>NW_004524624.1:6286220-6290156 GCF_000260255.1 Octodon degus | reverse complement strand
CTTTGCCAAGCTTGTTCTAAGTAGGTGCCTTAGACCACTGAGCCATCTCTCCAGCCCCTACACATTCTTAATAGCCAAAATTTAAGTTCTTCTTAGCTAAAGTTGTATCTCCCTTAATGCTTTTCTTCTCATAACCTTTCAACAGGACTTCATTGATTTAACTAGAGAAACCAGACCAAGGGCAAAGGATCGCAGTGGGCTCTCTGTGATTGACCTGACAAAAAGTGAGGAAGAAGATAGACCTTTTGACACTCTTGATTTGACTTTAGAATCTGTTATTCCCTCTCAGAAGGAACCATTCAGTCTTCAGACATGTGCCAGCCTGTCTAGCAAAGAGGTAATAGAACCTCGAGGGAATAGAAGCTCTTGGCCTATAGCACGAAGAATCATTAATAATGATCCTGTGGATTTGGATCTGTTGGAAGAAACTACTTTTGAAGATCCTCAACCCCCTGCATCCATCAGTCAGAACTCTCTTTATCCAGAAGAGCCAAATTGTAGCTCAGCTACATTCCTAGGTAACCTCAGCTTCTTGGCAAGCACACAGCTGTCTTCAGATGTTAGCCCCTTTTCTCCAACAAGCAATAATGGCTACAGCAGCAATCAAAGGGCACCCTTGCCATGCTCCCTGCGAACCTTGCCATCTCCACAGAGAACCTCACCATGCCCACCACGAGCCTCCTCCTGCCCACCGCAAGCCTTGTCATGCCCATCACAAACCACTCAGGGCCAGCTCCCAGCCTTGCCTCACCCACCTCAAGAGGTGCCATGCTTTCCTCAAGATGTGCCCTGCATTCAGCAGCATATACCAGTCCTATCTCAAGACTCATCATGGCATCTTCATTGTTCACTGAGCCCACCTCAAGGTTCTCTGGGCCTACCTCAAGATGTACCAGGCCCACCTCAAAACCTATTGTATCCACAAGATGTGGCATACCAGCACAACGTGCAGTCACTGCAAGATATGTCACAGTCACTGGGAGATGCGCCACAACCACTGGAAAACATACCACAGTTACCTGGCAACATAACACAGTCACCAGGCAATATGTCACAGTCACCCAGAGGTGCACTACTTTTGCCAGATACAGTACATTCATCTGAAAATGTGCAATGCTTATCAAGAGACATGCCATGTAAACCAGGAGACTTACCACAAGACAGACCTGACTCCCCCCACAATGATACACAGAATTGTGACAGTCCTATGGATATCTCAACTCCATCCTCTACAAGCTGCTCCCCCGGCCCACCATCTCCACAGCCTGAAACTTCCTTAGAGAAAGTTCCTCAGCTTTGTGTCAGAGAAACATCAGTCAGAAAAGAGATGTCATTGTCAGAGCCTGCCTGTGCCAGGTCTGTCCAGGTACAAGCACAAACATTACAAGGCAGAATATACAACAGACCATGCCTGCATAGAATGAAGTACTTCTTGCGACCTCCAGTCCATCACCTCTTCTTCCAGACACTAATCCCAGATAAAGATGCACGAGAGGTGAGCTAACTTACCTCCCCCTAGTGTTGAGTGTCTTGTCTGTAGGCATTAGATAAAGATACCTGTTACTGAAGTTCATATATGAAAGAATAAGCCAAGTGCAAATGATGTTTTTATCTTTTTCTCACTTGTGGAGATACCATTCGACTTAAGGTCATATCTGAGTTTGAATTTCAGCTCCATCCTTAAAACCAGCACCAAGCACTTTCCCTTTGTGAGCATTGGCCTTTCTGCTGGTAACGTGGACACTCATCAGGGCACTAAAAGCAGTAATATATAAAGTGCTTGTTTGTGTTTGGTTCATCATAGGCCATTATCACGTTCCTGACTTCAGTTTCTGTGCCTTTTTTCTCTTCCCAACACCTTTGTTAAAGCTCCCATATAACAGATAGAATTAATATTCTTGCACTTCAGAGCCTCCAGAATTACAACTCTAAATTTGGAGTAGAAATTTAATTTTAAGATTTTCATGGTAACGTTATTTTTCATTGCTCTTAATTGATCTGTGAGAACTAAACTAGATGTGTGAGGGGAGAACTGTGTTTTAGTCCCACAGGTTGAAGCCTTTGGCTGGGTTTTTGTTTTGTTTTGTTTTGTATTTTTATAGGGAAGGGTCTTCAGGGTGTTCAGGGTCTCACTATTAGATTGGACTTGTAGTGATCCACCTGTTTACAGCCTCCCAAGAGGTGGGATTATAGGCACATTGGCTGGTTTTTGTTATGTTCAGCCCCATCTCTAGCATTAAAAAGAGTAGCTTGAAGTAATTCAGAAAGTTAAAAGTTGGAGCAGTCAGTGCTTAGCTTAGCAAATGCCAAGAGTTTACACTTGTGTCTGGTTCTTCAGAGTGATACCTAGTTCATTCTCCTTTTTGGCTGTGGGTTGCCTTGGGTTGGTGAAGCATCTGTCCATTTTCAAGAGTACCCTTAGAAGCTGGGTGTGGCGGTACATGCTCGCAATCCCAAGACTTGGGAGGCTAAGGCAGGCAGATTGCTGCAGGTTCAAGGCTAACCTGGCCTACATAGTGAGTTCTACACCAGCTTGAACTATACAGTCAAACTGTCCAAATCAGAAACAAAAACAAACATGTATCCTTAGATGACTTGTGGGTAGGTTTCCATAGTTGGATGCAGTTCTTTGAAGGTGTCCCCCTTCTGTGTGCACTTAGCTCAGATTGAGTTGACAGTTTGGCTAGACAAAGTGGATTGTCATTATTCGTTAATTTTTTTTGCCTTCTTAAAGAACCTCAGACATCTAGAATATTTCTACAAATGTTTTCTGTCTCTCTTCTGTTTTCTTTTAAGGGTTTTATTTTTTTTTTTCTTCCTCGAATGCCTTCAGGGCACTTCTGGCCAGCGGGAGAGTTGTGAGGTTCGAACTCCAGGAACCTGAGGCCGACAGCTTTGTGGAAGCAGCCAGTTAAAGGACTGAGCTAGAGCCAGGCCCCCTCTGATTTCTTTTAGACCTTCAATAAATAACTCTTCACTAAAATATTTTTGTAGAACTTCTTTAACTAGTTTCCACAAGTGCCACTTAGCAGCCATTGGCTTTACCTCCTCTGAGTCTGTTAAGTCTAATGTAACTACAAAATCTATTATCACTGGGGCCGGGGTGATGGCTCAGTAGAATAAGTGCTTCCCTGGTAAGCTCAAGGATCTGAGTTCAATCCCCGGTTCTGCCAGAAAAAAAAAAAAAATCTGTATCATCAATGTGTTAGTCAGCCTTTTATCCCTGTGACAAAGTACCTGAGGAAAACAACTGAAAAGAGGAAAGATTTATTTTTGGCTCAGAGTTCCAGAGCCAGTCTGTGGTCCAGTGGCTCATTACTTTGGGCTGAGGTGAGACAGGACATCATGGTCCAAGAGCATGGTGGCGGAAAGCTGCTCACCTTGCAGCAGCCTGGAAGCAGAGAGAACAAACTCACTAAGGCTGTGCTCTTGTGATTCACTCACTTCAGCTAAACTCCCATCTCCTATTTCATCACTTCCTAATACTGCCAGCAAATCAGGGTCTCGTCAGTGAATTAATCCACTCATGAAGTCAGAGTCTTCCAGTCCCTTCTCAGAAACCCACTAAGCCCTGCCTTTACACAGTGGGTCTTCATAGCGGACATTTTGGATCCCAACTATAACTATACATAAAGGTCTAGTAAATGTAAATACACAAAACCTATAGCTGCCTCTCCCTATAAATACTTAATTTCAGAGCTGGCGATGATTTGGTGATAGAGCTCTTACTTAACATGTGTGTGGCCTTGAATTTAACTGCTCAACTCAAAATAGAAGTGTTTCCTGTAGGGATGATGTCTTTCTCTGGTTGCTGGGACAAGAAACCTAGCACCCAAAAAAAATTTTTTTTTTAATTTTATTTATTTATTTGTGTGTGTGTGTGGCCAGCTCAGCCCACCAGGGGGCGGGGCTGGCTGGCATGTGGTGCTGGGGGAT
>NW_004524624.1:6282778-6286120 GCF_000260255.1 Octodon degus | reverse complement strand
TTTTTTTTTTTTTTTGGCGGAACTGGGGATTGAACTCAGGCCCTTGCACTTGCCAGGGAAGTGCTATTCTGCTGAACCATCTCCCAGGCCCCATGGCTGGTATTTCTATCAAGCCCTTCATTCCAACAACTGAGATAGAGATGGGGTGCAAATGTCCCCAATAGTAAGAACAGAGAAGCTGGCCCCTGAGTCAGCCAGAAAGGAAACTTGCTTTCTGGCTACCAGCATTGAACCTGTGGATCCACTGATGATATCATAGTGGGGGCTTGGGGCTGGCCCACGTCTATTGGCAGCTGAAGGTAAGTCACCAGGTCTCCAGATGTATTGGGTTGCCTGGAAAGGAGAGAACTCAGGAAGGCCTGACTTCCCCATAGGGCAGTCCATTTTCCGGTGACCCCACTGTCCACACTTAGGACATGGCTTTGTAGGAGGCCTTAGAGCAAGCTTCGCCCAGTGGCCCAGGTTGATGTAGTGTAAACAACTGATAGGTTGGTGGGAGGTGGAGCCTCTGGTAGGTTTTTCATATAGGAGTCAAACTAGGCAGGCCAGTCCCAGGATTTGATATTTGGCTTCAGTTTGTTTTTCTGAATTCTTTGTTCCTGGGGCTGGGGAGATGGCTCAGTAGAATAAGCACCCGCCTGGCAAGTGCAAGGACCTGAGTTTAATCCCCAGTTCTGCCCCCACCCAAAAAAAAAAAGGAATTCTCTGTTCCTCATCTTGGTTATTGAAAACTTTTAAGAAAAGGTTTATGAGTTCCTTCTGTGGTTTTCGGGGTCCAGTTTTTAACTTTAGCAGATGCCTACATGAGATTAGGAGGTGAAATAGAGATGTAGAAGAATTAGACGTTCAGGAGAGTGGGATGGATATTTGTATATTTAACCATGGTCTCTGAAAGGTGCTATATAAAGAGGGTTGGTTTTCTTCTGACCCCTGGGTGATTTTTCAGAGGCTCCTTATCAGCCTATTGGTTTTTATTTCACAGGCTGCTGTGCATAGTTGCTAAGTTGATATGTCCACTCAGGGTTCAGCCCTGGGAACTGCTCAGCACACCTGTCTGTGTGTTGGTGGTGCAGCTCAATTGTATGGTTTTTCAGCCACCCACCAGACATGCTCCCTTTCATCATCAGTAAGGGTGGAGGAGAGAAGAAGATAAATATCTTTTGTAGTGAGGTCATACATTTGAATGAGTAGGAGGAATTTTTTTCTACATTTCATTGGGTTTTTCTGAGAAGGACCTTATTTATTTATTTATTTTTTCTCCTCGAATGCCTTCAGGGCACTTTTGGCTGGCTGGAGTGTTGTGGGGATGAACTACAGCAACCTGAGGCTGCCAGCATTGTGGAAGCAGCCACTTAAAGAACTGAGCTAGGGCCAGGCCCCCAGAAGGACCTTATTCTTTGTTGGAAATGGTCTTGATTAGTAATTGAGAAAGAAACAAATGCAAACAATTTCAATCCCTCCTACTTCATGGAGGCATAGGATAGAAAGAGAAGTGTTCCGAGGAATCAGAGGGGAAGAAAGAGTGTGAGAGTGTGCCTGAAGAGGAGAAAAAGGCAGATTTGAGGAGGGGGTTGGACTGGAGGAGGTGGGCAGGCTGATGGATGTTGGAGAAGAGGTGTGCTTGGAGGAAGGGAGAGCAAGTGATGGAAATGTTTTGGGAAAATGGGAGGCAATATGGCAGGGGATCGAGGTGGGTAAAGGTATACTGTTGTTTGGCAGGAATGGGAATAGGAGTTTGGGGTAGGTTAGTTGTACAGGTAGGTTTTTGTTCAATGAAAATAATTTGGAGGGAAGGACAGAGGGAAGGTTGGTGAAAAAGCCATGGCTGGGCTGGGGAGTTAGCTTGGTTGGCAAGCGCAAGTATCTGGGTTCGATTTCTGGTACTACATGTGGTACCCACCCTAGAGCCCCAGGTGCACCGGCCTTGGCCGGGCGTGGTGGAACATGTCTGTGGTTCCAGCACTGGGGAGGCTGAGACAGGATCACTATGAGTCCAAGCTGTGTAGTGAGATCCTGTACCAAATAAATAAATATTTTTCTTAAAGCTATGGCTTTAGGGAACCACTGACCATTTGCCATTTCTCTGGAGGAAGTTATCAAGGTCTGAGAAATTAGGATATTGGCCAGCATGACCTATATTGAGTCTAGGGCCATACAGAAGTGGAATATTAATCATTTTTTAATGTCTCCTTTTAATTCCAATTTGGAAAGATTATGCAGGAGACAGCTAATGGGAGAGTCTTCCAATGTTTTTGAGGGAGAATTGCCCATCAGAGGGGTAGGGAACAAGTAAGAAAGGTAGTCAGAGTCAAGAAACAGGCCACTGGGATGTCTCCCTGTAATTGGCCTCCCAAGTGGGCTGTGTAGGCTCCTGGAGCCAGAAGAAATTGTCCAGCACACTGAAAGGAAGCATCCCCCCTAGTCAGAGTATGAGAGGTCCCTCTTTTTTGATACTCTCAAATAGAGAATGGGAGGAAAAAAAGGAGGGACGGTGGATCAGCTTTCTACCAAGAGAAAGTTGATTGGGCCAGAATCCTACCCACCCAGGAATGGTGATGGATTAGCAGCAGGTAGTAGATGTTTGGCAGTATGGTCCCTGGACTAAAGTTCATGAAAGGGAGTTTGGGAAGTGGGAAGGGAGAGTAGGTTGCCCCTTTGGGTACTTAGGGTTGGAAAGTTGCCCCCCCCCCCCCCGGGGGGGGTTTGGAACACTCACCAAAGGGTGACCTTGGGCAGAGCCTTGCAGTCCCCCCAGAGGGCAGTCAAGCCCTAACAACTCTTTGGGAAGCAGAGGAAATAGGGTAAGAAATCGGATCTATGACGAAGCCCAGGAAAAGCTGCCACTGTGTTTTGCTTCCTGGGTTGCAAAAGAGCCCCTGCTCTCCTGAGTTTTGCCACCAGATGAGTGGAAAACAAGGGACACATATTCAATAGTCCAAGAAAGTTTATTGCTAAACCTGAGAGAAACCTCTCTGGGAGCAGAACACAGGCATCCTTAACACTAAGAGGCTTTTTTAAAATAAAAGGTGGTGGTGGGCTGGTGAGATGGCTCAGTGGTCTAAAGCACCTACTTAGAACAAGCTAAGCTAAACAAAGCACAGGGACCCTGGTTCAATCCCCCAGCACCACATGCCAGCCAGTCCCGCCCCCTGGTGGGCTGAGCTGGCCACACACACACTAAATAAATAAATATTAAAAAAAAAAAGGTGGTGGTGGTTGTTACACAAACTTTTTTTTTTTTCATTTTTGAAAATTCAGGGGCTGCTGAGATGGCTCAGTGGTCTAAAGCACCTACTTAGAACAAGCTTAGCAAAGCACAGGGACCGCGGTTCAATCCCCCAG
>NW_004524624.1:6275421-6276608 GCF_000260255.1 Octodon degus | reverse complement strand
ATGTGGTGCTGGGGGATTGAACTGTGGTCCCTGTGCTTTGCTAAGCTTGTTCTAAGTAGGTGCTTTAGACCACTGAGCCATCTCACCAGCCCTAGCACCCAAAATTAAGGAAGGAAAGGTTTATGTAGCTCACAGTCTGTGGAGGTTTCAGTCCATACTCAGCTGGCTCCAAGGCAGACTGGCAGAGGGCAGCAGTTCATTGGTGTTTTGTTTTGTTTTGTTTTGTTTTGTTTTGTTTTGTTTTGTTTTGTTTTTGGTGGAACCAGGGATTGAACTCAGATCCTTGTGTTTGCCAGTCAAGCGCTTATCCTACTGAGCCATCTCCCGGGCCCCAAGGGCAGCAGTTCATGGTGGCAGAAAACAGCAAGAGCAGACAGAAGGGAGGGTAGCAGCAGCAATGGCTACAGACAAACCTCCCTCCTTTCCTTATATTGCCTTCCCAGCAGCACTCACACCCATAATCCCAGCACTGGATCAGGAATTAATCACAAACTCTAGAAGTCCACCCCATAACTGCATGAGGCTTCAGGCAGTCACCTAGACACAAACCATAGCAAATCTGGGAACCAAAACTGTTTGTAAGCATTTTTGTTTGTAGATTTCTCTATTTGTAGACCAAAAGAATTAGAAAATGCACCACACACTTGTAAGACCAGTCATCCAAGATTTTTGTTCTCTTGCCTTCATCACTATTCTCATTGCATTCCTTATATGATGATCTCTCACCAGGGAGTTCACAGGGAACCTGTAAGTGATTTGAGATATAGAAGTCAGCTGGTCTTCTCTGCTCCAGAAGATTTTTTGGAAAGACAATTCAAGTTGTTACTAATTTACTCTATTAACATAATAGAATGAAATTTTTGTTCAGCTAACTCTTTTAAAATTAATAGTACTGGGCTGGGGAGATAATCTCACTCAGTGGAGGGCTGGGGAAATGGCTCGGTAGAATAAGTGCTTGCCTGGCAAGCACAAGGGCCTGAGTTCAAAACCCCAGTTCCACAAAAAAAAAAAAAAAAAAAACCACAGTGGAATAAGTGTAAGGTCCTGGGGCTGGTGAGATGGCTCAGTGGTCTAAAGGACCTACTTAGAACAAGCTTAACAAAGCACAAGGACCTCGGTTCAATCCCCCAGCACCACATGCCAGCCAGCCCTGCCCCCTGGTGGGCTGAGCTGGCCACACACACACA
>NW_004524624.1:6273353-6273829 GCF_000260255.1 Octodon degus | reverse complement strand
GTTTGTTTATTCTTGTTTGCTTTTATTTGTGTGCTGGGGATCAAATCCAGAGTCAGAACCTCACTCATACCAGAAGAACACTGTATTGCTGAGCCACATATAATTATAAAATTGTTTTTATTTTTTCTATAGAGCAGGGGTTATAAAGATAGTTCTGAGGTTATTTCATCTGTGTTTGAAACCAACTTCTGCCATGCTGTTTGCTACATGACAAATTCTTACCCTCTAACTCTCAGTTTACCTTAAAAACAGGAATAACAACACATATTTCTTAGTATTGTACTTCATTCTTTTTTTTTTTTTTAATTTTTTTTTATTTTAACATTTTGTGTGTGTGTGTGTGTGTGTGTGTGTGTGGCCAGCTCAGCCCACCAGGGGGCACGGCTGGCTGGCATGTGGTGCTGGAGGATCGAACCGCAGTCCCTGTGCTTTGCCACGCTTGTTCCAAGTAGGTGCTTTAGACCACTGAGCCATCT
>NW_004524624.1:6269006-6272449 GCF_000260255.1 Octodon degus | reverse complement strand
AGCTTTCCCTTCCCAAGAACTTTGTAGTAGCCCGATCGCACTACATCAATGATGGGAGCTACTCCAGTCTTGTTTTTGGCAGTATTTACTCATGTCTGCTCACTGACCATTGTCCAAAATTTATCAAGTTGACAGTTGGGCAGAAGCTCTGGTTTCTCTTTAAGTGGTAATGCCTCATACCCACCTTCCCAAAGTAACCCGGGTGATATTTGTCGAAGTTGATCCTGTGATGATGCACGCCACCAGCATTACCCCGGCCTCCGGGGTGCTTCTGGTGCTTGCCGGCGCAGGCATGGCCGTGGCTCTCATGGCCCCGAAGCTTCCGGGTCTTCCTTAGTCTGGAGGGTGTGTCAGCAGTCGAGCTGAAAGGAGAAAATATTTATTGATGTCTCCAGAGAACAAGAAATCAGGAATTATCTCCCAACAACAAAACATTTCAATTCTTTATTATCTGTTTCAATGTCTGATACAGCATCACAACTATACTGAATCTTTTTAAGGGCCGGGGAGATGGCTCAGTAGAATAAGCACTTGCCTGGCAAGTGCAAGGGCCTGAATTCAATCCCTGGTTCTGCAAAAATAAATAAATAAATAAATAAATAAATAAATAAATAAATAAATAAGTCTCTTTTCACCCTCACTGTAAAATAACTTATACTGGCTTTTGACTCTTTCTATGCTCTTTGTATTTACTTTCCATGCTGTATTTTAATATAGATCAAGTCAGGTTATATGTGGAATTTAGAATTTTTTTTTAATTTTAATTTTTATTTTCTTGGCGGAACCGGGGATTGAACTCAGGCCCTTGGGCTTGCCAGGCAAGTGCTTATTCCACTGAGCCATCTCCTTGGCCTCCTAGAATTTAGAATTCTTATCCTTTAATTTTATGTAAGCTTAGGGCCTGCCATGGTGGCACACACCTATTATCCTAGTGTTGTGAAGCAGGAGAGTTGCAGTGAGTTCAAGGCCAGCCTGCAAGACCCTGCCTCAAGAAAAATAACTTACAAAAGAAAGAAAGAAGGAAAACTTAAAAATTTTATGTAAGCTTTTCCCTCTTGTCATTAATTCGTTTTAGGTAAGTCTTATCTCTCCTTTTAAAAGTTATGTGTATGAGAGGCCAGGGAAATGGCTCAGTGGAATAAGAGTTTCCCTGGCAAGTGCAAGGGTATGAGTTCAATCCCTGGTTCCACAAAAAAAAAAAAAAAAGTATGTATATGAAAAACTTTACTGTCTTCAATCTGTTTCAGAAGCTCTTGTTTTTATGTATAATAGGAATCCACCCTAATTTATTTTTTTCATCTCTACAGAGCAAGGCTCAAAAATTAGAACCCATACCTCATCGAAGACTAAGAATGGTGACAAACACCATTGAAGAAAACTTTCCTCTGGGGACTGTGCAGTTTTTGATGGACTTTGTGTCACCCCAGCATTACCCACCCCGAGAAATTGTGGCTCACATCATCCAAAAAATCCTGCTCAGTGACTCTGAGACAGTGGATGTGCTCAAGGATGCCTACATGCTCCTCATGAAGATTCAACAGTATGAACCATAACTCTGGGCCAAATTCTCCAGGGAAACCTGAGGCTCAAGGCCCCATTTTCTTTTGCCTGTGTTTATTCAACTAGCCATTAGGGAGGGTTTCTTAATGCATTAGTGTTTTCTGAATTGCACATAATAGAAAATTCAATCAAACTGACTTTCACAGCTGGTAAAAGAGAATTTAGTGGCTTGTGTTGCTAGAAACTTAGGAATAAGATGTGACTTGATTCTGTGGGTTTTTTTTTTTTTGTATTTTTTTGGGGAAGGGTCTGCAGGTATTCAGGGTCTCACTACTAGATTAGACTCATAGTGATCCACCTGTTTACAGCCTCCCAAGAGCTGGGATTACAGGCACGTGCCACCATGGCCAGTCTTGATCACTGTCTCGGTGTGCCCCAAGGACAGTGCTGGCACCTGGCACAACAGGCCCAACGATTGAACCACCAGACCCTGTGCCTTTTTGCAGGCGCTTTAATCCACTGAGCTATTTGGCCAGGCCTGATTCTGTGTTCATAATGGCTACCAAGATCCATTTTCCATCTCTTCATTGGTTTTATTTTCAGCTACCACCTGGTGGTTCTCAGGCTCAGGCTTTTAAAACACTTTCAGTGGGAGAGTTCACTTATAGCTATAGCTACATAAGAGTTCTTAAACTTGAATCTGGGGGGGGGTAATTTCATTGGCCTAACTTGACATGTGACCCATCTTTGAACCAATCAGTGTCAAATATTATGATTAATTTAAAATCTCATGTTTTATCCTGGTAGGTAAAGCTGGTTGGCTAAGAACATTGGAAAGTAGGTTTCTTTAAGATATTGCTTCCTAAAAGAGGAGTTCTGCCATGTTCATACATACATACGTTGGATGTTGAGGGCTAGGCTAGAACCCTGGGGATAAGAAAAGGCTTTTTTTCTTCTGTTATCTTCCACATCCCATCCCTTTTTCCACAAAATTCTCCAGAATTCTAATTGATGTCACTTGACTTTCAGGCTACATCCAGCCAACGCCAAGACAGTGGAGTGGGACTGGAAACTGCTCTCCTATGTCATGGAGGAAGAGGTAACGTAAGAGTCATGATGTGTGTCTTCTGCAGGGGACGTTTTGACTAGAGAAGTGATAGGAAATCATTAAGTTTACTAGTATTCACCCTTGACACTCCGATCAAAAATTACTATTAAATGTGTGTCGCCTTCTGATGTTAATATGAATATATGCATTTCCCTCACCTTCTTGAGAGCCCACTAAAAGTACTAGTAAATAAATGAAGAAAGTTATAACTCCATGGCTGTGACAGTAAAGGGAAGAACAGTAGATATCACTAAAGATTTGGAAGGGCAAAAAAATGACAGAAGTGGCTGATGAAGCTTGACAGAAGTCACAGGCAGAAATATATGTGGAAGAAGCTGTAGCCAAGAAGGGAAGAATGCTCCTCTTTAAGACATCTTCAGACTGTAATTTTGGACTCAGAAATATAGTATATATGCTAAAAAGTATCAGTCAGATATGAGCTGTGATTGGTTATCAAAAATACTGAAGCAGTCAGCCTCTTAATTCTTGAACACAAAAAGTTCATTAACCAAGTATATACCCTTTAGGCAAAAACCCAAAAGATTTATTGTATAAAGAAATTAAACCATCTATAATAAACATAGCTCATATATAGTTGGTACTCCAGGAAAAAATGTTCTACATTCTGATCTATAGAGACCCCAAAGCTTAATTGCCAGCTTTCTATTTACCCTAAATCAATTAATTAGATAAAGCAGATGATTTTCAACTTAGAATTCTATAGTTAGCCAAACTATGAATTAAGAATTAAGGTGAATAGGGGCTGGGGAGATGGTTCAGTGGAATAAGCGTTTCCCTGGTAAGCTCAAGGGCCTGAGTTCAATCCCTGGTTCTG
>NW_004524624.1:6264852-6268656 GCF_000260255.1 Octodon degus | reverse complement strand
GAAGGGTACCAGCCAGTAGGCCTGTAGCCTGAATAGAATAAAGACGAAAAGGGAGGCCACCACTGCTTCCTGCCTCCATGCAGTGGGCTATTTTCTCTCCGATACCCTCTGCCACAGCACCCTGTCTGGGAACCAGTCAACTATGGACTGAAATCTCCACAAATTAAGCTAAAAGAAATATTTCTTTGTGGATGTTGTATATTTTGTCCCAGGAAGTAGCTAAGCTAGTGGCCAATCAGCAAACAGCGCCTCTATATGATGGAGAGCAGTTATTTCTGGAAGAGAAGTGTGAGAGTTTGGCATAAGTGAGTTAAATCCTTATGTAGCAAAAAAAGATAGAGTAAATCATATCTAATGTTGATAAGTGAACCATTAATTCAATCTTTGGTAAAGTTAGATTGTCCCGTGTAAATCCCAAGGACACTGAGGCTGAGAGGGAGTAGGTTAAATAAGCAATAAAGGTAGATGTAAAGCAAGTAAACAACAAAAATACAAGGTCTGTGTGCCATAAAGGCCCATTTTCTTACCTGGAAGAGTTAGTTTCTTGTCATCTGTAGCAGCATACCTAGCCCAGCCTTGCTTGATGAGATGTAACCTTAAGCTGACATGTATCAGCCCACAATACTGAAATTCAGCACTAACATGGTTGCTAACATTATTGATCTAGCAGCTCAGTAAAGTCATTAAAAAACCAGTTTCGGGCCGGTGAAATAGTTCAGCGGACTAAGTGCCAGCTTTGGCAAGCACAGGGACCAAGGTTCACTGAGCTGGTGACTGAGTCCAGGTGTGGTGGCACACGCCTATAATGCCAGCACTGGGCAGACTGAAAACAAAAGGATCACTGTGAGTCTGAGCAGTATAGTGAGACCCTGTAACAAATACATAAATGGGGAAAAAAAAATTAAAAATCCAGTTTCTCTCTGATCTGATAGCCCCAGTTTTGTGGTAGGGTGGGAGCAGTGTTTGATTTTTTTTGAGACAGGCTCTCACTGTCAGTCCAGGCTGGCCATGAACTCATGCAGGCCAAGATTGCTCAAACGTGTGGCAATCTTCCTGCCTCAGCCTCCCATGTACTTGGGTTATATGTGTATAGCCCAGTTTTGCATTTATCCTAAAGGTGATAAAGGCCAGTTAGAGAAACTTAACTTCCTGTGATTGCTAAAACCAAAAACTACTATCCTAGAGACTCTAGCAGACCTCCAATTGTACCTTAGCTGTTATGAAATTCTCATTATCTGTAGATTTCTAGATCTTTTGAATAAATAAATTGTTTTAAATTCCTAAGAGGAAGGCAGGTTCTGGGCCTTACAGAGTGATTGCTTTAGTAGCTGCCCTATTTTCCCAGTTTTGCAGTGACCCTGACTTCCTGCTTTCTCAGAAGCCTTTCTTTAGGGCACAAACTTGTAGACTCGTGACCTTCTCTTGGCCTTTGTAGTATGTTTTGGTTTCGTTTAGTTTGGTTTGGTTTGGTTTGGTTTTTTAACTACTAAGGATTGATTCCAGGGCCTTGCGTATGCTAAGCCAATATTCTACCACTGAGCTTTATTAGGTTTTAGGGTTAGGGTTAGTTCAGTAAGTTGCCTAAGCTGGCCTTGAACTTGCAGTCCTTCTATCTCAGCCTCTAAAGTCGCTGGTATTATAGGAGTCCAGTGTTGCACCCAGAAGACTTTGTGGTTATCACAGCCAGTGCTTACTATCAAAAAGACTAAAAAGAAAACTGATTTCTCATTCTTGCTCTCAAAGGGTCAGACTCTGCCTGGGCGAATCCTTTTTCTGCGTTACGTAGTACAGACCCTAGAAGATGACTTCCAGCACACTCTGAGGAGACAACGGCACCACCTGCAGCAATCCATCGCCAACACCGTGCTGTCCTGTGACAAGCAGCCCCACAATGTCAGGTAACCAGCCAGCAGAGCCCTGTGATATAGGGCTGTAGGCAGCAATTGCTGAGGGCCAGAGCGTATCAGGTGGATGAGCACTAGACCTTGTAATAGGGAGGATTATTGGAACTGAAGATAATTAGAAAAGATGGCAACAGTATGGCAAGCACCATAGCTCAGATTTTTCTGTCAAGACCATGTGACTACCACTGGCCTGACTAGTTCCATATTCTTAAACTTTTTTTGTGTGTGTGGTCCTGGGGATTGAACTCAGGACCAAGTTCCATATTCTTTATACAGCCTTATGAGACCCAGAGGGAAACCTTCACTTATAAAATGTTTCCATTTTTAGGACCAACCAGATAGCTCAGCAGATCAAAGCACCTGCTTAGGCAGATGCAGGGGCCTGGAGTTCCAGTCCCTGGCCTGCCGTGCTGGCCCTGACCCTGGGGCATGCTGAGACAGTGATTGAGACTGGCTGTGGTGTTGCATGTAATCCCAGCACTTGGGGGACTGTAAACAGGAGGATCATTACAAGTCTGATCTATGTAGTGAGACCCTGTACACACTGTACACCCTGTATAATGTGTCCTAAATATTAAAAAAAAAATTATTTTCATTTCACTGTGAACTTCATATTACTCTCATTTGTCACTACTAATTTCTAAAAAGTAGTAAATATGACAATAGGTCATGTGATTGACATTAAGTTTCTATAAGTGGCAAATGTGTTTTGTTTGGTTGGTTGGCTTTTCTGTAGAATGAGGATTGCAGCTGCTAGAAGCTTTGGAGTGTGAAGTTCTTGTATGCTGATGCTGAGAAGATAAAGAGCTCAGGCTGTCAGGATGGGACTTTCCCCCTGGAAATTGATCCCTTGCTTTTTTTTTTTTATTTTTTTTTAATGGATCACACTAGAAAAGTATACCAGGGCCAGGGAGATAGCTTGGCAGTCTAAGCACCTACCTGGCAAGGGCAAGGACCCAGGTTCAGTTCCAGGTACTGCATGCCATGCCAGCCCCAGAACTCCAGGCACAACTGCTGGCCCCTGATACCGGGTGTGGTAGCGCACACCTGTAATCCCAGTGCTGTGGAGGGTGAGACAGGAGGATCACTACAAGTCTGAGCTGCGTAGCAAGACCCTGTACCGAATAAATGAATAAAAGATTAAAAAAAGAAAAAAAAAGTATACCATTACCAGTGTTTTTCAGAGCAGTCTTGAAATTATTCTACTCATACTTACATTTCCACATGGTCCTATTTGTTCAGAATAATTTACACAGAATAATGTAAGATATTGACTATTATAATTACTCCGAGCTAGGTGTCATGATGCACACCTATAATCCCAGCACTCTGAGAGGCTAAGGTGGGAGGATCACAAATTCAAGCCCAGCCTGGGCGGTTTAGTGACCTAGACCTTGTCTCAAAAAAAAGGGTGTGGGGATGTTTCTCTGTGTGAAGGTCCGGGATTCCATCCCCAGTTCTACCCCCTCCCTGAAAAAGCTAATAAAAAAGGAGTTTCCTAACTATTTAGATATTAGCTTACATCCCCTGTCCACCTGTGTCTGGCATTTATACAAAGTTTGAATGTTAGTAATTGTCAGGAAAGAAAATCAGTATATGAAAGTGTATAGACTCTACAAAGAGCTTAGTTACGGAGACCACTGTGAAGCTCAGAGGAGTCTGTCCCAGGCTTAGGTAACTTGCTCAAAGAATGGCAGCTGGCATGCAGTAAATGCACCTCTCCACACCAGCAGTCACAATAGGGGCCTGCATTGACCTGTGACACTAATACTTCAGAGGGCAAGATAAAGCCACAGGGTTGGTAAGATGGCTCAGTGGTCTAAAGCACCTACTTAGAACAAGCTTAGCAAAGCACAGGGACCGCGGTTCAATCCCCCAGCACCACATGCCAGCCAGCCCT
>NW_004524624.1:6261086-6263507 GCF_000260255.1 Octodon degus | reverse complement strand
AAGTGATCATCAGAAGTAATTTTGGGGACCAGGGAGATGGCTCAGTAGAATAAGTGCTTGCCTGGCAAGTGCAAGGGCCTGCGTTCAATCCCTGGTTCCGCAAAAAAAAGTAATTTTGACTATGGGCTGTTACTACCTTGTTGAGTCCAAGCCCTATATGAGGTATGACTCCACTGCACATTCATTAAACCTCAGTTATCAGGTTATTAGTAGATGACACTTGATAGTAGAATCTGACAGGAATTTATATGGTCATCTAGTCTAGCTTTCTGCCTACTTGGGAAATGTTCCTGGCCAGAAGCCACAGATAGTGTTCTTTGACCCCAGACATGCTTTCCGGTAATTGTAACTCAAAGGGAAATGTTGATATTTTAGTTAGCTTTTATAGCCATGCTGTGATTAACTGTAGGATTTTCATAAGACTTGTTTAATACTGAAAGTAGCCTAAAACCACCTTTGTTGCTACTGGAGAAATCTTACGAGTCTGGTATCCTAGCTGGAGGCTGCAGTCCTGAGCATCATCAATATAACAAGTTAAAACCTTTTCTTTCTTATCTCTTTCTCCATTGCAGAGATGTTATTAAGTGGCTGGTCAAAGCAGTAACTGAAGATGATTTTACTCACTACCCCAGTGGGAGCCAAAACTCTTCAGGGAGAGGGGTTTTGAAAGCCAGCAGCTGCCAACCCTCTCCTCAGCCTAACCTGACGAAGAACACCAATCAGCTGTAAGGGGCAAGCACAGTGGTCTTTCTTGGCATTATTAGAATTTAGTGTTTCAGAGAATAACACCAGGGCTGGAGAGATGGCTCAGTGGTCTAAAGCACCTACTTGAAACAAGCTTGGCAAAGCACAGGGACCGCTGTTCGATCCCCAGCACCACATGCCAGCCAGACCCGCCCCCTGGTGGGCTGAGCTGGCCACACACACACACACACACACAAATAAATGTAATAAATAAAAATAAATAAATATTTAAAAAAAAGAGAATAACACCAATCCCAAAGGAGCAGCTTCCCCATCATTAATGAGTTCTTTTAACTTAGAATGATCCTTAATTAAAGACTTAACTAAAGGCTGAATTTCCAACTCTTAAGGTAGATGATTAAAATTTCAGTGTGACCAGATATAATGGCATGCATCTGTAATCCCAGCACTGGAAGGCTGAGGCAGGAGGTTCACAGGTCTGAGTGCCACCTGGGCAACTTAGCAACTGTCTAAAAATAAAACATAAAAATGTCTTGAGGTGTGGCTCAGTACAGAGGTACTAAGTTCAATCCCTAATACCAAAACAAGAAAAAATTTTCACCAAGGCAATACAAATGCACAATGGAAATGAAACAAAAGCTGGAGTACCCCTCCCTTCTATTCCTGGATTTCAAGTACTGTACTTACTCATTATTTCAGATATCCACTGACTCAGAGGACTAGTAGGTAGTGGGTGTTCCAGCAGCCTCTACTGCTCAGGAACCTGTGCTTCACTTCTTTATTCCTGGAAGAAAATAGCAGTTCAACTTACAAATTCCAATAGATGCAACAGCACTGGCTCAGACCAGAGCATATTCTGTTACCTCAGACTCAGACTGCATTGTATAAGACACTCATGGACTTTCATAGCTTTCTTTGGAGTTGAGGATTTTTTTTTTTTTTTTTTTTTAAAGAGAGAGACTGATCAGCTTTTTTTTTTTTTTTTTTTTTTTCTGGAACCGGGGATTGAACTCGGACCCTTACGTTTGCTAGGGAAGCACTTATTCTACCGAGCTATCTCCCCAGCCCCAGCATTTTTTTATTTTTTGTATTTTTGTATTTCAGGGTGTTCAGGGTCTCATTACTAGATCAGATTCATAGTGATCCGCATGTTTACAGCCTCCTGAGAGCTAGGATTACAGGTGCACACCACCATGCCCAGTCTCAATTGCGGTCTCAGCGGGGCAGGACCAGCACGGCAGTGACCAGGATTTTAGAAGCAAGGGCTTTCCTCACTCAAGTAACCTAGAACTTCATGTCTATCATACTGTTAAAAGCCAGTCATTGTTAACATTTCAAATATAACATTTGCACCTAAATTCAGTATGACAACTACATTATGTAATTGGATCAACCTGATTTTTATATTAGACATATAGTTTTCAAGTAATTTAGGAAATAATCTTATCTCAAGGGGGAGGTATCTCACTGTTTTAGAAAAGTAAAGCATTGGGCATTTGGGGAAAGAGTTCCTTGGGCATATTTGGTGAGATCATAAAGGTAGGTTACCCTGGAGGTCCCATTTACAGACCCTAGAGGGAAAGGGACACAGTTTCTTCAATGAATGGTGACCTTATATAATAAATTTTAAGTAATGTTAATAGGAATAACAACAAGACTGCCTAAAAGTTAATTATGCATGATCTTATTGGTAATAATTTTTTTTTTTTTTTTTTT
>NW_004524624.1:6260187-6260706 GCF_000260255.1 Octodon degus | reverse complement strand
TTTTTTTTTTTTTTTTTTTTGCCGAACCGGGGATTGAACTCAGGCCCTTGCGCTTGCCAGGGAAGCACTTATTCCACTCAGCCATCTCCCCAGCCCCAAGCTGTAGGTTTTCTGAAGATAAGACCTTTCTTCTATCAGAAGACATGTTAGAAAAGGCTTACTTCAGACCAGACCTACTTTTTTGAGGTGTCACCCTAATTCCTAAAGCACTGTCAGTCTGGTTCGAGCTATGATCAAGTCTGGTGGGAGGAGTCAGGTTCCAACAGTGCAAGTTCTGAGACTGAACATAGAACCTACTGTAAAGGAACCAGTAGAAGGAAAAATTATATGGTAGATGTATAATTATTCCTGTATCAAGTACATTTTTATTCATTTTGGACCAGGTAAGTATAGACTGGATGATCTTTAAAGTTTTCTGGACCCTTCAGATTATGTGCTTCTATTTTTTAACATAAAAGCAGCTTGCTTTTGCATCGTACCCCCAGGTTCTGAGAGGTTCAGATAGTAAAACTTGTGCAC
>NW_004524624.1:6258367-6260027 GCF_000260255.1 Octodon degus | reverse complement strand
TTTTTTTCAGTACTGGGGATTGAACTCAGGACCCTGCACTTGCCAGGCAAACTCTTACTCTACTGAGCTATTTCCCCAGCGCACAAAATCCTTTAGTAGTCTATATTTGTAGTGTCCACTTGGGGGGCCTTCCTCCCAGTCACAGGGCACCATGTTCCTGGCCCCTACTCACTTGTGTCCTGTGTTCTGGCCTCAGGATTGTGTGCCAGCTTCAGAGGATGCTGTCCATAGCCGTGGAAGTAGACAGGACTCCTACCTGCAGCTCCAATAAAATTGCTGAGATGATGTTTGGGTTTGTACTGGACATACCTCAGAGGAGTCAAAGGTGAGTCTAGACGTCATTTGTTGTTCATTAAAAAAGAAAAACTTCCAGCAAGTTGTTTTCATTTTATTTTTTATGTATTTGGTGCAGGGCCTACAGGGTCTCATTACACAGATCAGACTCTTAATGATCATCCTGTTTTCAGCCTCCCAAACGCTGGGATTACAAGCAAGCGCCACCACGACCAGTCTCAATTGCCCCCTCAACCCACCCTGGGAGCAGGGCTGGCACAGCATGCCAGGGATCGAACCCAGGCCCTGTGTCTGCCTAAGCAGGCACTCTAATCTGCTGAGGTATCTAGCAATGACAAGCCCTAGCAAGTCATTTTTATAACGTATCTTTTTTACCTATGCTTCTTGCTAAAAACAGTTCAAAAGAGAAAAGCCCAAACTTTAAGAAGAAACAAATGGATCATTTATGGTTCTCTGATCTCTGAAAGGTTTCCAACTAACTGCTGTTGTTTACAAATTAGGCATAATTTCTTGGGAAAAGACAAGATACCCTAAGTGGAGATTACATTTTTCCCTCATAGCTATTTGCCTAAATTTATCCTTTAAATGTAGACTTAAAAGAGACAAAAATAAATAAAAGCTGATCCCACTTTAACGTTCTCTCAGAATAAATTGGCCATCTACCCCAATTACACTGGAAGATACTACATGGGGTCTTTATTTTAGTTTAAATATAGGTATAATTTACATGAAATTATGCACACTAATTTACAAAATTATTGATCATGGCAAATGCATTCATCTGCATGACTTGTCATTTTCCAGTGGCTTATTGATATATTACAACCTAGGTAAATTCATTTATTCTAGTAGATTCTTGTGGTGTTTTACAATTTTCTGCATGTTACAATCATGTTATCTATAAATAAACAAGTCTAGTCTCTTTCTTTTGAGTATGTATGCCTTTCCTTTTTCTTGCCTTAGATCAGATAGCCCTGCCTTGCATCATCTTAGTGTGAGAGCATGCTGTCTTTGACTTCGTACTAAATGTGAACTTAGCTGAGATGTTTCACTGGTGCCTTGTGTGAGACTGAGGAAAATTCCTTCCATTTCCAGTTTAATGAGTGTGTTTCTGAAGAATGAAGTACTAGGATTTGTCAAGTTACATTCTGTATCTATTGAAATAAGCGTAATTTTTCTTTATTCTGTTGGTGCAAGGAGTTACAGTGATTTCTGTAATTTCTTTTTTTTTTTAATTTTATTTATTTATTTGTGTGTGTGTGTGTGTGTGTGTGTGTGGCCAGCTCAGCCCACAAGGGGGCGGGGCTGGCTGGCATGTGGTGCTGGGGGATTGAACCGCGGTCCCTGTGCTTTGCTAAGCTTGTTC
>NW_004524624.1:6255087-6257687 GCF_000260255.1 Octodon degus | reverse complement strand
GCAAGCGCAAGGGCCTGAGTTTAATCCCCAGTACTGCCAAAAAAAAACCAACAACACAAAAAACTAATAATACATTCTGCTAGTAAGGCAGTAAGTAAGCAGTACTCATTTCATTGCTGTTGAAAATGCAAAAATGATACAACCCTAAGGAGAAAGGAAGTTTGCAGTTTGGAACAGAACTGAATGTGCGTTTACCTCTTGACCCACAATCTCACTTCTACAATTCACCCTGAAGACACAATTCTAATAACGTAAAAGTACATATGCACAAAGATATTCACTATAGCATTATTTGGAATTAATTGCAAATGTTGGAAAGAATCTAAGTGTTCTCAAAGTCCTACGGAAAATTGGAATAGAAGGCCTCTACTTCAATCTGTTAAAAGCCATCTATGACAACCCAACAGCTAATATAATTCTCAATGGGGAAAAACTGGAATCTTTTACTCTCAAATCAGGTACGAGACAAGGATGTCTTCTATCCCCCATCCTCTTCAATATAGTTCTAGAATCATTGGCTAGAGCCAGTAGACAAGAGGAGAAATAAAAGGAGTAAGAATAGGTAAAGAAGAAGAAGTAAAACTATCATTATTTGCAGATGACATGATACTTTATTTGGAAGATCAAAAAAACTCTACTAAGAAACTATTAGAGTTGATAGACAAATTCAGTAGCATAGCAGGATATAAAGTCAATACCCAAAAGTCAATAGCATTCCTCTACACAGATAACAAATACACTGAGAGGGAAATTAGGGAGACAATACCTTTTACAGTAGCACCGAAGAAAATGAAATACCTGGGAATTCATCTAACTAAAGAAATCAAAGATCTTTTTGCGGAAAATTACAGTATTTTGCAAAAAGATCGTAGAGGATTTGAGAAAAATGGAAAGATATTCCCTGCTCCTGGATAGGAAGAACCAACATTGTGAAGATGGCCATACTCCCAAAATTTTTGTATAGATTTAATGCAATTCCTATAAGACTACCACCAGCATACCTCCCAGACCTAGAGAAATTGTTCCTAAAATTTATCTGGAATCAAAAAAGACCTAGAATAGCAAAGTCAATCCTGGCCAACAAAGACAAAGCAGGAGGCATTACAATTCCTGACTTGAAATTATACTACAAAGCTACCGTGATAAAGTCAGCATGGTATTGGCAACAAAATAGACTTGAGGATCAATGGAATAGACTAGTAGATGCAGAGGCCTCTAGGAATGCACTCAGCGACCTGATCTTTGACAAAGGGGCCAAACACACTTACTGGAAGAAAGATAGTCTCTTTAACAAATGGTGCTGGAAAAATTGGCTCTACATGCCAAAGATTAAAACTTGACTCAGGTCTGTCACCATGCACTAAACTAAAGTCAAAATTGATTAAAGAACTGAATATTAAAACAAATACTAAATCTCCTAGAAGAGAAAGTAGGATGATCTCTTGAAGACATAGGGGTAGGCAAAGAGTTCATGAACAGAAACCAGATCACACGGGAAACACTTAAAAGAATTAACAACTGGGACCACCTCTTATTGAGAAGTTTTTTCATGTCAAAAGAAATGATCAACAACGTGAAAAGACAACCCACAAACTTTGAAAAAATCTTAACTAGTAAGCACTCAAAGGTCTGCTCTCTAGAATTTATAAAGAACTAAAGAGCATTAGGGCCCCTAAATTTAAAGACCCAATCTAGAAATGGGCATCTGAGATGAACACACTTCTCAGAGAACGAAATTAAAGAAGTGAATATATGAAAAAATGCTCCACATCACTGGCTATCCGTGAAATGCAAATTAAAACAACATTGAGATACCATCTCACCCCAGAAAGATTGGCTATCATAAAGAAATCAACCAACAACAAATGTTGGAGAGGCTGTGGGGAAAGGGGAACCCTTCTCCACTGTTGGGAGTGTAGACTGGTGCATCCATTATGGAAATCAGTGTGGAGACTCCTTAGAAAACTAGGACTGGAAATTCCATTGAAGCCTGCTATCCCCCTACTGGGAATTTTCCCAGAGGAACTGAAAGCATCATATTACATGCGTACCTATGTTTATAGCAGCGCGATTTGTGATAGCCAGATCTTGGAAACAACCAAAATGCCCATCACATGTGGAATGGTTGAAAAAGATGTGGTACTTTTCTATAATGGAGCTATAAGGAATGATAAACTTGGAGCCTTCATATTTAAGTGGACGCCCCTTGAAGATATACTTATTAGTGAAATAAACCAGACCCACATCTGTAAATATATTGTCTCCCTAATATAAGGACTTACAATTCCATATATTGTTAGGTTTTTAAACTTTGTAAAAATATGTAAATGCTTATTTCTACTTTTATATAATTATTTTTCCTTCATATTCTGTAAGGTCTTAAAGTTCAACATATCAATATCTGATGGAAAATATCTGTTCCAGGATATGCCAAAATGTTTGATATTTCAACAGATAGGGTAAACCGAACTGCATATATTGCAGGTTAATAATTAGCTTCTCTTCTGGAGAGTTAACAACCTAAGTTAGCAGATCAAAATTGGAGAAAAGGAAGGGCTGCATGGTTAGCCAACATTTTGGCCCTAGGGCTGGTGAGATGG
>NW_004524624.1:6250289-6253557 GCF_000260255.1 Octodon degus | reverse complement strand
CACACACACACACATAAAATTTTTTAAAAATAAACATTAAAAAAAAGAATGTTTAAGTGCTCATACATAGGACAGTTGTTGAATACCTCTTACATACCTGCATGATGGAGTACTGTTTAGTTATAGAAAGATGAAAATAAAAAACAAGAACATTTTTGACTAACTGCTTTCCAAGATATATTGTTTAAAAAGAGCAAAAGGGGGCCGGGGAGATGGCTCAGTAGGATAAGCACTTGACTGGCAAACTCAAGGATCTGAGTTCAATCCCTGGTTCCGCAAAAAAAAGCAAAATACAAAAGTGAGTAAAAATCTGCATATCTTTTTTTTAATAGGAGAAATCTAAAAGCATACAAGATTGAATCATTTGTGAAAAATAAATGTTCAGCCATAGGCCAATAATACTGTTTAGAGGGTGGGGAAGAATGGGCTAGAAAAAAGAAAGGTCCTGCTCAGGAGTGGTCATGGGGACGGTTAGCAGGGTGTTGGCCTAGCCTCAGTCTCCTGGACAGCAAACTGCTTAAATAAGAGATGAGTGGTATGGTTTTCAGAGCATCCAGAAAAGTCAAAACTCTCAGGGGTAAAGACAAAGCTTCCCTGAACAGGCCACATTTATTTGACTTTTTAAATAAAAGGAAAGAGGTACTGAGGCAAGTGGGGGAACAGAGCAGCACCTTAGATGTCAGTTCAAAGAATTCTCCAAGCAGCACATTTTGTCAATTAAGAGAGAACTATTTGATGTCTAAGGTTGGCAGCTTTAGTGCTTTGGAATAGGGAGCATCAGCAGCCCATGCCCTTGGTTGCCTCAACTGTGGTGTCATTTTGACTTCAGAGCACTGTGAATAGGAACTTTTCTAACGCAGCCCTGTTTCAGCAACTTACCCCTGTACGGCCTGGTCTCCAACAGACAATGGTAGTGGCGGTAATGGCAATAACTCTCTTGAGTATGTATGGTTACAACTTTTAAATTTTATGCTAATAAAATGTGTTTTATATACAAAAGGAGAAACAGTTGGTCATGGTGGCATATGCCTGGACTCCCACTTGTAATCCCAGTACTTGGGAAGCTGAGGCAGGAGGATTGCCATGAATTTAAGGCCATTGTGGGCTACTTAATGAGTTAAGAGATATACCTGAACTACATGGCAACGCCCTGTCTCAAAAACCTTCAAAAAAAATAAAGAAAAGAAAAACTGCTACATTTCTATCACTAATATGTAAGTGATCCCATTTTTCTACATCCCAGATAGCACTTATTTTTGTATTTATTCTAGTCATTCTTTATTATTCATTTTAATGAGAAAAGAGATAAAATGGCAATAAAATAGTTTTAAGGGGCCAGGGAGATGGCTCAGTAGAATAAGCACTTCCCTGGCAAGTGCAAGGGCCTGATGAGTTCAAGGCCTGGTTCCGTAAAAACAAAAAGAAAACAAAAACAAAAACCAGTTTCAAAATAAGTTAGTAGGACAGTTAAAATAATTAATATGTTGCATATTGTTGTCTTTGTAGTAGTTATTCAGAGTACAAGATGTAGACATGATATTTTGTCTAAACAATATTAGTACAAACCTTTCTTCTCAGTGAACTAAGAGAAAGTAGCTGTATATCTATCCTATCTTATGTATACATATGTATTTTTTTCACATCAAAATGTTGTTTTATTTACACTTTTGCAAAGTTAGTAACATGTGACTCAGGGTTTTCTAGTGACTAATAGCTCACTTTAACCAGATAGGGTGTTTATCGCAGGACTGAGGTAGCTTGTTTGCTTTAGGCACTGAGGCCTAGGCCCACCTACACACATTTGATCGATTTCCTAGCTTCCATGGCTTCCAGTATATCCATCTTTTTTGTTTTCTTTTTTCAGAGATGGGTGTTCCATTGCAGTTAGAGAAACTGTACTTGGAGAAGTCTTTAAAGGGCCTTTTCATACTTCGTGCCAGTCCAAAGATTGTAGGTACTTGAATTCAGCAAAATAACCCAATATAGACCAATGGTCCATAATAGTAGTGAGTTATCAGCACATCTGGCAATTGTCCAAAGTTGTTGACTTGAGCCTTTTACAGCTCTATTTTAGCCATTCTGATAAGTGTGTATTGATAGCTCATTGTTGTTTTCATTTTCATTTCTATAATGGCTAATGATGCTTAATGTAAGTACCTTATCTATGTCTGACTTCCTTGGGGAAATATATCTTTTCCCACGTTCTGCTTTTTCACTGTTTGCTTTTAATTTTTGTTGAATTTTTAGAAACTTAATGTATTTTAGATGCTAATCAATTCTCAGATCTGGGGGCCTTCTTTTGGTTTTGTTGGTGTTTAATTTTGGTTTTTTTGTTTTGTTTTTTTTGTATTTAGGGCAGGTTCTAAGGGGTGTACAGGGTCTCACTATGTAGATTGTACTCATAGTGATCCTCCTGTTTACAGCCTCCCAAGTGCTGCCCGGTCTCAATCGCTGTCTCAGTGCGCCCAGGGGGTGGGGGGGTATAACCGGCAAGGCGGGACTGGCAAGGCAGGCCAGGGATTGAACTCCTGGCCACTACATCTACCTAAGGCACTTTAATACACTGAGCTATTTGGCCAGCCCTTGTTTTGTTGTTGTTGTTGTTTTTTGTTCGTTTGTTTTTGGCAGAACCCAGGCCCTCACGCTTGCCAGTCAAGTGCTTATTCTACTGAGCCATCTCCCTGGCCCCCCTTGTTTTAAAGACAGGGTCTTGTTATGTAGTCCAGGCTGGCCTTGAATTTACTAGATAGACCAGGCTCTACCCTCAGACTTGTGGCAGTCTTCTTGCCTCAGCCTCCCTAGTGCTGGAATTACAGGAACATGTTACCACACCCAGCAGATCTGTGGTTTTTAAATATTTTCATTCTATAGATTGTTTTTTCATCCTTCTAACAAAGTCTTGCATAGAATAAAAGTTTCAGTGCAATCTAATTTATCTGTCTCATTTTGTGAGTCATGCTTCTGGCCAGAGTCTTTGGATTTTCTATGGAGACCATCTTTTTTTTTTTTTTTAAATTTTTTTTTTTTTAATTTTTATTTGTTTATGTGTGTGTGTGTGTGGCCAGCTCAGCCCACCAGGGGGCGGGGCTGGCTGGCATGTGGTGCTGGGGGATTGAACCGCAGTCCCTGAGCTTTGCTAAGCTTGTTCTAAGTAGGTGCTTTAGACCACTGAGCCATCTCACCAGCCCCATGACTGTAATCTTAGTGTGATTACATTACTAAGCATAGATTGAAGTTGGATGAAACTGAAGAAAGTTTGAGTAAGAAG
>NW_004524624.1:6246923-6249464 GCF_000260255.1 Octodon degus | reverse complement strand
AAGCTTGTTTCAAGTAGGTGCTTTAGACCACTGAGCCATCTCTCCAGCCCCCTCATCTTCATTTATGAGGGGTGTTTTGACATAATGAAATTATGAGCTGATAGAGGCTTTTTTCTCTTCTTATATACTAAAGGCATTCCATTTTCTTAATTCTTTCCCCCACCTCTTCAGTACCAGGGATTGAACTCAGGGTCCTTTGTTTGCTAGGCAGGTACTTATTCTACTGAGCTATCTCCCCAGCCACAAGGCATTCCATTTTTTTATGTGTGTTGTCTCTGATGAAAAGTGATTAGAAATTTCTGGGATGATGGTGTATATAAGTGGTAAAGCTCACACTTAAACATGAAGCCCTGGATTGTATCCCTAGCAGCAGAAGGACAAAAGAATGGCTAGACTTTCTTATTTTTTTGTCCCTGTATAATGCCATTTTCTCTGTGGTTGCTTTGTTTTTATTTTCATCACTTTGACTATTAATACTTCAGTGTGGTTTCCTTTATGCTTGGCATGCTTAGAGTTTATCGAGCTTTATGAATCCATGGGTTGATATTTTCTATCAAACTTTAAAATATTTTGCCCTTACCACCATCTCTCTCACCTTCTCTTGAAAATTACAGTATATGTGTATTAGACCACTTAACACTGTTCCACAGATCACTAAAGCTCTGTTTTGTGTTTGAATTTATTTTGTAAATGTTTTCTGTTTGAATAATCAAGATCCCTGATCTTTTTTCTTTTGTACTGACAATCTGTTACTAAGCTAATTGCAGAAGGATTTTTTTTTTGGGGGGGGGGAAGGCCTGAACATGCCCTCAGTGGTTTGGCTGTAGTGTCTGGGTTTGAACCAGTGAAATTGAGCCTCATTGCTTTTTTAAGCAGGCACTTACACAACTGAGCAGGCAGCCCCCTACTAAGCTAATTGAATGACTTTTTTGTTGTTGTTGTTTCATTTCAGATATTGTATTTTCAGATCTAGGTCTCATTTTGTGTGCTTGCTTTTTAAAATCTTGAACATATTAATGATAGATGTTCTAAAGTCCGCATCTACTAGCTCCAGCATGTGTGTCATCTTTTTTTTTTTTTTTTTTGGTGGAATCGGGGATTGAACTCAGGCCCATGCACTTGCCAGGCAAGTGCTTATTCCACTGAGCCATCTCCCCGGCCCCATGTGTGTCATCTTTTGGACTGGTTCTTTGGACCATTTCCTCGTAGTTATAGATCACATTTTCCTGCTTTCTCCTTTGTGTAGTAACTTTTATGCTGTGCTGGACATTCTAGGCATTGTATTGTTAAGTCTAAATTTTGCTGCTTTCCTTTTTTAAAATACTGTTCTTTATTCTGATAGGCAATTAATTTGCTGGCAGATTAGAATTTTTCTATTTTAAGTATATTTTTGAAGCAGGCCTTATTAAGTAGCAAGAATCTTGAAGCTAATACTTCTCAGCCATAAGAAGGATAAACTTGAGTCTTTTGTAGAGAAATGGAGGCTCCATGAGACCATAATGCTTAGTGAATCAGTGAGACCCAGAATCTTGAACATTGCATGGCTTCTCTTATGTGAGAAACCCAAAGTATAAATAATTTAAAGAGCAAAATAAAAGATGATGTGAAGCAGGGAGCCAGACCTTTTGCAAATGGGATCTCGAGGTGGAGAGAGTAGAGAGGGCAGGGGAAGTAAAAGGATTAAGATGCGACAGGCACATGTGGTAACTTCCCAGGATGAATACTCAGTATGTGTCAGAAACATGCACTAATGTTTTAAAGGGATTATCAGAATAAAAGAATACTGAGGCTTAGACTTGCTGGAGTCTCAGCTGGAGTCCCTCGCCGCT
The DNA here is from genome assembly GCF_000260255.1 of Octodon degus. Classification (NCBI taxonomy): domain Eukaryota; kingdom Metazoa; phylum Chordata; class Mammalia; order Rodentia; family Octodontidae; genus Octodon; species Octodon degus. The sequence goes on along the minus strand of NW_004524624.1, from coordinate 6,247,635 downwards.
CAGTGCGATGTCTCCAGTCTGGCTCAGGGGAACTGCAGTACTGGGGTCCCCAGAATACCCACTCACACCGTGGTCTCCGGTAGCTATTCCTTACCAGATTTTTGGAGTTCCTCCCTGCAAATGTGCAGCAAATCCCCCTAAACACCTTTATTTATAGGGAAAAAAATTTCATGATAAAATAATAACGAGTAACAATAGTACACTGTTATCATTATCTTCAAAGTAGTTACTCAGAGTATGAGATAGGCCAAAAAAGACATAGGCCAAAAAGATTCTTACAAATTTTCTTTTTAGGGAAGGGTCTACAGGGTGTTCAGAGTCTCACTATTAGATCAGACTCATAGTGATCCACCTGTTTACAGCCTCCTAAGAGCTGGGATTACAGGTGCACACCACCATGTCCAGTCTCAGCTGCCGTCTCAGCATGCCCCAGGGGTGGGGCCAGCATGGCAGGCCTGGGGATCGAACCCCCGGCCTCTGTGCCTGCTTGGAGGTGCTTTAGTCCACTGAGCTATTTGGTTGTTTTTATGTGTTGTTTTTTTTTTTTGTTTTGTTTTGTTTTGTGTTTTAGCGAAACCAGGGATTGAACTCAGACCCTTGTGCTTGCCAGGCAAGCGCTTATTCTACTGAGCCATCTCCCCAGCCCCACCACTGAGCTGTTTGGCCAGCCCTCAAAACTTTATTTTCTGGGGGCCAGGGAGGTGGCTCAGTA
>NW_004524624.1:6236240-6246442 GCF_000260255.1 Octodon degus | reverse complement strand
ATTCAAATTTACTTGTATAAAAAGTTACGTTTCTTGTCATATATATAGGTCTTGCTTTATCTTGGTCTTAACCATCCAGCAGAAAAGTATAAAAACAAGGTATATAAAGTAAAGCCATATTAATATGATGAGCTGTGAAAGGCTCAAGTCAACAACTTCTGTGAATAACCCACTACTATTGTGTAATGCTAGACTGTGTAGGATAATAAAAGTAAAATAAAAGAAAATAACAGTTTCGGGGCTGGTGAGATGGCTCAGTGGTCTAAAGCACCTACTTAGTACAAGCTAAACAAAAACACAGGAACCGCGGTTCAATCCCCCAGCAGCACATGCCAGCCAGCCCCGCCCCCTGGTGGGCTGAGCTGGCCACACACACCCACACACGCAATAAGTAAATAAATAAATATTAAAAAAAGAAAATAACAGTTTCATTTTATGTCTAAGGTGCTTGAAATACAGATAGAGATAGTAATGTTAAGTTTACTGCCTCCATTACAAGGTAATGTCATTAAGCTTATCTTCTGGATGCTTAATAACTGAGGTTTGCCAACCAAAAGTTAGGGAAACAGATGTGGTAGAAGATAGCCAATATTTTAGCCCTAGCCCTCCGAGATCAAGGAGCACTCAGAACATAAGAAAACTCCTGCAGTGATGACTTGTAACTCAGTTGAGTCCCTGATTTTCTGATCAAGGAGATTATGGGACCACAGAGGAAAGTAATCCACAATGTACAGTGTGCCTAAGGAGACTCACTTAAAAAAATCTCAATCTTTCACAAAAAGCAACTTGGTCAAGCAATGGCCATTAATCAGCCAGATGGCTGACACTTACAAAAGTCCTAAGAGGTGCTGAACTTGGTTCCAGGGTGAATCCTGAGGAGACTGAATTGACATTGACAGATAGCAAGAAGTTAAAATTAATTAAGACAGATCTTAACTTGGCCTTAATCATCCAGCAGAAAGTTATAATCATAACCATAAGATGTAAAAAATGCCATAATAATGTGCTCGCTGTAAAAGATTCAAATCACTAACAACTTCTGATAATTGCCATCTGTACTGGTAACTCACTACTGTTGTGGACTATTGGACTATATAAGGTTACATTTCTGTATACAGTACTAAAAATCTTTGGACTGGCATCAGGAATGAAAAGGTCTTCTAAAGAGTTATCTGAACACAGCTTCTCCAACTGCAATGGAATACCCTTCATCCACACAACAAAGCAGTCAAGGGAGGGATACTGGGAGCAGCTGAAGCTGGAAATTCATCATACAGGGAGAGCAGGACAAAGCCTCGGTGCCCAAAGCAGTCAAGCTACCAGTCGAGAAAAACATCCTGTCTGGAGAATTCTGGCTATTAGTCACTAGGTAACCTGATACAACTTTGCAAAGGTATAAATAAATGCCCTTAATGTTGAAAGAAAAAATTTTACTTGTATATATACAGTGATACCTTAGTTGTCACACAGCTCTAAGTTTGAATTTTCTACTAATCAAAGCAACAAACTTAAAAAAAAAAATCTGATTGTTCATAACTTTGCTCAATGATCAAACCGAAAATTTCACTTGAAAAACCCTGTACCAGCCAAGAATGAGTCACTGCAGACACAGAGGCATGACACATCAGTCTAAGTGCTGCTGTCGCCCAGACAACATCTAGTGGGTATGTTAGTGCATTAAAACACTTTTCACTGGGGCCGGGGAGATGGCTCAGTAGAATAAGTGCTTGCCTGACAAGCGCAAGGGCCTGAGTTCAATCCCCGGTCCCACCAAAAAAAAAAAAAAAACAAAACACTTGTCACTATGGGGGGTTTTTCTTGTGCTTTGATGTAAAATATCATAACCATGGTCCCAAAGAAAGTTAGTGATGCCAGCAGTAAAGCTAAGAGGAAAACTGTGAGAACCAGAATAAAGTTAAAGAGATCATTGTGAAATTTGTTACAGTCTGGGAAAAATTGAATTTATAAGTATAGTTTTTGAACTTTAGTACAAATTATTTGATATTCCATTATTGTGGGGAAAATATGTTCAGTTCTTGAACTTGTTGGTGTTTGAGCACAAATTTGTAAGGAATTGAGTTCAACAACTGAAGTATCAATGTATATATGAAATCAAGTAGCAACTAGATTTTGTATATATATTTGCATGTATATACAGATATATTATCTTCTCATTTCTGAAACAGATTACATTCATCTCAGCTGTCCTGAACTCCTCTGTTTCTTTACAGCAAGTCCGTTGTTTTGTATTTATGCACCACATTTTCCTCTGCCTTAATCACAAAGTATCTTCAGAAAGAAATCTGACTTAAATGTAGAGCCCACTGCCTTTGCTTCTCATCTCTCAGGAGTAACAGTTCTTTCAGATGTTTGCCAACATCTGAAAATAGTTTCAAGTATTTATTTATTTATTTATTTTTTGGTGGAACTGGGTATTGATTTTTTTTTAATTTTTGCGGTACCAGGGATTGAACTCAGGACCCTGCCCTTGCCAGGCAAGCACTTATTCTACTGAGCTATCTCCCGAGGCCCACAAATATTTAGTTTTATGGCTTCTATGATAAAGGTGAGTCTAATACCATCTGCTGTATTATGCCTTAAGCACAGATTTGTAAGGAATCTGTTCAATTCCTTACAAATTTGTGCTTGAGGCCTAAGCCTTACCTAGGTTAGATCTAGGTAAGGGCCTTTCTTTGTAGGAATAAGAAATTTGGATTTGAGTAAGCATGTGTACTTTTAGATGTCAAATTTGAGTTAGTATAGGTAATTCTACATCCAATTCCTATTGTATTCAGTACACTGACATTACTTTCTTATCCTGTGTAGGTCTTTGAGTTTACCAACTGCGGATTATAAAGCCAGGACAAATGCAGACCCTAGCATAATATTTGAAAGAGAAAATATAATTTGAAGTATACTTATTAAACAGAAAAATTGCTTTGTGAGAGTAATTATCTTGTGAGAGTAATAAAACAAATACAGAGTATAAAGTATGTATGTTACATATAAATTATGTATTTATGGGGCTAGGATTTGGTAGTTGGTACTGAGAGAAAACCTTGTTTGAATCCTTACCCTGGTACTATACCAGTATCAGCTGTCACTCAGTGGGACAGACAAAAAACAAAAAAAATTACACTTTAAAACAATGTGGGAGATGGGAATGGTGGCAGATGCCTGTATTACTAGTACTTAGGGGGCTGAGGCAGGAAGATTACCATGATTTTGAAGGCTGCCTAGACTATATAGTGAGCTCCAGCCCAGCCTCAATTACATAGAGACTGTTGAAAAAAAAAAATGTGGAATAACTTCAATTATAACAATGTAGAATTCTATATATGAAAATAAATTTTTCAGAAAAGATGTGGAGATAGATTTAGAAACACATTAAAGAAGTGAGACAAATTTTCAGCACTATTCTAGGTTCTTAAAACTTTTGAATGGAGGGGCCGGAGAGATAGCTCAGTGGAATAAGCACTTGGCCTGGCAAGCGCAAGGACCTGAGTTCAATCCCCAGTTCCGCAAAATAAAAAAAAAATTGAATGAAAAAAAAAACAAAACTGGGCATGGTGGTACCTGCCTGTAATCTCAGCTTTTTAGGAGGCTGAAACAAGGGAATTTCAAGTTTGAGGCCAGCCTCGGCAACTTACAAGACTCTGCCTGAAAAGGAGTAGGGATGTATCTCAGTGGTAGAGCACTTGCCTGGCATGTGTGAAGACTTGAGTTTGGCCCCATGTTCAAAAAGAAAAAAACAAGAAGGAAAGGCTAAAACGTGTTCAATCTGGTTTTTAGAAAACTGTTTTACACAATACATATGGCTGGTGGCAAAACAAAGGAAAGGCAGAAAAGAAAAAACTGAGTACCTTTTTTCCAACAAGGCTTCAGGCTGGAGCCATGCTTGCACTTGCCTAGAATGTGCACAGCCCAGGGCTCCATCCCCGGTGGGGGTGAGTCTGGGACTAGAGGTGTCCGGCACACCTCCTACTTAGCAGTTTTATAAATGCAGCAGCACAAAGATTCCCTTATTTTACAAATATCACAAAGCTGCAGAAAGGGAGGCAATGTAGGAGAAAAACCTTTGGAGCTGGGTCTGGCTCTTTTGCTTGTTGACTGAGCAAGACACCCTGTTCCTTCTGGTTGCCATCACTTCCTCTCGCCAAGCTGTCTGCCTGCCAGAAGTGCTTGGGTCACAGAACTGACAAGGTCAACCAGACAAACCAGAAACCTTCAGCCTCCAAAGACGTACCTTGTGTACCTGAGATTCGCAGCCTTTTCTAGAAAGCTCACTGCTGTCAGAACACTGAGTGATTTCCTATCATAAAGCATGTCTCCAGTTTGTCACAGAAGTGCTTCAGCCTGCCGCTGCTGTGAAACCCTGCAGAGTAGCAAGGTCAAGGCAAGAGTCTGTTTGAGACTGAGGAGTCTTGAACCCTCAAATTTCAGAAGCTACAGTGCCACGGATGTATGCTTTTTGTTTTCTTCTCTGATGTTGCCCATTTTCTCTCCATTTAAATGCTTTCTGCCTTGGCTCTACCTAGACCAGTGATGGTGAGCCTTTTACAGCTTTCAACAATACAGACAGCCCACTGCAGCCATAGGCTCGCCGCCACTGCCCTACACCGTGCCATCAGTGCCTCTCTTCCAGTCTTTCACCAGATGTTTTCTGCATAGAGTTGGAGCGCTAGCACTTCGCACACATGCACACGTGGCCTATGTATGTTTAAGTTCCATTGTGTACGCACCTCTTGCCCCTGTTCAACTAGCACCTTTTTGAAGAGTGATGCCTTCTTTTATTTATTTTCCTTCTTCAGTAATTAGTATAAGCATTCAGAAACATATATTCTCATAGTACTATGTAGTTCTTTTTATCATGTCCTAAACTTGTCTTTTTTAAATGTCAAAGATTTTTTCCCTCACCCCAGTAACTGTTAATTCATAAACAGATCCATTTCTATCATGTGCATGGGCTCTGTGATTCTGTAACCCTCTACTGTATACCTTCTTTTAGCTAGCTTTAGTTGGGACAAAGGTTAGACAACTCATGGTGAATTGTGTCTGTGTCCTTCAAAATGTGATTGTGCTAGTTAACTCTTTTCCCACAGAGAGATGTTCTTTACCACCATGGAAAGCCACCTGCTGCGCTGCAAAGTGTTAGAAATCATATTCCTCCACAGCTGTGAAACACCCACCCGCCTGCCCCTGTCTCTGGCCCAGGCTCTCTATTTCCTGAATAATTCCACATCACTGCTAAAGTGCCAGGTACAGTGTTTCCTGTTCAATTCTTTTTATTTTTTGAGGTACCGGGAATCAAAATCGGGACCCTCGGGGGCCTGCCCATTAGCTCAGCTCTTTAAGTGATTGCTTAAACAAAGCAGTCAGGCTCAGGATGCTGTGGTTCTATCCCCAGATCCTCAAGCCTTGCCAGATCTTCCCTGAAGGCATCCTGAGCCAGCCAAAAAGAAAAAAGGAAAAAAAAAAAAAAAAAATCAGGACCTCACCCTTGCCAGGCAAGCACTGCACCACTGAGCTAAATCCCCTGCCCCATTTCTTGTTCAGTTCTAAGCCTAAGAACACTTCCCCCCCAGTCCTGCCCATGAGAATTTTAGCTTAAAACACAACTGTTTGAGCATTAGGTAAAAAATGACTTAAAAACTATATGAAAACTTTCACTGAGGAAGTTATTATCAGCTACTGTTACTGTCTTTGCAGTCTGATAAAACCCAGTGGCAGACTTGGGATGAGCTCATTGAGCATCTGCAGTTTCTGCTGTCCAGTTACCAGCATGTTTTAAGAGGTAAGATGCACTCGCTCCCAAGTCTATGATGTCAGAGGTCTCACGTGCACGTTATGAGTAATAGTCATGCAGGATTCTAATTTGTTCTCTTAAGCATTGTTACTTGGTTGCACAGCAAAAGAGAAGAAATGGCATAGCTAGAAGTACTACTATAAAAAGATAAAACATATCTGTATAATGTCTGATAATGCAGTGGTCTTCCTAGTTATCAGGTTGTAGAGATAAATACAAGTCATCATGCCCGGCATGGTGGCGGCACATGTGAGATAATGACCCAATTAGCCCTGCCATTTGGTCCTGGTCTCTCACTGAACCATCTTTGTTGAGTTGGTCATAAACATACATCAGTACAGTGCAGACAGAATACAGAGCAAGTCCATGGATTTGGACGTCTTCTACATCTTGCCCAGTGTGTGAGATACCCAAGTCTGTGGAAGGAGCTCTTCGGGGATCCTCAGATCACCACAGAAAGTGTGTGGGAGTTAGAGAAGGTAGCCCTAGGCAAATGCAGACAGAGCTAATCATGTATACCTTGTTTAAATGAGAATCATTTTTAGTAGCCAAACATTATTATTATTATTTTTTTTGTGTGTGTGTGTGTGTGTGGAACCGGGGATTGAACTCAGGCCCTTGTGCTTGCCAGGGAAGCGCATATTCCCCTGAGCCATCCCCCCGGCCCCTAGCCAAACATTATTGAGGGCCTTGAGAAAACTGAAGAACTGGTAAAATACTAATTACAAAAGGAAAAATGGTGCCTTAACACAGGAGAAAACTGACATTTTCCTTGGATGTACTGGACGGATAAGGACACAGTGTCACATAGTGTCCTTGCCAAAAATTTGTGACCTGGATCTAATAGAAGGAAGCTTCAGAAAAACCCAGACTGAGTGGCCTTTCACAAAACAGCTGACCATATTTTTTCAAAAGTACCAACATCTTAAACACTGAGATACTATTCCAGATTAAAAAGAAATTAAACCATATGAATACTAAGTACAATACACAATCCTAGGCTGGACGCTTCCTAGGCAAAAAGAAGTAGGTCTGTTACTAGAGGGCTGGTGGGGCAGTGCAGTAGTAAAGCCTTTGCAGGTAATAGGCCTGGGCTCAATGCTCAGTAGCTCTCATATGCAAAAAATGACATTACTGGGACAGCTGGCAAAATTTACATACCTTAGATAATAACATTTGATAATTATACTGGATTATGATAGTAAAATTGGGTCTTAGGAGTCTATGATGAAATTTTACAGCATCTCTAAGTTATTCTCAAATACTAAGAAAAATGTATACAAGTAAACATACTTGCCCATGGTACACAGTTGATTTTAACTCAGGAATGCCATATGGAGGTAAAAGAACACTTAGATCTTTTGAGGCTTGAAACTAAGAAAGAAAGTTATTGTGAAAAAAAAAAAGAAAGAAAGAAAGCTATTGTGGAGATAGAAGCTTTTGAAAGCACTGGATTGGCCATCCATGGTTGTTCACACCCATAATTGGGAGGCTGAGGCAGGAGGATCACTGAGTTTGAGGCCAGCCTGGATTACTAAGTGAGCTCAAGGCCAGACTGAACTGTCTCAAAAAAGACACTCTCCAAAAACTAAGTGCTGGATCAGACAGAAAGTCTGGTTTAAATCCCAGCTCCACCCCTTCCTCTAGGTGGGGGCACCTGAGAGAATTTAGAGTAAGTTGGCACATCACATTTCTACTTAAATGATTTCGCTTGTTTCTTTTCTTTTTCTCTCTTTTTTTTTGGTGATACCGGGGATTGAACACACAACTTTGCACTTGCCAGGCAAGCGCCTATTCTACTAAGCTAACTCCCCAGCTCCTCAGCTTGTTTCTTAAGATTATTTTCCTACAAGCCATTCACTGTTCATCATGCCCAAGAAAATGATTTCTGATAGAATATTATCTAATAATGTTCTCCTAGTAATATCCTATACAGGTCATTGATTTTGTTTTGAGCCAGGTTCTAGCCAAGTATCAACCACTGTACTTAGTCATCCTGGCTTTTCGTTGTTTTGTTTATGTATTTTGGTACAGGGTCTCACTATACAGCTCAGACTCGTAGTGATCCTCCTATTTTTAGCCTCCCTGGCGTTGGGGTTACAGGCGTGTGCCACTGTATTTGTTTGCTTTTTGAGACAGGCTAGCCCAAGCCCATCATGGCCTTAAATTTGCAACAATCTTCTCAGCTCAGCCCGGGAGTGCTGAGGTTACAGGCATGTACCACCAGTGCCTGGCATTTTACTTGTTCTTCGTAACAGACATTTTTTAAGAGTCCCAGCCAGCAATTTTGTACAATGTCCCACAATTGGAATTGGGTAATTTTTTCCTCATGATCAAAATCATGTCAAAATTTGACAAAATTACCAAATAGATGACAGTGTACCCTCCCTGTAACTCCAACACTGTAGAAGGTTGGGGCAGACTGCAAGTTTAAACAGACTTAGTGAAATCCACTACAAAAAAGAAAAGAAATCCATCATCATTTGGGGGGAGGTTGGGTGTGTAAGACTTCTCCATTGTCTTCCTTCCATGGGTGAAATTTTGAGATTGTGACTATCCCATTCAGCCTTTCACTCAGGGGCTTTAGCATATGTTTGCATTTTTATTTGAATCAAATAGTATGTTGAGGGCTGGGCAGATGGCTCAGTAGAGTAAGTGCCTACCTGGCAAGTGCAAGGTCCTGAGTTCAATCCCCAGTTCTGCAAAAATAAATAAATAAATAGATAGATAGATAGATAGATAGATAGTATGTTGAAAAATGGCAGTGTTCTAGTTATACATTTATTCTGCAGTTAATTGGTCTTGTGAAAAAAGGACTCCTACATAGCTGTAAAATTTTTAAAGTATATATATTCAGGACTTTAAAATGCTAGTGTGTTACAAATATTTCACTTTTGTCATTTTTTCTGATCAGTGTCCAACAGGAGGCTTGGCTCCTGTCTATTCTTTTTAACATATCCTCATCAATTTTGGGACTTCGGCTTTTGTTTTTGTAGTATTGGGGACTGAACCCAGGGCCTTTGTACTGAGCTACTTCCCAGCTCTTTTCACTTTCTGAGAGGGTCTCAAAAAAGTCGCCTAGGCTAGATTTGAACTTCCAGGCTTCCTACCTTAACCTCCTAGAGTGCTGGGATCAGTTTTTGGTTTTTTTTTTTATTTTTGTTTTTTTGGCAAAACTGGGGATTGAACTCCGGCCCTTAAGCTTGCAAAGGAAGTGCTTATTCCACTGAGCCATATCCCTGGCCCGTTTTGTTTTTTTTAAAGGAAAAGTTCATTTGGCTCAGTGTGTAGAGGTTGCAGTTTACAACTGGCTGGCTTCAAGGCAGTGGTTTCATAGAAGGAAGCAATTCACGGTGGCCAGAAACAAAAAAAGAGAGTCTGGGATCAGCTTTAAATGCTCCCTTTCTCACAAAAGATGTTGTGGGTTCATCCTGTGATTACCTTGCCAGGTCCTATAGCCTTTTCTCTCAAAAAGAAATCTGATTTATTTTAGTGGAGAATTGAGGAGTGTGTTTAAAAACCATGATCCGAGTTGTACCTGGGAGTGTACTGACTGCTACTGGAATGTCTTGGCTTCTAGATCCTGACAACAGAGCTACTAATTATACCATTTTACGTTTTTATATGTGTTCGTATTGACACCTCAATCTCTGCACAGTGACACAGATTCTCTTCCTATTCTCTATCTGCCTCCCTTCTCTCTTGAGAACACTTGTTTCCGACATGAGCTGTACATATTTGATCTATCATTTATATATACAACAGTTTCAGAGCCAAGAGTGGCGGGACACACCTGTAACCCCAGCTCTCTGTAATCCCAGCCAGGAGGCTGAGGCAGGAGGATCACAAATTGAAACCAGGCTTGGGCAATTTAGGTGACTTAGTGAGACCCTGTCTCAAAGAATAAAAAGGGCTGAGGGTGTAGCTTGTTACAGAGGCCCTAACATCAATCCCTAGAACCAGGGGCTGAGGTAGGAGGAAGCAAGTTTAAAATACAATAAAAATACCACCACAAACTTAGTTCAATATTTCTTTCCATTTTTTTTTCTTAAACATTTATTTAGTGTGTGTGTGTGGCCAGCTCAGCCCACCAGGGGGCGGGGCTGGCTGGCATGTGGTGCTGGGGGATTGAACCGCGGTTCCCTTGTTCTGCTAAGCTTGTTCTAAGTAGATGCTTTAGACCACTGAGCCATCTCACCAGGCCCTCCATTTCTTTTCATTTGTAGTAATTTACCTACCTCCACTCAGCTGAATTTTTTCAAGTAGCTTTTCTTTCTTTTTTTTTTCTTTTGGTTGCCAGGGATCAAACTCAGGACCATGTACTTGCCAGGCAGGCACTTACTCCACTGAGCTATCCACTGACCTTCAAGTAGCATATTAATTTGAAAATTTCATT
>NW_004524624.1:6233504-6236059 GCF_000260255.1 Octodon degus | reverse complement strand
TTTTTATTTACTTTTTTTTTTTTTTCTCGGAACCGGGGATTGAACTCAGGCCCTTGTGCTTGCCAGGAAGCGCTTATTCCACTGAACCATTTCCCCAGCCCCGACAAGGCCTTTTGGAAGCAGGGCTGACACAGAATTCATGTGCCTGTGACTTGCCTCTTGGTAGCAAGGCAGCAGGGCTTTACCTACTAAAGCTGGACTTTGCGTTGTCATAACAGAATATAAAGCCTTTCAGTTTACCTGACTCCTTCCCTCTTGCAGAACACTTACGCAGTTCAGTGATTGATCGAAAGGATTTAATCATCAAAAGGATTAAGCCCAAGCCTCAACAAGGAGATGACATCACAGTGAAGGACGTGGAGAAGCACATGGAGGCCTTCCGCAACCGCCTCATCCATATGCTCGGGGAGCCTCTGGTCCCCCAACTCCAAAATAAAGTGCACTTGCTGAAGCTCCTGCTCTTCTACGCTGCAGACTCGAACCCTGACGCAGAACCAGCCTCAAAGCACTAGAACAGCCTACAAGGGTGTCTCCAGCACTGAGCACTGAGAATACCTCCATGAACCGTTTCCACCTACTTAGAAACCCTCAGAATATGGACAGTAGTGAAATCCTCACAGGACCAAACTTACCTTGTTTATCTGTAGGTCATAATAACTAAGTCTTCAGTATATACCTTTTTAATAATCCTGTCCTAGTCTGTTCTAACTATGGCTTAAATATACAAGGTGTATATATTTCTAATAAATTATTTGTCTACACGATTTTTGAAATAGGTGACAGTATATGCACTACATATTTTCAAATTTCCATTGGAGACATGAGACTTCTCTGCTGAACAAACTATGTCACTGTTATGTCATTCAAGGCCCTGCCAGCCTGTTTCTAGAAACATTGCTTTCCCTAACAGAACACAGATATCCTCTAATAGACCTTTTTATATTACCTAGAAATACGATTTTGTGACCAGTCCATTGATACATATTGTAATAAAGGTGGGTATTATCTAGAAGGATTATATGTGCTATAAAACATTTGATGTTAACATGATACAATAAAAAGCCAATAATTTTTCAAAATATCACCTCTACCATGCTTCGTTCCACCACTGGAGACAAGCAGAGTGGCTACTCAACCAGGACAAAAGAGCCAGGTATGGTGGTGCATGCCTGTAACCCCAGCACTTAGAAGGCTGAGGCAGGAGGATTGCCATTAAACTGGAGGCTTGCCTGGGCTATATGGTGAGTTCAAGGACAGCCTAAATAAACCACATGGTGAAATAATACCTCAAAAAAAAAAGGACAAAACACAGAGACCAACATTTGAGAAAGTAGTAAGGATTCTTAATTGTCAAAACAAGAAAAAGACACAAATAAATTAATTGGAACAATTTTAGACTGCAGGGCTTCTCTATAGGTCAGTTCCTTATGTAAACAAAATGCTACCTAAAACAAAAAAGCAAGTATCTGACAGTGTTCTTGACAGTGAACATGTACACGCTGAGGAGAAATCTGTAGGCAGTTTCTCTTTCCTTCAGTAAGATATGCATCACATAAAGGTATGATCATTTTAGTAAAAAGTTCTTCCACTTACAATTTTGAATTCCACCACTCCACCCCACAGAATTTCAGGCCCTGATCCTGACAAAAAACAAGATGACACTAATTTTACAAGAAACTGAAGTGTGTAACTGTACTAATCTTTATTCTAAAAAAATTTATCTGGGGTTGCAGGTAGAACTCGGTGGTGCTTGCCTACCTAGCAGGTCCAAGGCCGCAGGTTTATTCTTAGCATTGCCCACAGGAAATACTGGAATGAAATGAGAAGACTGAGTTATGTCCCTTAGTTTTCAATCAAATGCAATTTAGACTAACTTCATTTTAAAGTGCAAGAAAGGATATGAAACATGTCTGTTGCATGAAAACAGGAACTATCTCTCCTATGGCAATGGTCCAGGAGGTACCAAGAGGCACAAAGGAACGGCTGCAGGACAGAATGGTGCCTTAGGACTAAAAAGCAAGATGACTCCATGGGAGATCCCTCCCTGCCTGCCTGCACTGTGTCCAGATCACAGATGGATCTTAGGTCTTACATGCTAGGGCAGGAGCGCAGCCCAGTCAGAAGGGCCACTGCTGCCCAACTGAGTTAGTGGCGCCTCTACACTATGATTTGTCAGTGTTTGTGTATTTCATCATGATAAAACAATCAAGGAGTCTCCGCTTTGGAACAGCACGAACATTATTTACCTAGTAAGCAATGATTAAAGTTCTTATCTAGGATATATGATATAAAAATAGGTCATGAGGTCCCCCAAATCACTGCTCAGTTTTTTAGTCTAATGCAGTACAAAATGGTTTCTTCCACACAAATACAAGCTTTTCACTCATGTTTCTCAAAAACTGTCTCCAGCAGTCGCCTCTGTTTAAGAGGTTTAAAAATATACTGTTTCTGGGGGAAAAAAAATGCCATTCCTATATCAGAGCCAAGGGGACTGGATACAAGAAACCTTCCACCCAGAGTCCCTGGGACAGAAAATACTCTAGAAGCCAGTGGGC
>NW_004524624.1:6221065-6233209 GCF_000260255.1 Octodon degus | reverse complement strand
CCAGAATCAGACTTCTGGAGGGGTCTTGGTCCAAACACATTCCATTTATCTAATGAGGTTCTATCCTTGTCCTCACTTCCAGGATCCATGGTGCTAGGATTTGGGCCAGTTAAGGCTGTGGAAGAACCAGAAATGAACCAGCCCCTAGAAGAGAATAAAGCATAATCCAATGTGTCTTCTTGCCCTCTAGAAGTGGCTCACTCCAAGGAGCACAGGAACTGGGAATTGAGCCTCTGCTCTGAAAGGTCAGCTTAAACGACACAGCATCCAAGCATGACTTTCTGAGGCACACTGACACTCAGGAGGGTCTGGGGAAGTTCTCACCTGGACTTCTGCTTTGGGGAAGAATGAGGAGTACTGCTTGGGCTGGACTGGCTTGAGGCAGGCTGCTTCTCTTCTTTTGTCATCTCTCCACTCTGCAGTTTTAGTTTCTGTTCAAATGGGCAAGAAGACTTTCAAAATCACAGCAAACCCATACAAACCACGAAACAGCTAAGTCTGGGCATAAACCTCTGCCTTACATTTTAATTTCAGAACAAGAAAAAACATTCAGAGATAGAATGGTTTTGAACTATAAAATACATGCTCCCTTGCGCCACGTTTGTTTGGTGAAGTTCCATCTTTTTAAAGAATTATACTAAAGTCTATATAACATCTCAAAAACTACACTAAAAAGCTGTGTGCCAGAACTTCTAACGTGAAATAATTTTCCCGCAAGCGCCCAGGCAGTAGGGAGGGGAGCCATAAGTCAAGATTCAGGTCTTGTTGGCCTCTAAGCAGGCCCCGCACTCTCCTCTCACTACCATGTGTAAAGTACCTTTCCTAAATTCTCAAAGCCAAGACTCAGCCTTGTTATTCCTCCTTAGCTCAGTGATTCTGTGGAGCCCACCCCATTCTTTCTCTTCTCTCCCATTAGCAGCCACGCTGGGTGTCCATAGCATTCTAAATGAATGTATCTCCAACAGACTAGCAATTCTTTTTGTTGTTTAATGTATTTGGTAGAGTCTCACTACACAGCTTGGACTCCAAGTGATCCTCCTGTTTTCAGCCTCCACAGCACCCACTCAGTGGCCAGCTCAGCACACCTGGGATGGGGCTGGGGCTGGGGCTGGCAGGGCATGAGGTACTGGGGATCTGAGCATGATTGGGCCCGCCCTGGAGTGTGATTGGTTATATCCTAGGGCCATGGGCCGCCCCAGAGTAACTCAGTACAAAAAGTGTATATAAAGGTGTTGAGGAAGGCTTCCTGGCTGCCCTGCCCCACTTCCCTGGAGAAGTCTCAGTCTTCAGAGGAGCTTGATCTTCACAGCCACGCCACTGGTCTTCACAGTCAGCATAGAAGGAAGAGAGAGGCTTGATGGACACCACAGCTGTTGCTCCTCCTCTGCTCTTCATTGTTTTTTGCCGCCATGAATTGCTGCTGTTTGCGTTGGAGCCAGCAGAGTATGAAGTGAAACCTCCACAAACTGAGCTAAATAAACCTTTCTTTCCTTCATTTTGAGTGTCAGCTATTTGTCTCAGCAACAAGAGAAGAGTAACTAAGACAAGATCGAACCCTAGTCCCTTTACTTGACTAAGCAGGTGCTTAGTCCACTGAGCTATCTCGCTAGCCCTCAGACTAGCACTGCTACTGCTGAACTACTTCTCAGTTCTGGGTCAAAGTTCTAGTGTCCCAATCCACAGAAGTGGGTGGTATGCCACTGCTCAGCCCAAGCTACATTCTCACTCAGCATATCATTTTTTTTTTTTCAGCATATCATTTTGTGTAAGTTGACTGCCTGTCACAAGATGGGAGTAGTATCGTATCTTTTCAGTCCTCCTTATGTTCTACCCAATGGCCAGGATGTAGAACACAGGTCGGCCAACCAAAATCAATTCTAGCACTACACAAGAGGAATTGTTCAAATGAAATTTTGACACCTGTCCTGGAAGGTAGCAGGGTATCAAACATTGACAGGGCCACTCTCTGGAAGCATCTGTCTTGTCTAAGACCTTAAACTGGCCACCAGCCCAACATTGATTTCTGTACAACATGGCTTTTAAGCTCAGCTTATAAAAGAAGTGTCCAGAATGCCTACAACACAGTGCAACTAGTCTACAATACCTCACAGCTCTCAGCACAGGCAACCAGAGCCACGTTACTCCCCCTCCCATGTGCACTGCACACCATGATCCTTTCCTGCCTTTTGTGCACTTCTCCCTATACCCAAAGGCCCTTGTCATGCCCTGCTGAGGTCTTCTCAGATAAAGCTGAAGCATGACTGGACTATGACCCACCCTTGCTCACAGGAGGCAGTTGGACTTTCCTAGCTCTATGTTTGCCCTTTTACAACTTGGCTCTGCCCTCCCTTCCAGAATAATCTGAGCCTCTTCAGGACACAGACTCTCAGACTACTTTGGAATAAAGAGGGGGGAAAAAAAACGCCCAGGAAATATGGCATCAGAAGACTTGAGCTGAGGTACTGTGACTAGCTGAATATGCAACCTTGGGTCTCATGTTCTTCATTTACAAAAAGAATAAAAACTAGTGATTAAGAAAATGCAAGGAGGGGCCGGGGAGATAGCTCAGTTGAATAAGCGCTTGCCTGGCAAGTGCAAGGTCCTGAGTACAATCCCTGGTACCACAAAAAAAAAAAAAAAAAGAAAAAGAAAGAAAATGCAAGGACTTCCTAAATCATGAAGTGCCCATTCAGTATAAAGCCAGGACTCAATAAAAGTCATTTGAAATTATTTTATTATTTGCCATAACCCTTACTAAAATTATTACTACTTTTTTTTTGGGGGGGTCAGTCTTTTTGAGACAGGGTTTCACTGTGAAATTCAGGCTGGCTTTGTGCTCACCTGTAGCACAGGCTGGTCTCAAACTTGCTCCCTCAGCAAGTGCTGCGATTATAGGCATGCACCACTGCACCCAGCTCTTTATTCAGTTTCTTTCTTTTTTTTTTTTTTTTTCATGTATTTAGTACAGGGGCTACAGGGTCTCACTACATAGATTGGACTAATAGTGATTCTCCTGTTTTCAACTTTCCAAGTATTGGGATTACAGGCACATGCCACCACACAGTCTCAAACGCTGTCTCAGTGGGCCCCGGGGATGGGCCTAGCATAGCACACTGGGGATCTAACCCCAGCCACTGGACTCTGCCTAAGCAGGTGCTTTAGTCTGCTGAGCTATCCAGCTGGCCCTTTTATTTCAATTTTTGAAGTGAAAGAACAAAACCATTCCAGTTCTACATTGGCTTTTAACTTCTTAAAAATTGAACACAGGAAAAAAAAAATTGAACACAGAGCATGATGTTGCTGTCCAACTGAAATGTTAACTCCACTGAAATGGCCCAATTTTCTCTTTCTGCCTCAAAGTCAGTCACTGTGGCACAAAAACTAATCCACACTCCTTTATGGCTCAGATATAAGTAAAACACATATCCTATCAGGCTCTGCAGCCCCAGCCAGGGTGCCAGCAGAGGCCAGACTAACAGATCCAAATCCCCTTGCCCAGTTCTCCACCACTCTCCACAGCTGCCACCCAGCTGCCACTCATATCTCAAGCCATGAAAGAGAGGGTTTGGCCTCTTTAAAATTCCTACGAAACCAGCTCACGTGGAGTGCTTCTGCCACTCGAAGGTACTTGGTCTCCTCAGTAGTGAGGCCCTTGTGCGGTGTGTAGCCAGCATCTCTCAGTCCTGCCTGTTGCTCGAAACGATGAATGCTCTCCTGGGTCTGTTCTGGAAATGGAGGAGTCAACAGTCATGCCCAGCCTGCTAACCCATCAGAAGCCAGCCAGAGAGCATAACAGTTTGCAGAGGAGGGTTCCCGCAGACAGGAGCCAAAGTGCTGCTGCTGAACCTCACACAGAGGTGCCCTGAACCGAAGGGGGCCCTCCCTCACACCCAGCTACCAGACAGCTGAGGAAGCCGCTTGCCTCCCTCTTACTTGCACACTCTGTGACAGCTTTGCCTTGAGAAATGCAGCATGGAGGGAGCTGATACCCAGACATAGAAGAACTCCAAATACAAAGAGCTATTAAACACCCTCAACATCTACCCAAAAGCCTTTGCCATAGGGAAATAAGTCACATTCAGGCCAACTGGTTCCAAGGTATCATCTAAATTCAAACCCAGACAACTTGCTTTGAATTGATCCCGAGTTTCTTACAAGTTAGATGGTCTGTCATAATAATGCCTGGCCCAGAAGACTGACAACATTTATTTAGTCTGACCCAATTATTTCACACATCTGTTGCACTATGGAATGAATGATGGCTGAATTTTGGCTTAATCTGTCCACAGATTACATAATATACGTGTAAATATAGGAGCGTGGCATAAACACCAGGTGTACTTCATGACTTAAGTCTTGCCCTTCTAAAGAAGTACCTCTGGGGGAACTACCCGCTCGGGCCCCCCCTCCTGTCCCTCTCTTTTACAGGAGCTTTCTTTCTCTCAATAAATACATTCTGCTCATAAAAAAAATAAAAATAAAGAAGTACCTCTGTCAGAAATAGAAGCAATGAAACACACACACACACACAGATGTTTTCTGGCTGGGCATCATGACATGCCTGGAGTCCAAACACTCAGAAAGCTGAGGCAGAAGGATTCTAAGGCCCAGGCCACCGTGGGCTACACAGCAAATTCAAGCCCAGCTTGGACTACATAGCAAGATTCTGTCTCAAAAATAAAAGACAGGGCCGGGGAGATGGCTCAGTGGAATAAATGCTTCCCTGGCAAGGGCCTGAGTTCAATCCCTGATTCCAGGAAAAAAAAAAAAAAAAAAAGACAAAAGTTTCCAACTTCATCAATCACCTGAAAATCTAAAAAGTAGAACTATAATGAATTATGGTACACCAACACCAGGACTTTAAAAGCAGATGTTTAAAAAAAAAAAAAAAATTATGCTTTTAACAAAATCAAACCTTGGGGACTAGGGAGATAGCTCAGTAGAGTAAGTGCTTACCTGGCAAGCACAAGGTCCTGAATTCAATCCCCGGTTCCGCCAAAAAAAAAAAAAAAAAAAAAAAAAATCAAACCTCCTGACATTATTAAAAAAGGAAATAGAATGCTTTGTCTACTGTTACCTACTATAATGAGGTAAAAAATGCAAAAACATAGGAATGAGTATGCCAAATAAGTATCTGCATGGCACTGGTACACTGGAGTATTATCATCTAGCCTGTTGGTAAACTGTATTTCAATAAAGTTGCACTATGCTAAAAAAAAACAACAAAAACTAAGTTTTCTAAAACATTCTCAAGGGGCCAGGGTTATAGCCCAGTGGTATAGCAACTGCCTGGCAAGCACAAGGTCCTGAGTTCAATTTCTGGTACCAAAACATTAAAAAATAAAATATTCTCTACCTTGCAAAATACAAGTAGTAGGGGCCTGGGAGATGGCTCAGTGGAATAATTGCTTCCCTGGCAAGCGCAAGGGCCTGAGTTCAATCCCCAGTTCCGCAAAAAAAAAAAAAAAAAAGTAGTAGTTGCTGATTCAAATGGTACATTTATGTCTAAAGATGTGAAAACTAAAGTAAAACTTTGGACATTTGGTTCCTGGACAAACTCTCCATAAATCACCCAAGACAAACGGACGCCTTCCTGGAGAAAAAAAGTCTTTGACTTCAAAAATGAGCTAACCATGGAGAACCTCTAAGTAATGTCCCAGTAGGGACATGACTGCTGACAAGCAGAGTTGTGTACCTAATAACTGTTAACTTCTCATGGCAATTAGAATGGTCCTCCAGAAGGAAGCTCAGTTAACTTGTTATAAAAGATTTTTTAAAATACGAGCTCTCAGGCAAGGGAGATAGCTCAGTAGAATAAACGCTTTCCTGGCAAGTACAAGGGCCTGAGTTCAATGCCCAGTTCTGCCAATAAATAAATAAATAAATAAATAAATAAATAAATAAATAAAAATAAAATACGAGCTCTCTTTTGTCAGGCAAAAATCAAACTTTTTGTTTTTGAGATGGTCTCACTTTGTCATTTAAGCTGGTCTTGAACTCACTATGTAGCCCAAGCTGGCCTCAAACTCAGAGATCCTCCTGCCTCAGCCTCTCAAATGCTGGGATTACAAGCATGTGCCACCATACCCAGTAATCACACACCCCTAACCCACTCGCAATGAGACCATAATTCATACCTCTCACTGTCTGGGTGGCTCTGAACTATTAACTATTAACTTCTCATGGCAATTAGAACGGTCCTCTAGAAGGAAGTTCAGTTAACTTGTTATAAGAGATTTTTAAAAATACAAGGCAAGATACTTCAGTGTGTTGCTTTCTCCAGCACAGCTTGGGTGGCACAGCAGTTCCTCCTATCCTCCAAGGGCTCAACTCAACCTTAACCCCCCAGCTCGATCCCCCAAGCTACAGCTAAGGAACTTGCCCAAGACCACACTGGTCAACGTGGGAAATGACTCCATACCAACAATCCAGCAGGAATGCACTTCAGTCAATTAAGCTGCTTAATGTGCAGCAAACCAGGGGCTGGGGAGATAGCTCGGCAGTCTAAGTGCCTGCCTGCTCAATCCCAGTACCTTATGCTGTGTGCCAGGCATAGTGGCGCACACCTGTAATCCCAGCACTCACAGAGTCTGAGGCAAGAGGATCATTGCAAGTTGGAGACCAGCCTGGGCTACAAAAACAGTGCAAGGCCAGCCTGAACTGCATAGCAAGACCCTGTCTCAAAAACACAAAAACGTTTGCCAAACTTCCACCTACATCGAGTTTCAACACCAACACTGGTACCGCCACTGTTTGCAGAGCACCTGCAGCTGGGCTGTAGATGCACTCAACTGCTTCACTCTGCTCTGACAATGGAAGGTGCTTACTTGTGATCAGAGAACTCATGATGACATGGGTAGCTTTGGCCTTCACCACCGGGACCTTATCCATGCTGTCAGTGGCCGTGGCCCTGGCCAGGGTCATGGCTGTGGGGGGTACACTGGCTTCTTCTTCCTCCGCCTGTTTAAGAGAGGTAAGACAGCACCAGCACTGGGGCAGAACAGGGAAGCCACATATCTAAACCTACTCTTTTTAAAAATAAGTTCCTTGGGGCCAGGGAGATTGCTCAGTAGAATAAGTGCTTGCCTGGCAAACGCAAGGGCCTGAGTTCAATCCCTGGTTCTGCAAAAAAAAGAAAAAAAAAAAAAAAAAAAAGTTCCTGCAGTATATTTAATCTGAGAAGTGAGGAACTATTTAAAGGGAACAGTGGTCACCTCATCCCAGTTAGGTAGGTGTTATATTAACCACAGTAACGAGATACAGATACAGTGATGCTTGAGTTCGTAAGAAGAAAGTCAGAATTTGAAGCTCTGAGATTTACTACCTTCCTCAGTTGTCTGTCCAATATATTCTAATTCTCTGCCCATAAGAATGCAGAAGAGGGGCCAGGGAGATGGCTTAGTGGAATAGCGCTTCCCTGGCAAGCACAAGGACCTGAGTTCAATCCCCGGTTCCACAAAAAAAAAAAAAAAAAAAAAAAAAAAGAATGCAGAAGAAACACCTAATACAAAGCGCTGCCCAAATGATACCAGACAATAAGGCTTACTTTATCGCAAGGTGGTTCTCAGCTTTGCAGAGCATCAGCATCACCAGGACACTTGTTTAAGTTACTGCTGGCCCCAGAGGTTTTGACTGGATAGGTCTGGACTGGGGCTCATGAATTAATTAATTTCTTCCTCTCTCTCTCTCTCTCTCTCTCTCTCTCTCTCTCTCTCTCTCTCTCTCTCTGTCTCTCTCTCTTTCGGTGGAATTGGGGATTGAACTCAGACCCTTGCAGCTGAGCTATCTCCCCAGCCCCTGGGGTTCATGAATTAATATAGCTCAGCAGCACAGCACTTGCTTAGCGTGCACAAGGTCCTTAGCCCCATCCCCACCAATCCCCACCACACACACGTGTGCACACACACACACAGGAGCACATGCACATATAAACATGTATACATAACTAATTCCCAAGTAATCGTGATGCTTCTGGTGCCAACACATTGCTTGAGGACCAGGGCTCCAAATTTCAAGTGATGGTCTTTTAAAACAAAATTCTGCATAGCTCCTAATCCTCTGTGTGCAAGAGCTGAAGCCTCCACTGATCTAAACACTTGGACACCTGATGTCCAGCTGCTTCTTCAAAGGCACCAAGAGGGAAAAGCGGTCAAAAAGATGCAGAAGAAAATACTGGAACAGCTATGTCTATCACAAGATACGATCTGTGCTTTTCAGTTAGGGCCTTTTCCAAGCAAAACTTGAACCTGTTTCCTTTTTTGGAACACAGCTGATGCCTTAATGAGGATAGTTAGGGTTGATAAAAGAATGCACGCTTTCAGTGTGGCTGAGTTCTTTGACAGCAGGTATTCCAAATGGCCAGCTGTTCCAGCTGAGGCAACCAGACTCTGCCTGGTGCAGTAGCTGCAGCGCTCACACACAGAGGGAGTGCTACCCCCACAGGCAACCTCAGCAAACCTACTTGTCTCCTGCCCTGGCCCTGAGCCCGCAAGCACTGCTTCTACATCACACACAGGCTGCTAGGTCCTTCTTGCCTAGTACTTTTTTTTTTACACAGAATGTTTTCTCCTGAATAACCAAGTGGGTCAGATTCCTATAACTTACTGACATGTTTTCTTCAGAGTTGTAAAGGACATTTTTTTTTTTTTTTTAGGACACTTTCTTAGAAAGGAAAAGAGCTCCTTGTTCTACGAGCATAATGGGAGGACAAAAATAACTTTTTTTAAAAAAGAACTAAATTTGGCTGTACTAAGTGAACAGTTAGGCTAAGAGCCAATAGCTAGCTAGCTACACACATAATTTGTGCCAAGCCTTTAACACGTTCATGATGGAGCTGTAATTTGTACATCTCCCAGCTGGGCAGCTCAAGCCACCTGTGGTACATGTAGGACTTTCCCATTAGGCAGCTTTCTATTAATTTTATTAGTAAATAATCAATAAAGTGGTTAGATCAATATGTACCATAAGTGGTACAAGCCACCAGATGGGACAGTCATACATATACTACTGGTGATTCAAGGAATGTGTTAAATACTTTTTTTTTTTTTTTTTTTTGGGCAGAAAAGGGGATTGAACTCAGGCCCTTGTGCTTGCCAAGCAAGCACTTATTCTACCAAGCTATCTCCCCAGCCCCTAAATCCTCTTTTATTTAAACCCCATAATACCTCACCTCTGTCAGATTTTTTTTTTTTTTTTTTTCATCTTTTTGAGGCAAGCTCTTACTATGCAGTTCAGGCTGGCCTTGAGCTCATGTTCTAGCCCAGGCTGGTTTCACTTGCAACAATCCTCCTGCCTTAGCCCCCCAACTCCTGGGGTTATAGGCGTGTGTCACTACACCCAGCAAGAAAATATTCTTATTTCTGATGGAATTAAGACCTGTGGTGCTGTATGAAGTTGTAGGCCCAAGGTCACAGTGTGCAAGGTGTACTTAAGTAGACCAACTACAAACTCCCTAACACACCCCAACCTATCACACAGCTCCAAGTTTGGTGATACCACAGTTGCAGGTTAAATGGGCTTAACTGAGACTGTGACAGGCCTAGTTTCTTTAGGGAGGAATAAGACGCTTGGTGATTAGAAAGATGTGAGAAGCATAGGACTCAGCAGCGAAACTGCCACAACCATGTGCAAGCTACAGACAAACCACACATCAGTAGTGTTGGGAGCAGCCCAGGGTCCCAGGGGGCAGCAGTGACAAAGGGGCCTACAGTAGAGGACAGCACAGAAGAGAGCATGGCGTGGACAAGACACAGCCAGTTCAGCCCTATCACAAAATATGTGTTTTTAAAAATCTACTTTTAAACTATTATTTATTTATTTATTTGTATTTTAGGGAAGGGTCTACAGGGTGTTCAGGGTTTCACTACTAGATCGGACTCATAGTGATCCGCCTGCTTACAGCCTCCCAAGAGCTGGGATTAGAGGCACGCGCCACCATGCCCAGTCTCAACTGCCATTT
Organism: Octodon degus; assembly: GCF_000260255.1. Classification (NCBI taxonomy): domain Eukaryota; kingdom Metazoa; phylum Chordata; class Mammalia; order Rodentia; family Octodontidae; genus Octodon; species Octodon degus. The sequence goes on along the minus strand of NW_004524624.1, from coordinate 6,223,251 downwards.
CAGCACATCCCAGGGGCAGGGCCGTCATAGCAGGCCCAGGGATCAAACCCCAATTTCATCCACTGAGCTATGGAAGGGTCTACAGGGTGTTCAGGGTCTCACTACTAGATCAGACTCATAGTGAGCCACCTATTTAGCCTCCCAAGAGCTGGGATTACAGGTGTGCACTACCACGCCCAGTCTGAACTGCCTTCTCAGAACATCCCAGGGGCGGGGCCAGCACAGCAAGCCCTGGGATCAAACCTCCGCCCCTGTAGGTGCCTGCAGGAGCTTTAATTCACTGAGGTATTTGGCTGGCCCTTAAACTTTTTTAAAGTCTATTTTATTTTAAAATTCTAAGTGTTCCTGAATAATGTCCCTTACTGCAGAAAATACACAGATTAGGCATCTAAATACTTCAAAATACAAAACTTTGAAATGCCAACATGATGCCACACGAAGACAGTTCCACACCATGAAACTTCATTCCATGCACAAACTATTTATATTGTATAAAGCCACCTTGAGGATGTGTAGATAGGTATGACACACAAATGAATTTCATGGTTAGACTTGAGTCTCATCCCCAGGATATCGTACTGATATATGCAAAAAATCTAACACTGCTGCTCCCGAGGATTTAGGATAAGGGATACTCAAGCCGCACAGATCTTAGACATGCTGCTGCCTCAAGAAGCCAAACGAGGGTGGTAAATAATGGAGGGCTTATGAAGGGAACCAGGGCACAGAGGAGAAATCAAAGGGAGAGGAGGGAAGACTTATTGGGAGAACAGAGTTATCAGAAAAATCTTGCATAAGAGATGTGTGAGCAAAAAAAAGGATATTATTTTTAGGCAAACAGTAAAGGACAGGGAGAGCAAACAGGATAGGAATGGCAAACATTTATATGAAGTGTGAGGCAAAGACCTGGGAGTGTAAAATACCCTTTGAAGCGTGTATAATGCTAGGTAACTTGCTGGCTTGATCCCTGGGTTGGGAAGCTGGGGGAGGCAAATGAGCTGGACATGCAGAACCTGGATCCTATTCCAGGGCTTGCACTTTTAATAGAGAAAGACAGGTAGAGAAAAGCCTGGGACAGAAGGTTCCATCATTCCAGTTTTGAATTTGGCAAAAAGCCTCTGTTATAACTGAGGCACAGAAAAGCACACGGAGTAGATGTTGCCCAATTCTCCAGGCATAGGGAGCCACTGAAGACTTCTGGGGCACAGCAGGGAGAGCGAAGGGGCTGTGTCTGCCAGAAGCAGTAAGCAGCGTCATGTACCTTGGCGAGGTGCTGATACTTGCGCTCTGGAATCACTGGCTTCCAGGGGATGCTGCCCATGTCCGAGGGAGGAGGAGTCATGGGTGCAGGGTCCTGCAGGGCATCATCATAGCTGAATGCCCGGCGGCACATCCCGATGGGCAGGGACATCTTGCCTAGAGGCCCACTGGGCTCAAGAGCTGAGAACAGAGACACCTGTCAAGGTAGGTTAGCAGCTGGACAAACAAGTAGCTTTCAGTTAATGTATTAAGAAGGAAAATGCTGAGATAAGCGACTCCATGGTTTATCATTCAAGGAATAGAACGGTGCTAACTTCCTATTACTGATACTTTCAATTCTCTAACCCAGTCAGAGTGCAAATCCATTCTTAAAATTAAAGAACTTGAAGCTCAATTTAAATTTCTCTAAGCAAGGTCATGCAACTTCAAAGCAGTTTGGAATCAAAACTCCAGCTTAAATGCTTCCATCGTTTGTGTCCTTTATGCCACAGAGGCACCCTCGCTGCACTGCTAAGGGTCCCAATTACTTAAGACTGGGGATACCACATAATAGACTATAAAGGTTTTGTTTTTTGTTCTTAAGACTGAGTCTCACTATATAGTTCAGGCTGGCTCTGAACTCACCAGGTAGCTGAGACTGGCCTTAAACTCGCAGTGATTCTCCTGCCTCAGCCTTCAGAGTGTTGAGATTATAGGCTTGCACTACTTCACCCAGCAAGAATATGAAGTTCTTGCAATGGCTGGGGTTCGATCCCCAGCATGCCATGCCAGTGCAGGGCATGATGAGATGGTGACTGAGACTGGGCGTGGTGGTGCACGCCTGTAAACCCAGTACTTGGGAGGCTGAAAACAGGAGAATCATGAGTTCGGTCTATGTAATGAGACCCTGTAGACTGTACTCCACAGACCCTGTACTAAAAAAAAAA
>NW_004524624.1:6173238-6220965 GCF_000260255.1 Octodon degus | reverse complement strand
TATGTATGTATAGTCCTTGTTCTCAATTTACAGATGAGGAAACTAAACCCTAGAGGGGAAGTGATTCACCCAAATTCATATAGAAAATGGCTAGCTGAGCCTTGACTGAGGCCTGACTACAAATGTTCTGCCTTCCCTACTCAAAAAAAACAGCACGAGGGGCCGGGGAGATGGCTCAGTGGAATAAGTGCTTCCCTGGCAAGTGCAAGGGCCTGAGTTCACTCTCCAGTTCCACCAAAAAAAAAAAAAAAAAAAAACAGCACGAGAAGAAACAGCTCAAGCAGTATGTTGTCTGGCATTATCTCTAGTGTTCTGTATGATTTCAGCAGCAGAGATTTCCATCACAGAAATGTCAACAATGCTTACAAAACAATGCCAGCTGACCCTGCCGTCCGCAGGAACTGACTGGCCGTGATGCAGTGCCCACTTCAAGGGCACTTGCAGCTGTGCCAGGCAAGGGAGCAAGGTCCATCCTGTTGGACTTGCTAACCCTTCCATAGCAGGGCTCCTGGACAGGAGCTGCCTTCAAGGTGACATTTCTTTGTTGCTAACATTATGTAATAGTGCTTTCTGAGACCACAGCCTCCCTGGCAGAGAGTCCAAACCACCAAAGGCAACAGCCAGGGTTCAAGCAGATACTACTTATTATCAATAGGATTCACTAGTTGGGGCCAGGCAGATGGCTCAGTAGAATAAGCGCTTGCCTGGCAAATGTAAGGGTCTGAGTTCAATCCCCGGTTCCACCAAAAAAAAAAAGGATTCACTAGTCACCAGGGGCTGTGAGAAGGGGCGATGAGACGAGACAGCACAAGGGTACGTTTTCTCTTGGGGACAGTAAACATGTTCTACAATTACAACAATGTTGATGGTTGCACCACCTTATGAATACATTAAAAAGCCTTTATACTATTTTGCTTTAGTTTGTGAAACCCAGAGATTAAACCAAGTACCTTTCCACGAGGCTAAATCCCCAACCCTTGTTTTTATATTGAGACAGGGGCTTGCTAGGTTGCCCAGGCTAGGCTAGAACTTGCGAATCTCCTGCCTCAGCCTCTCAGAATGCTGAGATTGTAGATGTGCAACACTATGCCTAACCAAATGTTCAGTTCAAACGGGTGAAATTTCACGGTATGTGCATTATATCTCAAAAAACACAGGAAGGGACTGAGGAGATGGCTCAGTAGAATAAGCACTGGCCAGGCAAGTGCAAGGGCGTGAGTTCAATCCCCAGTCCCCCCCCCAAAAAAAAATAAAAATAAATTTAAAAACACAGGAAAATAATGATTACAGTACTAGGCACTTATATCCCTCATCTTTTCTAATATTCCCTATGTAAATATTCTTCCCACTGTCCAGCTCAGGAAACTGAGGAATAGATTTTAAGAAACTTGCCCAGTATTGTCAACAAGCAAGTGTGGGCAAGACCTAAGCCAGGGTTCACACTCCACATTCAACACTACAAAACGAAATGCTAAGTGCATTGCTCAGGATGATCACAGGCAGTCTATGGTAAGTGCAGCAACAATGACAGACAGACCAGCCAGGTATGGCGGCACATGCCTAAAACTCCAGCACTTGGGAGGCTAAAGCAGGATTGCCCCAAGTTCAAGGCCAGCCGGGGCTTCATAATGAGTTAAGGCCAACCTGTACTACATAGTGAGTGAGATCTTGTGTCCAAAAAAACAAACACACACACACACACAAAAAAAAAAAAAAAAGACTGACACACAAGTGATGATGCTAAGAGACCAGAGACAATACTGGGGACACAGGAGACTTCTATTGATCCACCTAATTTGGGAGCAATTTCAAAATTCATCCTGAATTCTTATTTTAATACAAACTAATGCATATATCATACTCTTACATGGAATTCATTTTTCTTCTCCCCATACTGGGGAATCAATTCCAGGGGCACTCTTATCATTGACTACAATCTCATCCCTTTTTATTTTAAGACAAGGTCTAAATTGCCCAATCAAATGGCTAGGTATGCTAGCAAAGCCTATAATCTCAGCACTTAGGAGGCTGAAGCAGGAGGATCACCAGGAGTTTGAGGCCAGCCTAGGCTACATAGTGGGTTCAAGGCCAGTCTGTGCTACATAGCAAAACCTTATCTCAAAAAAATAGTAATAATAACAGTAATGATACTGATAATCAAATGATACCAATCTATTAGGTCTAAATACTCAGTATCAGAAAACCACTAATATATGGTTCAGGTAGAATTATTTTTGTCTAGTTTAAAATATGATAGGCAAAACATGACTTAACCAAAAAGAATAAGTTTACCAGGCACTTCTGGTTGTCTCGAAGCCATTGAAAAACTGGGATCCAAGGTGGTTTGTCTATAAAGAATTCGGAGATGATTCCCTGTCACCTGACAAAAATAACAAAAAGCATTTTTGCTTGGTGAAACCAAAGGATCGCTCCAATGCTTTTTAACAAAGTTGAAACAAACATACAAGAGCCAATGGACAAGGAACATGTCAAACAGGTGAGGAGGAGTCAAAGGTCTCACCACACCCATGGTTGAAACACTAGGTGAAGAAGTCACCTTACCACAGTGAAATGATGTCACAACTATGCTGACAGACAGATGTTAATGAGGAACATTTTCCAGCTGCTGCAAACAAGCAAAGCTTTCCAAGAAGAATCCATCCAGAGGTTCTGATAACAACAAACAATCAGCATTGGTACAGCCCTTTCAAGTCTTTTTACTCTCGCAGCCACACTGCCAAGCAGGCTCTATTTGTACCAAATTTCTGTTCAAGCTCAGAGATACCTGGATTCTCTAAAAGATGGCCAGTTTCCCCATTTTAAAGGAGAGTTAAAGGCCTGTGCCTGTAATGCCGCACCTGGGAGGCTGAGACAGGATCACTGGAGACCAGGTGGACAAAGCTGGGCACCAAGGAGCCCCAGGCCTGCCACCTGGTCACCTCTTCTCCCGCAGCCACCAAGATGCCTGTGGCACAACTCCATTGGGATACAGTCCAGATCCTCTGAGCTATAAAGTGAGCTCAAAGTCAGACTGAACTGCATAGTGAGATCCTTTCTCAAAAAGATAACAATAATAGTTTTAAAAATAGGCCTGGCAAGATAGCTTAGTGGTCTAAAGCACCTGCTTAGGCAAGCTTAGGCAAGCAGCAGGGACCTCGGTTCGAACCCCAGCACCACAAGCCATGCCAGCCCCGCCCCCAGGGTGGGCTGAGCTGACCATAAAAAAAAAAAAAGAAATAAAGGAAACATTTAAAAAACATTTTTTAAAAAATAATAATTTTAAAAATAAAATAAAGGAGCTAAAAATAAAAAACTGAGAAAGGTACCTGATTTTTAATTTATTTCTGTGCCCTTCTAATCTGACAAAGTTCTGAGAATAAATCAGTTCTAAAGAGCACTGCAAAAATCAAAATTCAGCCATCCTCCTGGTCGAGGGAGCATTCCCCACCCAAAAATACTCCCCTCTTCCCCTCCCTCCAATCCCCCGCCCAGAACCTTCTCCTTCACTCAAAGCCACCTAGATCCAAAAGGCCCGGTCTGACTACCGCTTATCCCACCCTTGGAGGATAATACTAAAGCGATTAGAACCGGCCCGAGGCCGAGGCTCCCCACGGAAGCCAGGGCGGGGGCTTGAGAAAAGAGTAACACCGGGGTGGAGCGTGGGGGTGCCGGGATGCGCGAGCCGACAACGCGAAGCCCAGCGCCGGGCTCCCGAGGCTCAGTGAGAAGCCCTATGAGAGTCACCCAGGCCGGCGAGACAAGCGCGGCCGAGCAGAGCTCTGAGCAGGTGTACGGGCAGAAGGGAACGCAAGGAGGGCTCCCGAGCCCGGGTATAGATGGAGGCGCCGGAAGCGCCCCCGCAAGCTGGACAAAGCTTAGCACCATCGAGCCGTAGGCCGCCACCTGGTCACCTGTTCTCCCGCAGCCGCCAAGATGCCTGCGGCGCAAGTCCGCCACTAAAGATGTTCTTCCGACGACCCACGACTCCCAAGACGTTGGGGTACAGTCCAGACCCATGCCATCGTGACAGCCGCGGTAACACCACCAACCTCACCTCGACCCAGCGAGCACTAGATGCTGAGTTGGGCGACACCCTTGGTAATAAAGCCTTCGGACACAGCGGCACTTAACGCGAGATGTGGCTCGAGGCATGCTGGGAATTGTAGTCCACGGGAGACCACTAGCGGAAAGAGCGAAGTCCACCTTCTCCTAAAGGAAAAGCCAGCTTTGCCTCTACTTCCTAAGGACCTATTCTTCGTCTAAGTCTGACACAGGCTAAAGATAGAGTTGCCATAGTAAAAAGCTCTCAAATCCAAGTTCAAGACTCAAAAAAGGCTTCCAAAAACCAAAACCCGTCATTGTGTGTGTGTGTGTGTGTGTGTGTGTGTGTGTTTTCACTTTACAGATGTAAGCTGAGGCTGGTAGAAATAAGAAGTCACTTAATAAGTGGTGAAGTGAGCAGAGACTGTCTTCCAAAAATAGCTGGATTAGGCAGGATCTTATTAGTAGCTGAAGAAAAAAGGGGAGAACATGAGCCAGTTACCCCTAGGTTGGGTGATTCTAGTATCATTTCAATTGTACAAAAAAAGAAAGTGAGGCTGGGAGGTATCAGCTCAGATCCCAAAAGACTTCTTTTTCCAGAAGTGTTTAAAAATAGGACAAAGAAACAAAATTGAACAAGTGGAAAATTTGGGGGAGGGGGAATCTAATTTTTTTTCCCTATCCATATCTTTACCAGGTCAAAGGTTGCTGTGCAAGCTCATCTCAGGAGGTGATGAGAGAGTGGTACCTCACACTTGGATTTCAGCATCTGAAGTTTGCCAGGTGTCCTGTCAGGGCTGAGAGAGACTTACTTGGTTTGCTGCCTCCTACACAGCTCTGGCAACTCTAGATGCTCCCACAAACAGAGGACTCAGAAATAAAGATAAGAGAGGAGGGGCTGGGGAGATAGCTCAGTAGAATAAGTGCTTGCCTGGCAAGCGGAAGGTCCTGAGTTCAATCCCTGTTTGGGGGGAGGGAGAGAGAGACAAAAGCTGAGGGCAAGTGGAGCCCTCTCTCGAAATGGGAGGCGAAAGTTGTTTATTTTTGCCTCCAGGAGCTCTCCCCACTCTGGGGCCTTGCCCCACACGTGAGGCCAATTTCCAGCTTCAGCCACTCCCTACATTAGCTCCCCTAAATTTCTCAAATTCAGAGCGACGCACACCACCACATCCAGTGAGTGCCAGGCTTTATTTTTAATTTCAGAATTGGGCAAGACTTCATTCCACTGAATAGAGTATTTTACATATATACAATTGGCTTTATAGATAGAAAGATAGTGAGAGAAGAAACAAAAAGAAGATCAATCATGTGAAAGCTATTTTTCATATAAGGCAAGAACAAGGAGAAAGAACAAAACAAAGTTAATGATTCAGCTGGGTGTCATGGTACAAGTCTGTAATCCTAGTAGTCGGGAAGCTGAGGCAGGAGGATCATTGTGAGTTTGAAACTGGCCTGGGCTACAAAGTGAGCTCAAGGCCAGCCTAAACTACACAGTGAGACCCTGTCTCGAAATGACTAAATAGAGCTGGGGAGATAGCTTGGCAGTTTAAATGTATGCCTGGAAAGCTCAAGGATCTGGGTTTGACCCCCAGTATTACATGCTGCGCTGGCCTAGGAAGCCCAGGTGCATTGTGTCACTGAAACACCGGGCATGGTGGCACACACCTATAATCCCAGAACTGGGAAGGCTAATACAGGAGAATCACCATGAGTCTGAGCTGCGTAGCCAGACCCTATACCAAATAGCTCTTTTTTTTTGGTGGAACCAGGGATTGAACTCAGGCCCTTGAGTTTGCCACTCAAACACTTATTCTATTGAGCCATCTCCCTGGCCATCCCTTATACCAAATAAATAAAAGATTTTTAAAAATTTTTTAATTTTATTTTTATTTTTGATTAAAAAAATCTTTTTAAAAGACTAAATAAAGACAAGGCAATAAATCTTCCACTGGCTGGGAGGAGGTTCTGAGCAGGGAACCCGGAAAGGCTCTCTGTCTAGGACTATGGTGGTGAACCACGGCACACGCGCTGCACTGGGCTGTTTGAATCATTGAAAACTCTCATAGATGGGCCGGGGAGATGACTCAGTGGAATAAGCGCTTCCCTGGCAAACACAAGGGCCTGAGTTCAATCTTCGGTTCCGCAAAAAAAAAAAAAAAAAGAAAAGAAAACTCTCATGGATTCAGTATCACTGGTTGGGAGTTTTTAAGAGGTTTAAAAGGGAGCTCGGGGGCTGGTGAGATGGCTCAGTGGTCTAAAGCACCCGCTTATAACAAGCTAAGCTAAGCAAAGCACAGGGACCATGGTTCAATCCCCAGCACCACATGCCAGCCAGCCCCGCCCCCTGGTGGGCTGAGCTGGCCACACACACAGACACATATAAATAAATAAATAAAATTTATTAAAAAAAAAAAAAAAAGGAGCTCGGGCTGATGTATAAGCACTATAATCTCTATCCTATAAGAGATTACATACTTTTTAGGGTCCAGGTAGTATAACTCCCAGTGTCCATGCAAGGCCTGTGTGCCTTTGAGGCAGTGGCCTGCCTGATCCAGTTCTGGGGAGGTCACAGAAAGCCAAAGTCCACCTGGCAGATGTTTTTCTAAGATTCCTGGAGGTAAAGCAGGATAGAACAAAGAAAAGGTAGAAAGGGTCAAGGAAATCCTAACAACTATAATTAGTAAGAATACTGCAACTTCTAGGATACAGCCACAGTGGAAGTTACCCAAGCCACAAATCAAATCATCTCAAAACAGTAAGTTGTAGGAGGCTGGCAGTTTGTGTGGATGTTGAGTCTGTGAGCAAGGTCCTGGCCAAAGGAGTTACGAGCGGCCAGGAGATGGCCACGCTAAAGAGGGGGTCAGAGTCAGTGAAGGACCCATGATGGCCCAGGGTAAAGCCGGGAAGCTCAACAGAGGCCTCATTAGCCTGGCAGAATTTTCTTGCACAGGAACAAGATATTTATATCCATCTAAAGAACATCTTTGGTGCTTGTACCAATAGCTTTAGAATAGAGTCATTTTGTAGTACAAAAGCCCTAAGCTGAGGGGTCTCTTTACGCAATCCTTTTTGGGCCGCTTCCCAGGTTTATTTTTCTGAGGGTTGTTTGCTCTCATTTACTATAAAGGCTGCTTTCTGCTTTCATTCTATAATAAACACATATGCTCTGTCTTTGCCCAATAAATCCTACTTGGGCCTCTCTGGAGCACTCTGAAAAGTCTTTTTTCTGTGATGGGAGTCAGTGAGCCTGCTACAGCAGGATGAATTAAGCTTGGGCAGAGACCAAACATGGTGACAGAGGGTCAGAACTCAACAGATTCCATTTTTGAGAATTTCCTGACTTTATTTTGGTGCTCCTGTCCTTATTGCCTAATAGAATGCTTCTATCTCACTAATTTCTGTTATTAAAAGAGAAAACCAATTAAGATGTAAAGGTGATGGGACCTAGGAGATAGCTCAGTGGAATAAGTGCTTGCCTGGCAAGTGCAAGGTCCTGAGGTTGATTCCTGGTACCACTAAAAAAAAAAAAAAAAAGTAAAGGTGAGTCAGGCGTGGTGATGCACATCTGTAATCCCAGCACTTGGAAGGATGAGGCAGGAGGATCGCTGTGAGTTTGAGTCCAGCCTGAGTTCAAGGCCAGTGTGAACTGTATAGTGAGACCCTGTCTCAATTCCCCCCCCCAAAAAAAATATATATAGTGAAGTGCTGTATGTTTGTCCTTTGACAGTAGCCGTGTGGGAAAATTCCTGTTTCCCACTAAGAACTAACTGCAAACTTTTGCTCTTGGCAGGCTTGCAGAGATTTGCTGATTTCCCCTATAAGTGTTGTACGAGGGTGGATCAAGACCATTTCTTCTAAAGCCTAGGCTCCCTCATAAGCATTGTTTGCAAGTAAATTGCCTTCCTAAATTGTTTGGTTGCACTGGCTCCCTGTCTGGGCCAGGGAGGATTCAGTTCCTCATTACTGAATCAGGAGGCTCAGGGACACCTGAGCTGTCTGATATCAGGCCACCTGTCTCAGTTCTTGGGTAGATATCTGGTGGCACGAGGCCACCCTCTCACCTCCTTTTCTGTGCTATTCTCTGACTCTGGTTTTGGTTCTCAGCCAAGCCTGGTCTAATTCTGTGCACAACTGCTTTTGTATCCCCAAGAGTGGCAGCATCACTGGCAAGGTGGTCTTTGAGGTCCAACTGTATTATTCTTATCTAGTGGCAGACAACAGTCAAGGGTCCCTGTATGCGCCTGACTGAGCAATCTGGATATATTTTACAACATACATTTAATTGGGTTTTCTTTTCCTTCTGTTCTCCTTTCCCCTATAATTGGGAAACTAATTTTCTTTTTTTGTTTTGAGACAGGGCCTCATTATGTGACTTAGGCTGGCCTTGAGCTCACTTTGTATCCCAGGCTGATCTCGAGCTCATGAGGATCCTTGTGCCTCTGCCTCCCAAGTGCTGGGATTATAGATGTGTGCCATTGCATCTGGAGATTTCTTTTTTGAAGACAGGGTCTCACTGTGTAGCCCAGGCTGACCTCCAACTCAAAGCAATCCTCCTGTCCCAGCCTCCCGAGTGCTGGGATTACAAATATGTGTCACAATGAGGCCGGGGAGATGGCTCAGTGGAATAAGCGTTTCCCTGGCAAGTGCAAGGGCCTGAGTTCAATCCCCGGTTCTGCAAAAAAAAACAAAACAAAACAAATATGTGTCACTACACCTGGCTGGGAAACTAATTTTCTAAGTGCTTTTGTCTCTGATTCATGTTTTCCTTATATATTTCTTTTTTTTTTCTTATATTTTTCAAACTTTCATAAATTTAGAGCCTCCCCCAAGCTGGAATAGCCAAAGATCTTTCTTACATACTCAATTAGGAGTCCTCCATTCTAGATACCCAAACCGTCCTGCATTCCTACTTCGTGGGGAGAGGGCAGCAGGCAGGGAATGAGACAGACTTATGCCCACCTGCAAGACATCAGCTCTGGCCAGTCCAAGCCTGCAGAGAGACGTGCCAATGCTCTTCATGACCTATCAGTGGTCAGGAACTTGGTCACTGGGATAGTTGTGTGCCATTTGCATTCCTGGAACTCTAGAGTGGGAGTTCCGTCTGGAAGCCTGCCCCCTACCTCATTATAAATGACATCCTCAACCAAGCAGTGTCCAGGAATTTCCTAAGTCGATTCTTTATTCAGCAGTAGAGGAAACTAACCCTCTCCAGGGGATCTTGACTATGTTTTGCCAGCCAGAAAGTGGCAGAGTTGAAATTTAAACCAAGGATTGGGTGCCCAGCAGACTGCCAAGTGTCCAGCAAAGAGCTGACTCTAAGCAGCTGACTGTCCTTGACCTCAACTTGTCCACTCTAACTTTTCTGGGGCAAGAGGGTTACAGACACTGTCCCAAGGGAGAAGTAACTGGAAACAATACTTCCCTCCAGTGGTGAAGGAGGATTTCACAAAAGAAATGATCAGTAGTATGCCAGGACATATCATTAGCCATCAGCTTCTCCAGCCTACCCTTACAGATGGTGCAATTAAAGTGGGAAGAACAGAAGGAACCCCGCCAATGTCATGTATCTAGTAGGAGGTAGCTGCTTAGAAAGAAATTAGGTACTGTATCTTACTTTGTGTCCACGCTGTACTTGGTGCTTGGGATACACTGAGGAGAAAGACATGGGTCCTATTATGGGTTGAATTGCGTCCTCTCAAAGTGCTTATGTTGAAGTGCCACCACCCTAACACTAGAATGTAATGGAATTTAAGTAAATAAGGTCTTTAAAGAGGTGGTTAGGGGCCGGAGAGATGACTCAGTGGAATAAGTGCTTCCCTGGCAAGTGCAAGGGCCTGAGTTCAATCCCTGGTTCTGCCAAAAAATAAAAATAAAAAATAAATAAATAAAGAGGTGGTTAAAAGTAAATGAGGTTATTAGACTGGACTGTAGTCCAATATGACCGGCATCCTTATAAGAAGAGGAAGAACAAAAAGTGCAGTTGAGTAGGAGAAGCAACTTCTAGTGTTCTGTACCATATTAGGGCAACTATGGTTGACAACAACTAATTGTATATTTCAGAGTAGCTACTACAGGGGATTTCAGCATTCCCAATATTAAAACTGATAAACATTTGAAATGATGGATCTGCCAGTTACTCTGATCTGGTCATTAGACCTTGTGTACATGTATTGAAATATTGCAATATTGCACTGTTCCCCATAAGTATGTGCAATCATGTCCAAATTAAAAATATTTATTTATTTATTTTTGGCGGAACCGGGGATTGAACTCAGGCCCTTGTACTTGCCAGGCAAGTGCTTATTCTACTGAGCTATCTCCCCGGCCCAAAAATTTTTAAAGAAAAAGAGACATTAGGAATGTATGCACAGAGGAAACGTCAGATAAGAGCATAGCAAAAAGGACAGATATCTACCAAGTCAGAGATAGAAGTGTTAGGAGACAGCAAATCTGCCAGCACCTTGATCTTGAATTTCCAGCTTTCACAGCTGTACAAACTTAAATTTATATGGTAAGGCAGGCATCATCACACAGGCCTGTAATCCCAGCATCTGCACACAAGTTCAAGGCCCATCTGGGGAATTTAATGGGATTCTATCTGAAAATAAAATATACTAAAGGATAAGGATGTAGCACAATGCAAAGGTCCTGCGTTTATTTTTCAGCACCAAAAATTTAAAAATGCTCCCAGTCTGTGGCATTTTGTTATAGCAGGATCATTGTTTTTATTTATTTATTTTTTTAAATTTTATTTATTTATTTGTGTGTGTGTGTGTGTGTGTGTGTGTGTGTCCAGCTCAGCCCACCAGGGGGCGGGGCTGGCTGGCATGTGGTGCTGGGGATTGAACCGTGGTGCCTGTGCTTTGCTAAGCTTGTTCTAAGTAGGTGCCTTAGACCACTGAGCCATCTCACCAGCCCAGGATCATTGTTTTTAAATCATTTCATTTTATTTTATTGAGAAACAAATAGCAATAAGACAGTTTCAAAACTGATTAATAGGACTGTTTCAATAATTAATAAATTGCATATTGTTGTCTTCATAGTGGATATTCATAGTACAAGATGCAGACATGATATCCTGTCCAGACACTATTAATATGAATCTTACTTCTCATTGAATTAAGAGAAAGTAGCTGTATACCTATCCTAACTATTCTGCATATATAGATACAACATGGTCCTTCCTTTGTATCCATTTTTTTGTTTAGTCCTGTCAGAAATGGGTATTCCACTGACATCTAAATACTTTTTTTTTTTTTGGCAGAACTGGGGATTGAACTCAGGCCCTTGCACTTGCCAGGCAAGTACATATTCTACTGAGCTATCTCCCCAGCCCCAGCATCTAAATACTATAGGTGCGTAAATTCAGCAAAACAATCCAACACAGTCCAGCAGTCCACAATAGTAGTGGGTTATCCACGGAAGTTGTTGACTTGAGCCTTTCACAGCTCAGCATATTAATATGGCTTTACTTTATATACCTCATTTTTATACTTTTCTGCTGGATGGTTAAGAACAAGATAAAGCAAGACCCATATAACAAGAAATGTAACTTTTGTATCTGATAAGGTCAGTCAAGTACCCTCAGGATTTATCCTGTAACCCTGTACCGCAGGTTGCAGATCCTTTGTCATTGTCAGCCATGTGGATGAGTCACAGCCATTGCTTGACCAATTTGCTCTCTGTGAAAGCCTGAGAGAATGTTTTCTCTCCAGGCGACTCTCCTTAGGCACACTCTACGTCATCGATCACATTGCTCTGTAGCCCCATAATCTCCTTGATCAGAAAATTTGGGAAACAATTGAGTTACATGATGTTACAGTATAGATTCTCCTATGTCCTGAGTCTTCACTGACCTTGAAAGGCTATGGTCAAAGTGTTGGCTGTCCTTGCAGCCCTTCTAATTCTCTAATTTTTGGTCTGCAAACTTAGGTTGTTAACCCTCCAAAAGAGAAGCTTATTATTACCCTACAACATATGCAGTTGGGTTTAACTTCACTATCTGTCTGAATGTCAAACATCTTAGGCATAACACGGAACATGTATTTTCCATCAAGTATTGATATGTTAAACTTTAAGTCCCTACAGAATATGGAGATAAAAATTTAAAAAATGAAAAATATTTAAAGAATATGAATAAACAATTGCATTTAAAAAATTTTATTTATTTATGTATTTGTGTGTGTATGTGTGTGTGTGTGGTCAGCTCAGCCCACCAGGGGGCGGGGCTGGCTGGCATGTGGTGATGGCGGATTGAACCGCGGTCCCCGTGCTTTGCTAAGTTTGTTCTAAGTAGGTGCTTTAGACCATTGAGCCATCTCACCAGCCCAACAATTGTATATTTTTTACACAGAATTTTTTTTAAATTTTTTTATATCTTTCATTTTTTCCCATAATTTTATTGATAAACAAATAGCAATGAGACAGTTTCAAATCAAATTGGTTACACAGAAATTTAGAAATCTAACCATATACAGCATTGTAGCAGGACAGTCCTTTGACTTTTTTTCTTTTTCTTGTGTCTGTTTTTCATTTATTACCCATTTAAAAAACAACAACAACAAAACTTTTCCTTGTGAGACAGTATGGTAATAATTGGTATGTTATGACAAGAAATATGTATTTAGAAGACCAGAATGACAGGCATTCCAAGCGTGACCCTTCTATTACACATTGCTATCTTCAGTGCAGTTGTTTGGTTCACAATCCTACCAATTTACTGCTAGTTTCAAAAATCTATAGCAGGATCATTGTGAGTTCAAGGCCAGCCTGAACTAATAATAGCAAGACTCTGTATCAAAACAAAAAACAAAAAACAAAAAAACAAATCCAGGTGTGGCACTACACACCTGTAATCCCAGAATCTGGGTATCTGAGGCAGGAGGATCACTGTGAATTTGAGGCCAGCCTAAACTGCACTTCAAAATCCTGTCTCAAGAAAAATGTTTTTAAAGACAAAAAATTTTCCAAATAAAAAATTTTAAACAAAAAATACTACATTAAGAATGAAAGTTCATGATATCATCCATATGTCCTTGCTACTACTGGATCAATATTAGCTAAGCAGCTATACTTGTAAGCTTATCAGTTGATTATAGTTTTGACCCTCACTGTACCTACATCATGATTTTGCTCTGTAAAATGTTCTCAGAGACATGGACTCCTTGGCAACCCATTTCGGGACCTCTCCTGTCTCTCAAGAGCTATTTCTATTTCCCATTCCTTCCCCCCCCAAAAAAAATTTTTTTTCCCTTTCTTTTTATCCTGGTTGTACTGATTTACACTCTTGCCAACAGTGAAGAAGAGTTCTTTCGCTCCCACAGCCTCCAGTCTTCCTGTGTTTTTATTGTTTGTGTGTGCTCAGGTTTACAGGTCAGTTATAATGGAGAGGCTTTGTTGCTAGTATGGACACCATATTAGTTAGTGTCTTCTTTCTAGTGAATGTTGTCTGGACCTGGCTAACCATAGGCCTTTGTCTCTTTCCCAACATCTAACCACTTTTGATTCAGGGAGGGGAAAGTACAGTATAATTGGCCAAGTACCCAGTTTCCAGAAATGAACTACAGTACTATTGATGACACAAAGACAAACTAGATACTGGCATAAAGTAAAAATCAATTAATATGCCAAGCATATAATCCTAGCACTTGAGGCTGACGCAGGGGAGTTGCCTAGATTTGGAGGCCAGCCTGGGCTACACAGTGAGTTCAAGGAAAAAAAAAAACAAAAAACGAAAACCAAAAAACAAATTCATGATTAATAACAATAAGTATTTCACCCTGACTATAATAACAAAACCAGCAACAATAGTAGAGTCAAAGACACACTGAATATTGACCTATCATAAGAATCTACACGTGCTACCATTGTACTACTACCCCAAACAATTGAAAAGAGATCTGTAACTATAATACAGACACAATGATAATGTATTCACATACAGTAAATGCTAAATAAAAATATACCAACCACCATTAACAATAGAAAATACTTCAACAATAATAACAGAATTAACTAAATAGTTAAAGATTAATAAACTTAATAATAAGACTAGTAAAGCTGGAGGGTATGGTGCATGGGAGAATGAAAGAATTAAAATTTGGAATATGAAGAATAGATGAAGACTGGCCAGATAGCTCAGCAGACTAAAGTGCCTACTTAGGCAGAGTGCAGCAGCCAGGGTTCAATCCTCAGCATGCCATGCCAGCCCCAGCCCTGAGGCACGCTGAGATGGCGACTGAGGCCAGGCATGGGGGTGCATGCCTGAAATCCCAACATTTGGGAGGCTAAAAACAGAAAAACCAGTACTACCATTACCATCTACACAGTGAGACCCTGTAGATCTTGTACTAAATACATAAAAAGAAAAGAAACTATAAAAAGCCTAGATAACCAAATATCAGATAATAAAATTGAAAATATAACTAAAAACTTACCAACAAAGAATAGCCCATGTCCTTGAGTGAATTTACAGCTGAATTCTATAAGAAATTTAGAGATTTCACACAAATTCTTCTCAAGCTCTTCAATGAAATTGAAAGGGAAGGGGCTGGGGAGATAGCTCAGTAGAACAAGTACTTGTCTGGCAAGTGCAGGGTCCTGAGTTCAATCCCTGGTACTGAAGAGAGAGAGAGAGAGAGAGAGAGAGAGAGAGAGAGAGAGAGAGAAGAAAAAGGGGCCAGGGAGATGGCTTAGTGGAATAAGCGCTTCCCTGGCAAGCGCAAGGGCCTGAGTTCAATTCCCAGGTCCACCAAAAAAAAAAAAAAAAAAAAAAAGAAAGAAAGAAAAAGAAAAAGAAACTGAAAGGGAAGCAATTCTCCTAAACTCATTCCTGGAAATAAGACCCTGATATCAAAACCAGAGAAAGACCCATCCAAAAAAGAGAACTATAGGCAAGTCTCCTTGATGAACATAGATGCAAAAATCTTCAATAATAAAATCAGGGCTGGGGAGATGGCTCAGTGGAATAAGTGCTTCCCTGGCAAGCGCAAGGGTCTGAGTTCAATCCCTGGTTCTGCAAATAAATAAATAAATAAATAAATAAATAAATAAATATAAAATAATGATAATAAAATCAGGCACAAGACAAAGATATCCACTGTCATCATTCCTGTTTAATATAGCTCTGGATACATTAGTCAGAGCAATTAGGCAAGAGAGAAAAGTAAAAGGAATAAGGATAGAAAAGGAAGAAGTTAAATTATCATTATTTTCAGATGACATGACATTCTACATAGAAAACCCCCAAAATTCTACCAAAAACATCAAGATTTAATGACAAAATTTAGAAGTGTACCTGCATACAAAGTCAACACTCAAAAATCAGTACATTTACTGGACACAAACAAATTCACTGAGAGTCAAATTAAGGAAACTACACCCTTCACAATGGGATCCAAGGGCTGGGGAGATAGTTTAGTGGTCTAAGCACCTGGCTGGCAAGCACAAGGACCTGGGTTCGATCCCCAGTACCACATGCCATGTTGGTCCCTGAAGCTGGGACACACTGTGCTGGCCACTGAAACTAGATGTGGTGATGCATGCTTATAATCCCAGCACTAGAGAAGCTGAGACAGGAGGATTGCTATGAGTCTGAATTGCATAGTGAGATCCTATAGCAAATAAATAAATAAAAGATTTTTTTTTTTAAACCCCAGAGCGGGGGCCAGTGATATAGCTCAGTGGCGTAAATGCCTGTCTGGTAAGCACAATGCCCTGAGTTTGATCCCTGGTACCACCAATTAAAAAAAGAAAAGAAAAGAAAAGAAAGAAAGAAAGAAAGAAAGAAAGAAAGAAAGAAAGAAGAAAAAAAACCCAATAGCATCCAAGAAAATGAAATACTTAGGAATCAATCTAAAAAGGAAATAAGGGGCAGGGGAGATAGCTCAGTAGAATAAGTGTTTGCTTGGTAAGCACAAAGGCCTGAGTTCAATCCCCAGTTCTGCAAAAAAAAAATTAAGTAACAAGTATATTTAGGGGCCAGGGAGATGGCTCAGTGGAATAAGTGCTTCCCTGGCAAGCGCAAGGGCCTGAGTTCAATCCCCGGTTCTGAAAAAAAAAATTAATTAAATAAAATCAAAAGGAAATAAGAGATCTATACATTAAAAATTATAATATTCTGAAAAGGGAGATCAAAGAGGATATCAGAAAATGAAGATATTCCTTGCTCAGGCATAGGACGAGCCAACATTGGGGAAATGGCCATACCCCCAAAACTACTGTACAGATTCATAGCAATCCTGATCATAATACCATTAGTATACCTAACAGACCTAGCGAAAACATTCCTAAAATTCATTTGGAAACGGAAGAGAGCTGGAATAGCAAAAGCAACCTGGGGCGACAAAGGCAAGACAGAAAGTATCACAAGATCTGGCTTGAAATTATACTACAAAGCTACTATAATAAAATCAGCATGGTACTGGCAAAAAAAGCAGACCTGATGATCAGTGTTACAGATTACAAGATGCAGACACAACTAAAGGCATACTCAGCCACCTGTCTTTGACAAAGGGGTCAAACTTGTTCATTGGAAGAAAGCTTTTTTACTATTTTATTTTATTTTCAGAACCGAGGATTGAACTCAGGCCCTTGCGCTTGCCAGGCAGGCGCTTATTCTACTGACCCACCTCCCCGGCCCCAAGAAAGCTTTTTTAATAAGTGGTGCTAGAAAAGTGGCTTTCTACATGCCAGTGTCTAAAACTAGACCAATGTCTATCAACATGCTTTAAACTAAAGTCAGAATGCATCAAAGATCTAAATATTAAAACAGAAATACTAAATCTACTGGAAGGAACAAATTAGCCATTTTAAAAATAAATATTCTGTTGTCAATTTAAAGAATTATTCAGGGCTGGTGAGATGGCTCAGTGGTCTAAAGCACCTACTTAGAACAAGCTAAGCTAAGCAAAGCCCAGGGACCACGGTTCAATCCCCCAGCACCACATGCCAGCCAGCCCCGCCCCCTGGTGGGCTGAGCTGGCCACACACACACACAAAATAAAGAAATAAATAAATATTAAAAAATAAATAAATAAATAAATAAGAATTATTCAGTAGGAGAAGGAAATATTTTTCTCATTAAATACAGTATTGAAGAAAAAAATAAATCTACTGGAAGAAAAAGTGGGTAGAAATCTTGAAGGCATAGTGATATCAAGACCAGGCATGGTGGCACATGCCTATAATCCCAGCACTGGAGAGGTTAAAAACAGGAGGATCACTATGAGTCCAAGCTGTGCAGCAAGACGGTGTACCAAATACATAAAAGTTTGTGCATATCAAAAGAAAATAGAGTGAGAAAATATTTTAGCCAACTGCCCCTCAGACAGTCGGACTTCTCTCTAGAACAGAAAAAGAACTGAAAAAGGGCCGGGGAAATGGCTCAATATAATAAGCACCTACCTGGCAAGCGCAAGGGCCTGAGTTTAATCCCTGGGTCCGCAAAAAAAAAGAAAAAAAAAATCAGGTCTCACAAATTCAAAGACCTAACCAAAAGTGGACATCTGAGATAAATATGTAATTCCTGGATTAAGAAATACAAGTGTTGGGGCTGGAGAGATGGCTCAGTGGTCTAAAGCACCTACTTAGAACAAGCTTAGCAAAGCACTGGGACCACGGTTCAATCCCCCAGCACCACATGCCAGCCAGCCCCGCCCCCTGGTGGGCTGAGCAGGCCACACACACACACACACACACACACACACACAAAATTTTTAAAAAACTATTTAAAAAATAAAAATATAAAAAGAAATACAAATGTTAAATAAACATATGAAAAATGCTAAACCTCATTGTTCATTTGAGAAGTGCAAATTAAAACAACACTGAGATTCCATCTTACTGCAGAAAGGATGGCTACCATCAAGGACTCAACTATAATAACAAATGCTAGAGGAGCCCAGGGAAAAAGGAACTCTTCTCCACTGTTGGTGGGAGCGTAGACTGGTGCAACCACTATGGAAGTCAGTGTGCAGATTACTTTTAAAAACTAGTATTAGAGTCTTTATTCCACCCAGCTGTTCCCCTTCTGCATATTTTCTTAGAAGAATTAAAAAACATACCACAGCAATATATGTGCACCTATATGTGCACCCATTTTTTTAAAACCAAGAATCAAACACAGGACCTTGCACTTGCCAGGCAGGCACTTCTGCCACTGAGCTATATCCCCAGCCCTTTTCATCCGTGTTTCGAGCAGCACAATTTATAATAGCTAAATATTGGAAACAACCCAAATGCCCATTGACCAAAGAATAGATAAAAATATATTTTTATATGATGATATACTAGCCAGCTATAAAGAATGATAGAGTCGAGGCATGGTGGCGCACACCTGTGATCTTAGTGTCAGGGAGGCTGAAAATATGAGGGTCACCACAAGTCCAATCTGCACAGTGAGACCCTGTACCAAAAACACAAATGGAAAAAAAAATGATAAACTTGAGGCTTTCATAAGTAAATGGACGCAACTTGAGAACATACTCATAAGTATAATAAATCAGAGTCATATGTACCAACATCATAATGTCTCCCTAGCATAAGAAACTCAAAGAATAAATAAGACCCAACATGTACAATAGATGTTGCAAAAGGGGAAGAAACTGTTCAAAAGGAAAGAGCTAGGATGAAGGAAAGGAGAAAAGAAGTCAGGAAAAAGAATATATAAATATATATGATAGCTGAGATAAATATAAATACATATATATGTGACAGCTAAGGTAAATATACTACTGATTTCTATTATCTCATTAAAAAGAATGGTTTGTTCTTATATTGTTTGATTAATCTCTAATGCCTGTATCTTGTAATCTGTACAACTACCTTGAAGAGAACAATATGCAATATATTAACGATTGTTAATCTGCTATTATCTTGTTTTGAAACTTTATATCATTGTTTTTATTGTTTTTCTTTCTCTTTAAAATAAAAAGGGGGCTGGTGAGATGGCTCAGTGGTCTAAAGCACCTACTTAGAACAAGCTAAGCTAAGCAAAGCACAGGGACCGCGGTTCAATTCCCCAGCACCACATGCCAGCCAGCCCTGCCCCCTGGTGGGCTGAGCTGGACACACACACACACACACACACACACACACATACACACACACTAAATAAACAAATTTAGAAAAATAAAATAAAAAGAGTACAAGGGACATTTTATTGTATGGTTAGTATATCAGTAGGGCAACTGAAGACTTTCAAATATTATATCAACATTAAAACTTCTGCCTATTATGCTATGTCTCCTAACAAGAACATGTTCTTACATAGTCACTGAATAAATTTGGCATGTAGTGTACACTTATATCCCCAGCTACTTGGAAGGCTTAGGCATGAATAAGGATTTAAGCCCAAAATTTTGAGGTTAGCCTGAGCAATTTGGTGAAACTGTCTCAGAATACAAAACTAAAAGCACTGCAACCATGTCCTTATTCTCCAAAATTACAGTGTAACAACTATTTACTAGTATGTACATTGTATAAGTATCATGTAGAGACCACTTAAAGTATCCAAGGAGATGTACATACATCATATGCAAACACTATGTCATTGTATAGATGAGATTTGAGAATTCGAAAATTGTGGTATCTTCAGGGATAGGGGATATTTTTTGGAACCAATGCCCCTTGCAGATGGAGAGGGTTGATTGTATATATGAAGAAAAAGTAGGTAAGTCAAATGAGGCAAAATGTTAATAGATGATGGATTAATGTTTCAGGTTTTTTTTTTTTTTTTTTTTTTTTAAGGCAGAGTTTCACTATGCAGCTCAGGCTGGCCTTGAACTCACTTTGTAACCAAGGCTGGCCTTGAACTCATGATGATCCTCCTGTTTCAGCCTCCCAAGTGCTGAGATCACAGGCATGCACCACCACACTTGGCCAGTGGTTGGTGAATTTAGATGATAGATTTGCACGTATTCATTAAGCTATTCTTTTTTTTTAATTTTATTTATTTATTTATGTGTGTGTGTGTGTGTGTGTGTGTGTGTGTGTGTGGCCAGCTCAGCCCACCAGGGGCCGGGGCTGGCTGGCATGTAGTGCTGGGGATCGAACCGTGGTCCCTGTGCTTTAGCTGAGCTTGTTCTAAGTAGATGCTTTAGACCACTGAGCCATCTCACCAGCCCAATTAAGCTATTCTTAATGTAAGGAGATTTTTATCAGGACCTGTTCAGTTGAAAGTAGAGGAACCCAACTCCAGCACGTTTGGAGAAGGAATCTCTCATGAATATTTGAAACCAGAGACTCAAACGTAATGGTTTTCATCTTTGCATATTGTGTTCATTCTTTCAAAGTCTACAGTGAGCACAGTGTACTCCTCCACCAACCAGTCCTCTGCAGCCTATGTTGCCTAGGCAGTATTCAAACTCTGGAGTCTCATATCTCAGCTTCCCAAGTATCTGGGATTACAGAAATGTGCTACCACACCCACCTTTCATGATGCCAAGAGTAAAGCCCTGTGAATTTTTTGTCTCTATTATTTACATTCTTTTTTTTTTTTAATTTTATTTGTGTGGGGGGGGCAGCTCAGCCCACCAGGGGGCGGGGCAGGCTGGCATGTGGTGCTGGGGGATTGAACCGCGGGTCCTGTGCTTTGCTGAGCTTGTTCTAAGAAGGTGCTTTAGACCACCGAGCCATCTCACCAGCCCCTATTATTTACATTCTTGAGGGTAAAGTTATGAATAAATTCACTGGTGCTGAACTTTCTTTGGAAGCCTTGTTCTCATCTTGTCAATGAAGTGATCCTTCAAGGCCTGAGCTAGTGCCCTGGCTAGATTTTGAAACTGGTGTTAGAATCTTCCCAGGCACTCAGGTGGTGGAAGCAAGTTTCAAGCAGGACTGTCCAGTATCTGGAGGCGCAAGGAAGAGGCTGCACATCTCCCTGATTCCAGTTTCCTCATGGAGGTAGTTATATTAGAACACAAACTTTGAAACTATTACTATACTCCACAGTAAAAAATATTTTGCTCATGATATTTGAGATGGGGTTTCACTACGATGCCATGGTAGCAGGGACTACTTGACATGTGTCATCACATCTGGCTTAACATTTTTTATATGGAGTCTGGGTGGATACACACACACACACTTCACAAAACACTTCTAATTTTCACTTTACTATTTTATTTTCTAATTTTAATGTTACAATTGCTATCTAGTAAATTGATTTTTACAATTCACAGATGGTCCTGAACCACAGTTTGAAATAGCACTGGAGTCATCCCCTGACATCACTTTCTCCCAACCCTCACTCTTCCCCAGAGGAGTTAGTTACATGGCTGAGAGGTCAGGAGAAGCTGTACCGTTGCCACGCTCAGGCTAGCCACTCAGGACGCTCCAAGCTCGCTGGGGAGGTCCTGGCTATGTGGCACCATCAGATGACATTTTCCTCTCCACTTGGCTATCTTCTGCAACTTCTCAATTCATTCTCAACTTGGGAAGAGCAACTATTGTTTAAGACCTCCAGGTATCTCTTAATAAAGTATACAAATCGCCTCAACCTAAAGTGTTAAATGAAAACAAATACTTTAAAAAAGAATCAATATTAAGGCCAGTGAGATAGCTCAGTGGACTAAACGCTTGTTTAGGCAAGAGCAGGAACCAGGTTCAATCCTGTGCACTACATGCTGTGCTGGGGCTGCCCTTGGGCATGCTGAGCCGGCCACCAAGTGCAGGTGCGGTGGCACACAACTGTAATCCCAGCGCTTAGGAGGCTGAAAACAGGAGGATCACTATGAGGCTGAGCTGTCCGAGCTGCCCCTGTACCAAATATATTTTTAAAAAAATCAATATTGATAGAAATGCATTGTAGGTTAAAAGTCAAGATAAGGAGGCTGGAGAGATAGCTCAGTAGAATAAGTGCTTGCCTGGAAAGCACAAGAGCCTGAGTTCAAGCCCTGGTTCTACCAAAATAAATAAATAAAAAGTCAAGATAGAATAACAGTAGTATACACACACTGCCAAAGATAAGGGCAGTCAAGTCAGAACTAACAGCAGCTCGGACACAGAGCCAGGGGTACAGGGAAACTTGGGAACTACACAGAGCCAAGAGCAGTGACACTATCGGGAGTGAGACACTTTCCCCACTGGCCTCAGAATTGCTTCACCTCCTGCCCCACAGCACTCCGCAGTCTCTCCCTTAAGGGCCAAAGGTCTGATGGTTCTCCCTTTCCTTCTCTCCTGTATCTGGAAGCCGCGGCAATCAGGAGGAGGTCAGTCTAAACATCCTGACTTCTGGCCCTGCTTACTTCTTTAACTAGCCCAGAGCACTAGTATAGCAGAACCCTTCGGCGTTCTGAGGCAGTCAAAGGAGAGCTGAGGCACTGAGGGTCAAGGTGTCAAGCTCTTGTCCTGTCTCTGCCACTCCCTATGCGGGTGATACCGGGCGAAATGGTTTCAATTTCTTCCCCTGAGTCTTTGAGGGATACTTGGAATATAGATCGCTTGGGTTTGAATGCAAGCTGCACCGAAGTGCTACGGTGCGGTGCGTACTTGAACAAATTATCTCCTGGGTCTCAATTTCCCTGTGGGAGGTACCATAAGAGGTAACTGAGAAAGCCATCAGTTAACTCCACGGCTCCCAGCAAGCGCTCAACAGTTGTGAGCAAATACTGCCTTGCGCTCCGTTCTGCAGGAAGAGCTTCGCTCTGCATGGCACCTGCTGGCAGCGGGAGAGAGGTGCCGACGGGCCTGCAGCGACCCCCGCCCCCCACCCCCAGTCCCCGGCAGGCGACCTGTAGCCTGACAGGCGGTGCATTGTGGGGCTTGTAGTGCGGGGCTGGGATAGGGTGGGTGGGCGCGGCCGCCGCAGCCACAGCGGGGCCATTTTCGCCGGGAGGGCGGGCTCCGCCTGCTCAGCGCGCACCGGCGCCCCTCGCCCGGCCGGATGGCGCCGCGGCCGCTGGGCCCCTTGGTGCTGGCGCTGGGCGGCGCCGCAGCCGTGCTCGGCTCGGTGCTCTTCATTCTCTGGAAAGCCTACTTCGGCCGTGGACGCGAGCGGCGCTGGGACCGCGGCGAGGCCTGGTGGAGCTTGGAGCCCGCCCGCCTCCCTCCGTGGGTCCAGTGGGACGTGAGTGCTGCACGGGGGTCGGGAGAGGCCGAGGGTGCGCCTCCGCGCGGGTGATGAGGGGTGTGGCTGCGGTCCTGCCCCAAGAGCGCCCGGCACGCGGCGCGCAGTCTGGGAGGCAAAGAAACTTGGAGCGGGTGATGGAAGTTGGCTGCGACGCCGCGGAGCCAGCGCTTTCCTGTGCGCGCCGCAGCCGGGGGGACGCGGCCGGCCAGGGCTGCTAGGCTCCAGGAGTCGGGCGGGTCCGCGCGGCGCCTGCGCAGTGCACGTTTTGGCCCGGCCCTGGGGGATGCTGGGAGAAGCCCTCCGACCGCAGCGACTTTCCGGCGGTTCAGTTGTGCCTGCAACCCCGGGAAGCGGTAATTACAGCCCGCGAGAGTACGGGATGCGCCCGAGAACACTCGCGGAAAACCGGGGCTGCAGTTCACAACTCCGAAGGCAGCGCTGGACCCACTTCTTCAGACCATTCCTGCCAGTCCCTGGACAGAGGAGGGCGGGATGTGGTAAGGGTAAAGTGGGAAGTCGCCGGCCGCAGCCTGACCTCTGTCCCGCAGCCCGAGGACGAGGAAGCCGAGGAACCGGCTCTGGAGGAGTTGGAGCAGCGCGAGGTGCTGGTGCTGGGGCTGGATGGCTCTGGGAAGAGCACGTTCTTGCGCGTGCTGTCGGGGAAGACACCGCTGGAAGGCCACGTCCCCACCTGGGGCTTCAACTCCGTGCGACTGCCCACCAAAGACTTCGAGGTGGACATTCTAGAGAGTGAGCAGAGAGACAAACCCCATCCCACCTCCCCTTCGCCACTGTTGGTCCAGGGCCTCGATTCTTGGGGTGGGGGTGGGGGGAAAGGGCGGGACTCCATCCAAAATGCATATCTAAGCAGCACTGTATCCTATATGAACTTTTTCTCACCCCTCCCTGGGACACTAGGTACAGCACAAGCTCAGTAATTCTGGTATTTGGGCCTTTACTGATCGAAAATTTCTAGCTTACTAGTTGCCTGCCATTCAGCATTACTGACACATGCCTGAGATCCTAACAGCTAATGGTTCCTATTCCACGCACTTGACAGGTATTACATAATAAAATCCGCCCCGCAGCTCGATGATACATATGAAGAAACTGAAGCTCAACAAGTTAGATCATTTATCCAAGGTCAACCAGCTTTCCAGTGCCCTGATGCAGAATGTTGGCTGCTGGCCTTCACTGTTGAGTAACATTACAGTGCTTGTTTCTGAAGGGTGACTTCTGATCTCCTATCGCCTGACCTTTGTATGCACTGTTCCCTCAGTCTAGAAAGCCTTATTCCCTAATAAACTGCTACTTATCCTTCAGGCTTTAGTTTAAACATGATATCCCAGTATGTATCTTGAAGGCTTCTAGACCTAGGGATGAGAAAGAATCCTAAGGAGCCCCTAGCCCTCAGTCCTAGACTGTGTGGTATTTTGTTTATTATTTTTGGAACTGGGGATTGAATTCAGGACCTTGCTCTTACCCAGCGGGCACTTAGGCCTCTGAGCTATCTCCCCAGCCCCCTTTGTGGTTATTTTGGAAAAGGATGGCAAAGAGGCTGTTGAAAGGGCAGTCACCCATGACTGGCCTCACTCTCACTGAGAGGGACAAGTAGACTTCCTGCCTGCCACAGGATGCTACAGGACTCAGACCATAAAGGGCTGTGTTGGTTTAACTAAGGGTTAGGCATCAAACTTTGAGGCCCTGACTGTTGGCCTGAGCAAGAGTAGTTCCTCTGGCCCCAGTTGCTTGTCCATTGGCCTGCTGTGGCCTCATCTTTTATCCTTGATTGTATCGAACACTAATATGCACCTAGGATTCTCGTCCTTACACCAGTGTTTCTCAGGCGGCTCCTTCTCTTGTGCCAAGGACACAGGTCAGGGTCAGGCTTTTGCCTAGACACCTTGTTAGATGGTTTTTTTGGTTTGTTTTGTTTTTTTTGCAGAACCAGGGATTGAACTCAGGCCCTTGCGCTTGCCAGGCAAGTGCTTATTCTACTGAGCCATCTCCCTGGCCCCTACCTTGTTAGATATAATAACCTTTCTTCCCTAGCTATCCCTGGCAGAAGGTGGTGGTGGTTTTCATGTTACCTGAGGGTCTGACAGGAGACAGTCTAAACTCACCGGATATAGACCTAGATCTCCTATTCAACCCATAGGGTCAAAAAACAAACCCTTCACTGTGCTTGCATTGCCTGGTCAGGGGCAGAACAGAGTGGGCCCTTTGAGGATAATTGGTAACTGAGTGAGTTTAACACTTTGATGGTTCTTCCCTTCCCCCATCTCCAGTATCTAGTTTATTAGCTGCTGCTTTCAGCTGACTCCTCAGAGACTGTCTACCTCCTATCTCCTCTGTTGCTGCTATCTTCTCTCCTGTCAGCACTACAGCTGCCTCCTTACTGGTCTTGCTGCTTCTGCTTCTGTTCATAGGGGCAGCCAGAGTAATTTCTCAAAACCTCACATCAGATCATGTCACTCTTGCCTCTGAGGTTACTGTGGCCCTAACTGATCCTAAGTGGCCTACCCTGGTTTTCTGTTTCTCAAGCACACTGAGCTTTTCCCCTCTGCCTTTGAAGCTTTTCTCCGCCTCTACCCATGGCTAGCTTCTTATTGTCCCACATCATCTCACATCTACCTTTTTTGACAAAACTTCTCTGACCACTCAACACAAAGCCAACCCCCACCTTCAGCCACTTTCCTTTTTTCTGCTTTATTTCTTTCCATTCTGGAATGTGTGTTATTGCAAGTCCACTGGTTAGGGAAGGAGCTCCTTAAGAGCAGGGCTGCTTGCCTGATCGCCTCTGTATCCCCAGCACCTAGATCAGTGCTTGGCACCTAGTAAGCACTCAGTAAATACTTGATGAGTGCCTGCTATGTGCCAGGCATTGTGCTGAGGCTTTAGGGGGATCCAGAGGTAAGTGTGTCTGATTTAAGAGTTTAGCATTCACACAAGTGATACTAACATGCAGTTTATCAATGGAGACTATAGAGAGTAGGAAGAGCAAAACACCTCGTAGATTGAGTCTGGCATTTCCAAGGGAGGGGAGTGGGTTGAGAAAACTGACTGGATAGTAGCTTTGCACAGGCAAGGCTGGTGGTCTTGACTTTTCAAGGCACTGAGACTCCTGGCTATTGATCACAGCCATCACTGACCTGGGAAGAAGCTAAGAATTGGCAAGGGGCAAGGCAGCACAGGAAAACTTCTAGAGCACCTATATACCGTTCTATGAAGGAAGGATGTGTTGCATGTGGTACCTTTGGGTGAGTTCAGTGATACATGAAGGTAGCATCTTGCCCTAAGAAACCAGGCCAACACCTAAACCTAAACTCAGGTCTGACTGACTCCAGTCTTACTGGCTTAGGACCTTCGTCCCTGGCTGCTGCAGCTTTGGGAAGCTTGGAAGTAGGTGGGTTGAGGGTAAAGATAAAGAACCAGGCTCAGGGATGCTCTGAATTGGTCACTGACCTCTCCTCAGTTGGTGGCAGTCAGAACCTGCGCTTCTACTGGAAGGAGTTTGTGAATGAGGTGGATGTACTAGTGTTCATGGTGGATGCAGCTGACCGGCTCCGGCTGCCTTGGGCCCGACAGGAACTGCACAGGCTGCTAGACAAGGACCCTGACCTGCCTGTCGTCGTGGTGGCCAACAAGCAGGTGAGGTCTTGGTTGTTGCTTTTTTTTTTTTTTTCCTTTTTGGTGGAACCAGGGATTGAACTCAGGCCCTGTGCTTGCCAGGCAAGTGCTTATTCTACTGGGCCATCTCTCCAGCCCCTCAGGTGATGTCTTGGGAGGCTAGCTAAAGCCCTTGGTTGGGATTTACACCAGCAAATTCCTGGTGAGGGTAGGGAACATTGCAGAGGATTTGGGGCCCATCCCTGGGTAGCTTGGCGAAGACACTGGCCCCACTTCTACTTCTTTTTTTTTTTTTTTTTTAAAGAAATTTATTATCACACAGTTTTAGAAGACTATTTATTTATTTTATTTATTTGTTATTTGTGTGTGTGTGTGGCCAGCTCAGCCCACCAGGGGATGGGGCTGGCTGGCATGTGGTGCTGGGGGATCAAACTGCGGTCCCTGTGCTTTGCTAAGCTTGTTTTAAGTAGGTGCTTTAGACCACTGAGCCATCTCACCAGCGCCCCACTTCTACTTCTGCTTCTTTCTCATCCCATCCTCTGTCTTAGTTGTTCTTTGCTTCTCTTTCTCATCCTTAAGAAGTGAAAGAAATAATATGTACCAGGTATAGTTTCGATGTGCTGTCCTTATTGGACTTTTGACCCTATAAGAGGTGGGGTGCAGTTCCTGTTTTACAGTGTGGAAACTGAAGTTCAGGGAGGCTTGGGATCTACCCAAGATGGTACATCTCAGGAATAGTAGAATTTTGGTGTCTGATTCCAAAACCATGTCAGCATGGTGGTACAGGCCTGTAATCCCAGCACGCTGGGAGGCTGAGGTAAGAGGATCCCAAGTTTGAGCCCCACTTAGGCAACTTAGTGATTTAGTGAGAGCCTATATAACCTAAAATTTAAAAAGTTGGGGATATAACTCTGTGTGAAGGTCCAGAATTCAATCCTCAGTAAAACACAAAATAAAAACTGTTATCTTTAAATGCTGAAATTGTAACTTTGGAATAGCCAAGTCTCAAACTCAGATATTCTCCATGCTACTGCCATTTATTTGTTTTAAGCAGGACTGGAGATTTAACCCAGCACCTTTATGTAAGAGCTCTACCACAGAGCTACATCTCCAACCCCTGAAGTTCTTAGCCATTGCCCTGTATCCCTGGGCTCCACTGGCCCAGCAGCTTTCAGCTTTGGAGACCTTAAGTGCTGACTTCTCAACATGGGACAAGCACCACAGTACTGTTGTTGTTTTTCTTTGTTTCAGTACCAGGAATCAAACTCAGGACCTTGTGTTTTCCAGGCAGACACTTGTGCCACTGAGCTGTATCTGTTGGCTTCCCCGTGGCGGAGTGCATGTGTCTCTGAGAACTGCAGAACATTTTCACAGCTTGGCTTGGAGAGAAGCTGTGTCTTTGACCTTAGATTCCCCCTGCCTATCAGGAGACACTTGACTGTTATTTATAAATATGATTACCATATGTCCTAGGCTACCTGGGACAGTGCCCATATATGCCTGTTGTTCCAGTGCAACTATTAATACTGCCCTCTTTGAACCTCAAGAGACCTTTATTTGGACAATGAGTCAGATGGATCCTATTTATAAACTAGTTCACAGCAGTTTTGTACTTATAGAGATAACACCCAATTTATAGAAGTTTTTTTTTTTTTTTAATTTGGTTTTTTAAAAATTTTTATTTATTTTTTGTGTGTGTGTGTGTGTGTGTGTGTGTGTGTGTGTGTGTGGCCAGCTCAGCCCACCAGGGGTCAGGACTGGCTGGCATGTGGTGCTGGGGGATCGAACCATGGTCCCTGTGCTTTGCCAAGCTTGTTCCAAGTAGGTGCTTTAGACCACTGAGCCATCTCTCCAGCCCCCCAATATATAGAAGTTTTTAAAAAAAATTTTAAAAATATAGTCTTGCTATATTCTCAGAGTTGGACTTGAGCTCACATTCCTCCCATTTCAGCTACTGTGAATTCTATTTGTTTTTTTTCTTTTTTTTTAATTTTTAAAGCAGAATCTCACTTTCAGGCTTGCCTTGAACTCATTGTGTAACCCAGGTTGCCCTGAAACTTTGGAGATCTTCCTGCCTCAGTCTCCTGAGTCTGAGTACTGGGATCACAGGTGTGTACCACACCTTGCTTTATTTCTTTTTTTTTTGTGGAGCCGGGGATTTAACTCAGGCCCTTGTGCTTGCCAGGTAAGCGCTTATTCAAGTGAGCTATCTCCCCGGCCCCTTTGCTTTATTTCTTTATGGCATCTTTGAACATATAGGAGACCTAAAGTTCCACAATTCTATGAATTGTGTAAGGATTTTAATCTTGAGCCAGGGTTAAAAGTAAAATGCTTCTCCCTGGCGTGTCATGTGGCCCCAGCCCCAGGGTGCACTGAGACAGCGACTGAGACTGGGCATCTATAATCCCAGCACTTGGGAGGCTGAAAATAGGAGATTCACTACGAGTCCAATCAACGTAGTGACACCCTGTACTAAATACATTAAAAAAAAATTTTTTTTTAAATAAAAAAAATGCTCCATCACCAGCCATGCCATATAGTAGCTTATTAGTTTCTAAGGTGTTGTATATGACCTCTCCATTGTTGAGTTTAGGAAACTGAGCATGAACTTTTTTTTTTTTTTAATTTTATTTATTTATGCGTGTGTGTGTGTGCGCGCGCGCGTGTGTGGCCAGCTCAGCCCACCAGAGGGCGGGGCTGGCTGGCATGTGGTGCTGGGGGATCCAACCGTGGTCCCTGTGCTTTGCTAAGCTTGTTGTAAGTAGGTGCTTTAGACCACTGAGCCATCTCACCAGCCCCTGAGCATGAACTTCTTCTATAAGATTCAAAGCTTGGTGATTAAATCAATCTGAGTTTGGAATCTGGCTCTACAACTCATCACTGTTATCTAAACTAAAGTACTTCATCTTCCTGAACCAGTTTCCTAAGTGTGGATATCAAAGTCAGAGACTAGGAGTGGGTACCTGTCACCATGCTGTTTCTCACCACAGTAGCTGATGATACAACAAAAAGTGGTTGGTACAAAGGGGTTGGAGCGAGCACTGGTGTTTTCCAGGGGGTCTAGAAGGGGCTGCATAGATGGTAAGGGTGGCAGTGTGTCAGAAACATGCAGCTGTTTCCACTGACTCTTGTGTTCTCCCCAGGACCTGAACGAGGCCCTGAGTGTGGTGGAGCTGGAGCAGGAGCTGGGTCTGGAGGCTGTTGACAGCCAGCGGGAGATTTTCTTCTTGGCAGCCAGCATTGCCCCTGTAGGACCCGACTTTGAAGACGCTGGCACCGTGCACATCTGGAAACTACTCTTGGAGCTTCTCTCCTAGGCAGGGATGCCTGCTCACTGCCTAGCCCAAGTGGCCACAGTTCCACTGCCTTCTGCTTCATTTCCAGCCTGAGCCCAGGGCAGGAACCACTTGGTAGCACTTCCCTTCTTCCCTCCCTGCCCTCTCCAGAGCAGGGCTGAGAACCAAACAGAAGCCTTCCTAGTGAGGTGGCCCTGGAGGGCTGCAGCATGGAGGTGGGCAGGCAGAGGATGGGAGAGGGTAGTGTAGCTCCTTCTGGCTGGAGTGTGGCTCCAGCTTTCCCTTCCCTTCCCTTCCCTGCACAGTGACACGCTCAGTGGGCTCAGTGTTTCCCTCCCTGCAGGTCTCAGTGACTGAGGAACTGACAGAAAGGTCACAAGTACTTCTGGGTCTTCAGGTCTCCTGGTCTACTCTTGATGTTATGCCCTTTCCATATGGGCAGGTTCTTAGTATGCAATGAGCCCTTGCTGCCAGTCCTGTGTTGTCCCCTAGTCCCTGCTCTGCCTAACTGGCTTGTGGCCTTTTTTAGTCTCTGCCTCTTTGGCTCCAAGGCCATCATTTTTAAATGGAGGTGGTTTCCATATTTTTTTCTAACTACCAGTCACAGAGATACAGTGCTAGAGTGAACCTGGAGACTCTAGCAAGGATCTTACCAAACACTTCCCAGCTTTTAAAGCCTGGCCTGACCACCTCTTTTGACTACAGAGTAAGTGCAGTTCATCTACCAAAATGTGTGCGTGTGCATGTGTGTGTGTGTGTGTGTGTGTGTCCATGTCCCTAATCTGGAGACAAGCTGCTGTTCTTGTACTAACTGTGCCAATGCCCATGTTTACATAAATCTGGGAAAGGAAGGAGCCCAGGTTTCTGGGAATAAGACTTAACTAGAGCTGGGAGTTAGACTCAGAACTGTTTTATTTATTTATTTATATATGTATGTATTTATCAAAGAAACAGGCCAAAGTTCTACATTCTATTTCTAGGTGCTGTAATCAAAACACCAGGTGATTGTTAGAGAAAATATGGAACTTTGAGGCAAATAGCTAGAATCACAAATAATATTCTGGTAACTTAAAGATGTCAATGGATTCAAAGCTGTAGTGCCCCCAGGGAGCCTTTGAGATTGTAATTAATACTTTATATTGATTCACATAAACGTTAAACTCTACTGCTTTGCCCCAAATGTTAGAAACAAACGGTCTTCTAGGTAGCTAAACAAATGTCTTTGGAAGATAATTTCTGTTATGTAAATCCAATAAAAAATCAGCATGAGCTGATCATGGTGGCCCACACCTGTAATGCCAACAACTGGGGAGGTCGAGGCAAGATGAGAATTTAAAGCCAGCCTGGGCTATTTAGTGAGATCCTGCCCAACAATTTTAAAAAGGGTGCCAGACATGGTTGCACATTTGTAATCCCAGCACTTGAGGCTGAAGCTTGAATACTGCAGCAAGTTCAAGGCCAGTCTGGGCTACATAATACGTTCAGGGCCAGCTATCACAAGACTTTGTATCAACCAAAACTAAATTAAAAAAAAATTTTTTTTTTCCCCCCCAGAACCGGGGATTAACTCAGGTCCCAGGGAAGCACTTACTTATTCTACTGAGCTATCTCCCCGGCCCCTAAAAAAAAAAGAAAAACTTTTATTTCTTTAGTACAGCATCTCACTATGCACCCTGGACTCGTGGTGATCCCCCGCCTCAGCCTTCCCAGCACAGAAATTACAGGTGTGTATCACCATACCTGGTTTCGGTGGCTGACACAGCGGCATAGCATGAAGTACCAGGGATCAAACCTGGATCCTTGTGCTTGCCAGGCAGGTGCTTAGACCACCAAGCTATCTTCCCAGTCCCCAAAACTAAAAATTTAAATAAATAAAAGTAAGGGCCCTAGGTTTATTCTCCAGTACTCCACCAAAAAAAAAGAAAAAAAAAAAAGGATATGAATCCAAAGGGCAGGAAACTGGGTGGCTTTGGGATCCTGGATCATTCACTCCTCAACAAAAACAAAGTTGGACTGAACTTACAGGATTCTCCAGAACACATTCCATGATTCTGTGCAGTGATCTGCCACTTTTTAAGGCCATCTCTATGTTGACACTTATTAGTGTAGGCAAAAAGAGCCTTTTGTTTGTCAGGGGCCTTGGAATAATGAATAGCCACCAGTAGTTTCTGAAAGGTACGATCCCATTCAGTTTACTTTCTGCGATGAAATTCTGTGCCTTTGTTTCATGTGACATCTGCCCAGGATGCGTTGGTGCCATACAATGGCTAATGCAAGAGACACACAGGGCTAGTGGGTAGGAAGTGCCCACGTCCAGAAACAAATGTGATCTTTGGAAGCATGGCCTGCTGTGCCTCTGGGCTGCAGGCACATCAGAATCCAATTTTCTGCAGTAGGAAGGAAATTTCTGCTTTTATATTAACATAATTTGAGTGTTAGAGTAGCCTTTAAAACTTTGCTGGCAGCTTTCCATCTTGTCACTGAAGGGTGAGAAATTGCATTTTTGTTCTATGAACTCTTGTACTGTAGCTCTCAAAAGCTATCTTTGGGACCAGCATTGGGAAGAGGACCCCCCCCCCATTAAGGTATGCCTTTTATCTAATGACTATTATTATGTAGAATTTTGAAGTCCCTCATATGGGAAGTGAACTTGAATAAAGAGTTCCACTATGTCTACTTTAACTGCTTTTATCAAAACCATTCCCAGAACCACACAGGTGCCAGGGCCACTACCATCTCTACTCCTAAACAATACACAGGCATCCCAGTGGCCCCTCGGTGACTCACCACATTTGGGGCTGTTAGTATATTCTCTAGTGCAGGTCAGCACTCCTCGGGTTTCTACCGTGAGTAGACTGGACAAAGTAGGGGAATGCGTCTTCAGTGTCTCACCTACCTGCCTATTGCAATGCTCTTACCCAGCTGCTTCTGAAGAATAGACTGAACTTAGGAGCTTACAGGACCTGCTTAGGGGGACTAGCCTGGTTACCTTCAGCTGCTTATCTCAGTTCCTTAGTCTAGCTGAGGAGACACTATTGTACCCACTGCCTCAAACTGACAGTTGCCAACTTAGCTGAGCTTAGGGACATAGTTCAGTGTCTAGGCAGCTGTCGTGTTCTGACAAGGAACAGACGAAAGCTTGGACGCAAACCAAAGTGTTCACACATGGAAGCCTCTACTGTCTACTTACTGCACCTGCACTAAGATCATTCATCTAACACTGAGGGGGCCTTTGTATTGTTTTGTATAATGCTAGGGATCAAACCCATTCTGGCTCTGCAAGCCCTCTATGAAACTACACCCAAGGCCTTTGTTCTATGGGTTATTTTAACAAAACTGTGGCCTTTGGTTTTCCATTCTGTGGACTATGGCTGACATAGTTGGGCCTTGGCCAGGGAGAAGGTGAAGCTAGCCCACCATAAGTTGTGGGTCTTCTGTAGTGAGGGCCAGATGAGAATCTGACACATCCCAACAACAGGAATGAAACATTTATTTTCCAAGAAAGTTTCCACTTGCCTTTGGAAAACTTTGTTCCTAATGCTAAGGGGAATTGTTAGAATCAGCTGCAGGGCCACCTCTGGTGCCCACCCCAGCCTCCTACGGCTGGCCCAGACCACAGAGCTGTGGTA
The DNA here is from genome assembly GCF_000260255.1 of Octodon degus. Lineage (NCBI taxonomy): Eukaryota > Metazoa > Chordata > Mammalia > Rodentia > Octodontidae > Octodon > Octodon degus. Next base: position 6,187,300 of record NW_004524624.1, on the reverse strand, counting down.
TACTGAGCAGTCTTGCTTCACCTGAGCTCCAGAGGAGGTGCTCTTGAACACAAACTTCTGATTACTATGAATAGGGGAGTCTCCAACTACCTTATCTGCTACCTCTAGAAATGGGCCTATCAAGGGACAATAGGAAGATTTCCATCAAAACCCTAGAAGTAAAAAAAAAAAAACAACAAAACAAACCCTAGAAGTAAAAAAAACGAAACCCTAGAAGTAAAAGGGCCTTGCTATAAGCCTCTGCCCAGTGAAGCAGACCCACCAGGCTGCCAAGGATGAACTGCAAACACTGGATGGTACACAAATGTCAGAAGTCATCTCCATTCTCAGTTTGATGAGTGTATACCGAGTGCTTACAGTCCCAGGGAGAGGTAGCTGTAGAGTATGGTCCCTGAACATATCCTTGTGATGCAATAATTTGCCAACTGTACCAAGTCCCAGTACCCTAGCCCTTCAGCCTTTGGGGGAAGGGGAAGAGAGTGAACAGGAACATCAGCTTTTGTCTTAGTAACTTCTTCTATCCCTTAGGAGTCCTGATGGGGCCAGAGCTAGAGGGTAGAAAATGGAAGCAAAGAAGTCTTAACTGCCCCAATGCTGCAGGTCATAAGGCTTGGGGGGGAAATTCCACAAGCATTCCTCAAGTAACTGGACCAGGTTTTGTATTCCCTGGCAACATCCCTTCCCTGAGGTTTAAATCTGGCAAAGAATGTCAAGCAAATTAAAAAGCTGTTCATGGGAACCACACCCAGTAGCACACAACTGTAATCCCAGCACACAGGAAGGAGGATCACCAGCTGCAGTCTAACTTGGGCCACTTAGTGGGACTCTCTCAACATACATTTTAGATATAGCTCAACACAAAGGTCCTGGGTTCAATCTCCAGCTGCAAAACCAAAACTATAACCACACCTCAGGTGTGGTAGCACATGCCTGTAATCCCAGCACTTGGGAGGCTAATGCAGCAGAACTATCATAAATTCAAAGGCAGCCTGGGCTATACAATTCAGGACCAGGAAGACCCTATCTCAAAAATTCCTTATGAGGTAAAGCATAGAGGGCTTGGACCCTGGCTTTCATCCCTAACATCATTAAAAAATAAAAAAGCACAGCTATAGCAGATGGATACTGATAGAAAAGCCTGTGGTTTGGGCTACAGGACACTTACCAGCCTGGGTCAATGGACAATACTAGGAAAGACCTAAAATCAGCTGAACTGAACTTGGTAAAGAAACTAGGTAAAAGGACAACCCAGTCAAAGGCCTGAATTTGGAATTTTATGGGAGGGTGAAAGTTGGGGACACACCTGTAATCCTAGCACTCCAGAGACTGAGGCAAGAGGATCACTGTGAGTTCAAGGCCAGCCTGAACTACACAGTGAGACTGTCTCAAAACAAAACTTATGAAGCCAAATAACAGACTGTGGAGAGCTCCCTATACACTAGATACTAAAGACTGCTCTTGATGCTTATGGCTCATTATTGCTAGAGTCTACATCTTTAGACTTAAAGTGGCCAACCCTGACAGTATAGGATGACTGGGCTGCCTTTAGGGGCCAAAGGGGAGAAGGACCTTACTGTCTTAACCCATGCTGAAACCATGCCCTAGTAAGCAGAAAGTGTAGGGTGGATCTGACAAGAAAGCGCACACCTCCAGCCTCACTGATAGATGATCATATCAGTTTCACATATAATAATGTGCAAAATCATAAAGTTCTTTTTTGGTGTAGTCAACAGATTTAGTGGCTGCTGGAAGAAAAGAATTTTTACATGGTTATAAAGTACCAGGACTTAAGAACCTGTCCATGCTACACCTTGCCATTGATCCTGCTGTGAAGCAGGTACCAGATCTTCATATGCCACTGAATCTGGCAGGCCTGGCTCTGAAGAATGGCTAGGTGGTACACAGCACACTGAGTGGTACACAACAGTCCACCAGTCCCAGAAAACAGGTCTGGGCCAAAGCCAACACAGTAATAAAAAGAGGTAGCAGATCACTTAAGAGGACAGACCAGGAGCTAGCTCCCTACCCTCTGGCACTGAAGCCACAGCTAGCCTCATAGGACCAGCACTAGAAAAGTATCCCACTCTAAGCAGCCCAAGTTTCCAGCAAGCTTCTGTAGGAAGGCCAACAGAACTTGCAGGAAGGGCCAGCGAGATAGCTAGGTGGTCTAAGCGCCCCCTTAGGCAAGTGCAGGGACCAGGGTTGGATACCCAGCACCACATGCCCTGCAGGCCTCACCCCCAGGAGCACTGAACTGACCACCAAGACCGGGTGGGGTGGTGCCTGGTGTAATTCCAGCGCTGGGGAGGCCGAAAACAAGAGGATCATTATGAGTCTGAGCTGCGTAATATATATTTTTAATATACTGTACCAAATATATTTAAAAAAAAAAAAACTTGCAGGAATTCAGGGCACAAGGCAGCTGATGAGAAAGGAGTTAGCACTTATAAGGATATGTGAAAGTGGCCATGCTGCCAAGCTGGAAGGCCCCTTTGCAGGGCTGGTACTCACTGATGCAGTCCCTGGGCTTGCATGGGAAGAGTAAATACAAATCCACTGGAGAAGTAAAATATCCTTGGTTTTATTATGCATAGACTATCTCCAAATAAAATACCCACTCTGAAAACAGCAGGTTCTGGCTTTTCTGTGCCACCAAAATCATAAAAATTGGAAGGCTGTAGATGTCAGTCAGTGGTAGAAATGCTTTCCTAGCATGAGTTCAATCTCTTGTACTCCAAACAAACAAACAAACAGTATACATATAAATTGGCACCCCAGTATGCAGAAGGCAGGGGATTCCTGCAAATTCAATTAGTGCCTCAAGGGGCAGGGGAGATGGCTCAGTAGAATAAGTGCTTGCCTGGCAAGCACAAGGGCCTGAGCTCAATCCCCAGTTCTGCAAAAAAAAAAAAAAAAAAAAAAAAAAACCAACAACCACCAATTAGCGCCTCGAAGACTGCTCCTTCCCCAAGAGAAGGGTGCATATTTTTGTATAGCTTGATTCCACAGGATTAGCCAGCATCCTCTGAAGCCACATACCCTCCTTGTCTTACACCTTGGCTCCAGCTTCTTTGGTCCAGAATGAGGCCTCAGCCTAGAATCATTCAACTTCCATCTTATTCTTCTGCAAAGAATCAAGGAAGGCTTGCCACTCCACTGGGTAAAAACGCTTATAGACATTGATCTTATTGCGAATCTGTTTCGGGGTATCTTGATAATAATTCTTCTCATCCCGGGCCATGGCCTAAGAAGAGAAGGGCAACTTAAGGAGGAACAGACAGGCACAGTTTCAAATCCTAGTGTTGTATAAGTTGGGCAAATCACTTCCTATCAATGATATCCAGATTCCTTACTTCAAAAGCCACAATGTATTTGGAACCCTTCTGCACTGAGGAGCTGGGGAAATGGGTACAAATGCCCTTAGGAATCAGGCAGGCACAAGAAGCCGGTAAGTTGGGCATGAGCTCAACTAGGCAAGGAGCTCATGTTCTATCCTCAGCAAACTGATCCCACCCAGAAACAGATGCCTGGTGTGAACAAACTTTCACAAAAAAGTCAAATACACAGACCTTTTGTGAACCTGCTCACAAACAAAATGGCAACTTAGTCCAAGGGTTTTTTTGTTTTTTGTTTTTGAGGACCTGGGGATTGAACTCAGGACCTTGTGCTTGCCTGGCAAGCATTTATTCTACTGAGCCATCTCCCTGACCCGTTTTTTTTAAAACAACTTTTCTTTAAATGTATTTAGTACAGGGTCTATAGGGTCTCACTACACAGATCAGACTCATAGTGATTCTCCTGTTTTCAGCCTCCCAAGTGCTGGAATTATAGGCATGCACCATCACGCCCAGTCTCAATCCCTGTCTCGGCACACCCCAGGGGTAAGGCCAGCACAGCTCACCCAGGATCAAACCCAGGTCCCTCTGCCTGCCTAAGCAGGCACTTTAGTCCACGGAGCTGTCTGGCCGACCCTACAATATATGTTGAATGGGATATGAACCGCAGGATACTCCACCTATCCCTGCTGTCAGCATTTTGTTCACATTAAATCCTTGTGAAGGGACTTACTTCCTAAAATCTCTCCCTTTCTTTCTCCCCACTCTCAGGAGGAAGATCAGAGCATGAACGGTCCAGTTACTGCCTCCTAACCAGTCCACGCAGCTCTTCCTACCAGGCCTTACCACCTTACCTTGTAGTCCTCCCCGTAGTTCTCCACCATGTGGTGTACATAGTCAATGAGGTCCCGAGACAGGGTATTCCCTTTCTTCTCTGGGAGGCTGGCCTCTGCTTCCAGGTCTAGGGTGACAGAAGCCAGATGCAATGAGGCTTTGCCTCTGCTGTGTTTAAGCTATCCATACACCCTTCACCCAATCCCATGCCATAAGAATTGCTATACAAGGCCATTCTCGGGGTCAGGGAGATGGCTCAGTGTAATAAGCGCTTCCCTAGCAAGTGCAAAGGCCTGAGTTCAATCCCCAGTTCCACAAAAAAAAAAAAAAAAAAAAAAAGGCCATTCTCAAATTCACTGTAGGACCCTTTTTCTTCAGCCTCTGGGATCCTACACTCTGCCTCCTACAACCTAATTGCGTAGTATGGGAACTACCTGAAAGGCATGCCACTCTTCTGCCCATCCCAGATAGGTTTTAAAAGAAGGTATCAAATTCTGTACTTGTATCTCTACCTAGTGCTAGGCCTTGTAGACACAGGAAAAGATGTATTATCTGTCCAGAAAGCAAGACTCACTTGTGACTGTAAAACTCTCAGAGACCCATATAAAATGTAAAGATCTTAATAAATGAAAACTAGAGCTGCAGGCCTGAATGTGGTGGTGCATTACTGTAATTCCAGCACTTATGAGGCTGAGGAAGGGGACCTGCAACAAAGTAAGACCAGCATGGCTACATAGTAAGTAAGTAAAGCCAGCCTGAAATATACAGTGAGACCCTATCTCAAAAAAAAGACCAGTGAGGGGGCAGGGAGATAGTTCAGCAGCATAAACACCTGCCTGGCAAGCACAAGGTCCTAAATTTGATCCCAGGTACTGGAAAAAAAAAAAAAAAAAAAAGCTGAGGCAAAAACTCCCATTTCTCATCTATAATACAGAATACAAGCTTCCTCACAGAAATGGCATGGTTTTATGTGATCTAGGGCTAGGTATTAATATGCTTATAGTCAAAATTATCTTTTGACATGGTTGGAGCTAGAGAGGAGGGGCAAATAGGGAGTTGTTTAATGAGGACAGTTTAAATCTTCTAAATGAAAGTTCTGGACATGTATTTTTTTGGGGGGGTTAGGACAGGGTCTATCTAGTTCAAGCTAAGCTTAAATTTGCAGCAGTCCTCTAAGTGCTGTGATTAGTTGCACATCACCATGCCTATCTTGGTTTCGGGGGGTAGAGGATTTGGTTGTTTGTATTTATTTATTTTTTGGTACCAGGAATCAAAGTCAGGAACTTGCGCTTGTCAGACAGGTGCTTGTGCCACTGAGCTACACTCTTGGCCCTTTGTGGGATTTTTTGAGACAGGGTCTTACTGTGCAACTCAGGATATCCTCAAAATCACAGCAATCTTCCTGTATCAGGCCCCATCCCCACCCCAAGTACTGGGATTACAGGCAATAGTTTGGGTTTTGGTTGTTGCTTTTTTTTTTTTTTTTTTTGCAGTACCGGGGATTGAACTCAGGACCCTGCACTTGCCAGGCAAGCGCTTATTCTACTGAGCTATCTCCTTGGGCCCAGATTTGGGTTCTTGAGACAGGGTTTTGCTTTGTAGTTCAGGCTGCCTTTAAATTCACTATGTACCCCAGGCTTGCCATGAATCTGCAGCAATCTGTCTCTCAAGTACTGAGATTATTAAGTGTGTACCACCATGTGTGGCTTATGATGCTTGCACAAAAATGTAAAAATACTTAACACTACTGAATTTTATGTACACTTTTCCCATTCCGTTTACAGTAATCCTTTTGTTTTTTTGGAGGAACCGGGGATTGAACTCAGGCCCTTACACTTGCCAGGGAAGCGCTTATTCCACTGAGTCATCTCCTCTGCCCCAGTTTGCAGTAATTCTTATGAGAACCATAAAGATCAACTAAAGACAGAAACTTAAAGAATTCCCCAACAAATGTCTGGTCATCTAAATCCTTTTACCAGGGCCGGCAGTATAGCTCAGCAGACTAAGCGCTTGTTTAGGTAAATGCAGGGGCCAGGGTTCAATCCCTGGCTCCACATGCCGTGCCAGCCCTGCCTCCGGGTACACTGAGCCAGTGATGGAGTCCGGGCGCGGTGGCACATGCCTGTAATCCCAGCACTTAGGAGGCAGAAATCAGGAGGATCGCTACTTATGTGGGCTATGTAGTGGTCATGTGCTTAGCATGTATGAGGCCCTAAATTCAGTTCCCAGTATAAAAATATAAAATAAAATTCATGATAGGTAAAGACAAAGAATTCCAGAGTATTCTTGCTTTCCTGCAGGGTTTGGTTTGGTTTGCCTTGTTGGGTTTTTGAGATGGTCTCTCTATATATTCAGGCAGTTCTTAAACTGGCTATATAACCCAGGCTGGCTTTGAACTCGACATTGATCCTCCTACCCTGGCCTCCCAGTGCTGGGATTACAGGCATTTGCCACATCTGGCACCTGAAGGATTTAATCTTCTTGTTTAATAATCAATCTTCATAGCCTTAATATAACATGAAATTGACTTTCCATTAGAAAGACTATAAGATAGGAAAATCTCTAAAATTCAGTTCATCCTTAAAAACATGAGAAGCCAAACACATGCCTAAAGACTTCATGGTTTGTTTCCTATCTTTTCAAGCACTGGGCTACATCCTCTCTGAATATCTCTGACCTTAGTTCACATGCTTACCTAAACTGAAAATGTCACAGCCTGGGACACAGTTCTAACTCCATGAACCCTGATCAGCTTGCTTCTCTCTGAGCCTTAGTCTCTCCAGCTATACAATGAGGACACTCAAGGCTTTCCAGGTACAACACCATGGTGATCCAGAGGAATACGGTCTGCACCCACCATTTAGTACATAGGGCTTCCGTACAAGCTCCTTGGGCCTCTCCTCTATGTCCACCTCCATGGCTTTCACCTGCAGAAAACAGAGCATGTAAGACCAGTAAACAGGGAGAAAGCCTTTTTTTTTTTTTTTGGAAAGAGCTTTCATCAGGGAAGTCTGACCTGGATAAAAGTATTCCACCCGTCCCATTATTATGATATTACACATAAAAATCCCTCTCAAGGTCTAACAATAACATGGAGAACCAATGCAAGTTTTCACAAGTACAATCCACAGTTCTCAAAAGAAACACAAGCAAGGAAACATTTCCATGTTAAATAACACTCTTTGCCTTCCTTACTCGGTTGAGTGATAACTCAACAAGTGAAACAATGCCATGACAGTGCTTTATAATTTACAGTGGGGGAAAATGTCAGGTATCTTCTCTATGGAGCAGGCCTACCTGCCAGTGCTTAACTAGTTTCATATTTGTTCAAGAAACATTAATGTTGTTTGCCTTTGGCATGAAGGAAAAGGCAAAGATGTGTAAAGATAACAGGACAAATTCATTCTGCATTCCCATGGGTTAACTACTGAGCTGACAAAACACAAGATTATGTTAATGGAAAAAGGCATAGACAACAAACAGCTAAGTAAATAAGTACAAAGTACCATCATGTACCTACAAGTTCTAAAAATTAAAGGGAGTCAATTACTGGGTAAGAGGAATTTTAATTTTGAAAGCTTAAAAGGGTGGCCTGAAAAAGACTTAAGAGACAAAAATCAATTCTAGGTAAGCCTCAGGTGAAGGATGACTGGGAAAAGATGTAGAATACTGTAAAGATCTTAAGCTCTGGGAGGAACCTTATTAGGGAAATCAAGGACAGCTAAGTTTACATTCTGGAAAATACCACTGACATGCATGGGACTGTCTAAGGAAAAATATTTTATGTTGGAAGAAAGAAGCTCCAGCCCAAGTCTAAGTGTGTGTTCAACAGGGAGCGCGCGGGAGGTATAAAGGGCCTCTTGAGCTTGGTGCAGGAGGAGCGCTTGGCAGTGGGCAGAGGTTGGAAACCCTGGAAGGATGTGAAACACATCGAGGCAGAGGGGGAAAGAAGGAGGAGTGAAGAAAGGGAAAGGAGAGAAAGAAATTAATAAAGAGGGAAGGAGACCAGTACCGAAAAAAAAAAAAAAAAAAGAAAGAAAAGAAAAAAGGAAGGCGACAAGGGCCAGCCCCCCTTCCTAGTACCTTTCTCTTACGGACGGGAACCGCCTTGTTGGGGTCCATGGCCAGACCCATTTCTGCCAGGTTCTGCCGTACAGATTTGGTGTGGTCCCAGGCATGTCGGATATGGGAGCTACCGGCAAAGAGAGAAAGATCCGTGTTCTGTCATCTCGTGGGCCGTTCCGGCCAAGGCCCCTTCCTCCCCTACGCTGGCCCCCTCACCACTCGATCCGCGGCGCTGCCTTCCGTCGAGCATTCCGGTTGAGGCGCTTTCGGTTGATGTTATAACCATATTTCTGCCTCCGAGTCTTGCCTTTGGCCTTCGGCATCGCGACTACCAATGCACCAGGAGTTCACCCAGCACTATCTGAGAACCTCGTGTTGACAGACTCCTTCCGTCGGGTGCGGAAGAGGTTGGCAAGCTTTCTGGGAAATGTAGTCTTTTCTGCATCGGGTTCTCGCTACTTACTACGACTCCCGGAATGCAACGGGCACTTGCGTTTGCGTACTACGCTCAGAAAAATGTCTCCCCGCCCCTCTCATGACCTCATCGGGAGGCGGGGCTTAGAGTCCAGGTTTTGTCCTGCGTTAGATTGGACATGGCAACTCCCGGCCCGGTGACTTCGGAGGCACCTTTTGAACCACCACAACCCCCAGTCATTGAAGGTTTTAAACCCACTGTCTACACCCACCCAGAAAGCGTCAAGGAAAAATTCCTTCGCAAGACTCGTGAGAACCCAATGGTACCCATAGGTGAGTGAGTGCTATAGGAACTGTAAACTCACAGGAAAGTGATGTTGGGGGGAATGAAATAGGGGAGGACCTAAGTAGGGGAAGACCTAAATAGTGATGTTTGGGGGAATGAAATAGGGGAGGACCTAAATAGGGGACTGAATGAGAACGCACCAGAGTTGTGGGGGAAGGGGTGGGACGTTGAAGCTGATTGGAAAAGCCGTTGTGTGGGTTTAGGGGCGGGATAAGGTCGCTGGGGTGAGACGGACTCTGGAGCGAAGAGGACTCCTCTTGCTGCTTCATAGGGGCCTGGGGAAGGATTCCCAAATCCCAAACAGACGTGCAGAGCCAGACCTCGTCCCCACTGTTTTGTCTCCTCGTCCCCAGGCTGCCTGGGCACTGCGGCCGCCCTCGCCTACGGCCTCTTCTGCTTCCATCGAGGCCACAGCCAGCGCTCCCAGCTCATGATGCGCACCCGGATTGCTGCCCAGGGCTTCACGGTCGCAGCCATCTTAGTGGGTTTAGCTGTTTCTTCTATGAAGTCTCGACCCTGAGCTCGCTGCCACAGCATAGCATAGCAGCTCTGGTGGTCATTCCAAAACCCAGGAGCAACTACCAGCTGTGCCAAGAGACTTATTCCCTCGTCTGCCAGGCTTCTGTGTTGTTATGTAACCGACAGATTCTTCTCAGAAATCCAGGTTTCGTTTAAGTGTTGCACACTTGATTGTGTCGCACCTCCACTCCTAGTACATAATAAAGTAATAAACCTGTAGTTTGGTGACATCATTCTCAGTGGCACCTCCCATAGTCAAAACCATGGGTTTTGGTGTTTGGTTTTAGCACAAAACAGATGATAGCCTGAAGTGGGCCTTAGAAATCATATAGTCTGAGAGGGATGGGATGGTGCAACCTGTAATCCCACCACTGGGAAACTGAGGAAGGAGGATGCCAAATTCCAGCCCAGCCTGGGCAACTTAGACCCTTTCTCAAAAAATAAAACTGGATTGTGGATATAGTTCAGTGCAGAGATCCTGGGTTCACCCCCCAGTACCTAAAAAAATGAAAAGGTAATCATGTAGTCTAATGATTCCCAAACTTTCCTTGTAACAGTCAACCAGGGCACTTGTTAAAAGTAGAGATTCCTAGGCACCTCTCCTCACCAAGCATGATGGCACACACATGTAATCCCAGCACTGCAGAGGCTGAGGCAGGAGGATCACTGCAAGTTTGAGGCCAGCCTGAACTATACAGAGAGACCTTCTCTCAAAACAAAAGGGTCAGGAATTAAATGGACTACTCGTGGTGCTACTGGAGGGTGAGGTATGAGAACCTAGCTAGTAGTTTTCAAACTTTCAGTAGTCCTTAGATGAGACTTGCCTTTCTCCTTTGCCTTCATCCCACCTTTGTTGTTGTTGTTTTTTGCGGAACTGGGTATTGAACTCAAGCCTTAGCACTTGCCAGGGAAGCGCTTATTCCACTGAGCCATCTCCCGGCCCCTTCATCCCACTCTTGCCTCCTGAGAGCCTCTAGGGCTCCACTGATCTAGACCGGTGGTGGCAACATTGTAGAGCTTTCAGTGATAACAAACAGCTGGCTGCAGCATAGATTAGCCACCACTGATCTAGACCATGCAGCACTTTTTTTTTTTTTTTTGCGGAACCGGGGATTGAACTCAGATCCTTGCGTTTGCCAGTCAAGCACTTATCCTACTGAACCATCTCCCTGGCCCGACCATGCAGCTTTTGAACATGAAGTCTAATGGGAAGTTTTTGGTCTGCAATAAATTCTAAAGTGTTGATTTGGTCTGGCCAAATAGCTCAGCGGATTTAAGCCCCTGCGCAGGGGCCAGGGGTTCAATCTCTGGGCCTGCGGTGCCAGCCCCGCGCCCAGGGTGAGCTGAGACTGCAATTGAGACTGGGCGAGGTGGGGTGCGCCCCTATTCCCAGCACTTGGGAGGCTGTAAACAGTAGAATCACTACAAGTGAGACCCTGAACACCCTGTAGATCCTTCCCTAAAATACAGAAAAAATAAAAAAGTGTTGGTTTAGGAATCTAGGCTACATCATCTGTGACTCTATCTTTCCTCAACACCACCTTCAAGCTGACAAAGGGAAAAGACTGAATGTAGAAAATGCACTTCTTATGCCTCCGACACAGTCTAGATCTCTGAGTGGAAGAGCTTATGGTAAAGGTTTCTTGTCTCTACCTCTGTCAGCTCTGAGTCAGAAGTGAATGTAGAGCAGTACATTATCCTCAAGATACAAGGAAAGGGCTGGGGAGATGGCTCAGTGGAATAAGCGCTTCCCTGGCAAGGGCAAGGGCCTGAATTCAATCCCCAGTTCTACCAAAAAAAAAAAAAAGATACAAGGAAAGGATATGGATGTGAGAACAGTGATATTTTACAGGGAATGTCACTATAAGTGTGGTGTTACTGTGTCCTCCCAAAATAATAGGTTCAAGATCCAACTCGTATTTCTTTAGAATATGACCTTATTTGGCAATAGGGTCTTGACAAAAGTAATAAAGGCGTCAGGGTGGACTTTAATCCAATATGACTGGCATCCTTATAAAAAGGGAAAGTTTGGACATGAAGACATGCAGAGGGGGCAGACAACAAACAGTGGCCACATGAGGATTGAAGCAAAGCTGTAGCAGTGCACCTGCAAGCCAAAAAATGTGTCAGGCCACCAACAGCCAGGAAAGAGCCACAGAACAGATCCTTCCCTGGTGCCTTTTGAGAAACTGGCCCTGATGTCACCTTGATTTTGGACTTGTAACCTTCAGAACTATGACACAACAAATTTCTTGTCAGTTTGTGGTTACAGTAGTCCTAAGGAATTTACCTTGCTAGCAATTAAAGTCTGTGCAGGTCATGTTGGCTGGAACATCCTTACAGCCTCTGCTAAAGAGGCAGAAGTAAACTAAAAAGGAAAAAGACCACCCCAGTGTGGTGGTCCACACCTGTGATCCCAGCACTCAGGGGGTTGAGACAGGATGATTGTCCCAAGTTCAGGGCCAGCTTGGGCTACATAGTTCAAGGCCAGCCTGAGTTGCCAAGCAAGACCTTGTCTCAAAAAATAAAAAAGGGGGGGCAAGAAGGTGTGGCCACTGGTTATAATCCACAGGAGGACACGGTTAAAGAGGGGGCAAAACCCCCAGGGTTCTGGCCTCTCCACATCCAGAATATCCTGGGCAAATGTGAGAAAGGAGCCTGGCAAAAGCTACTTTCACCAGCCTCTGACTCAGGCTTGGAAGCTACCACTTAGAGCCTCTGTTGTGCTTCTTTCCTCACTCTATTCCTTCTAGAAGCGTTGGTGCCCTACTTACATGTGAGTCTACCAGAAACCCTACCTCAGTGGTTTCAGGGTCAGTAAGGATCAAGGTTGCAAAAGTGTCCTGTGAAAGGTGGTCTTTCCTCCTGAGGATGGAGGCAGCAGACACAGGTGGGAGCTGCCACTTCTGGCTGGGAGCTCTTGGGTTTCCTGGGGAACAACCTCGTCTTTTCTCAAGGCCATGAAACTGGGAAGTTTCTAAGCACAAACTGAACCCTGACACCAGTTATGGCTTCCAGAGAAATAAGGATGATAATAAATAAATGTAAAAAGAGTTAACAACACACCCTTTAAGCCAAGAAAAAATACATCAGGAGGGACAGTCACAACTGAGTGGACAAGAGAAGGCATGAGGGCTGGACCATGGGGCCAGGAGGGAGTGAGGAACAGGAGGGGTGAGGATCCTCTGGACAGCCCTGGGAGATGGACAGGGACAGAATAGACTGTGTGGCAGCTGCCAGAGGGTTTCCACTTTCCAGCCTGGCCTTGGCAGCCGATCCTCCTCTGCCCTAGCATGGCCCTTGCTTCAAGACCATGCTTATGGCAGGCATCTAGCGGGACAGCGGTGTCTGCTTCAGCGACATGAGCACCGAGCGCAGCCGGGACACATCTTTGCACTGCTTGCTGCTCTTGGGGTTGAAGTCACACAGCTGGGCCACCTTCTCCCATTCTGTGCCTGGGGTGTCCTCCTTGGATTCCTTCACGAAAGCCTCCTCAGATGCCCTGCAAGTAGAGAGGGGACAGCGGTTTCAGAGCTGCCTGTCTGTCTCCAAGGCAGTGATGCCCTTCTGCTGAGCAAGGCTGCTACCCCATTCCACACTGGGACACTCGATTGAGTTCTCCCCAGCCCAGTGCCCCCGACTGCACTTCCTAGGAACACAAGAAGCATAAGGGCATGAGAAGAAGTGAAGGACAATTTGTAATAGCTAAATCTTGAAAACAGCCCAAGTGCCCCTTGACGGATAAATGGAAAAAGATGTGGGCTTTATTTTGTTTGTTTGTTTGTTTGTTTTCTTTTGAGACAAGGTCTCACTATGTAGCCCAGGCTGGCTCCAAACTTGCAGCAATCCTCCTGCCTCAGTGTCCTGAGTGCTGGGATGATAGGCATGTGTCAGCTGTGGTTTTTTTTTTTTTTTTAATACCATTAATTACTACTCTACCAAAAAGAAGACTTAACTTTAGACATTTCTAACTGAATGGATGTACCTTGAGACTAATTTTAAGTGAAAAAAATCAGACACACATATGCAAATACTACATTGTTGGGCAGGGGAGATAGATTTAGTGGCAAAGTACCTGCCTGGCAGGTGTAAGATCCTGAGTTAGATTCCTAGTACCCCCTCAAAAAAAAATCTTTAAAATACACTACATTTTGAGGCTAAGGAGATAGCTCAACGGCAAAGCAACAGCCTGGCAAGCACAAGGTCCTCAGTTTGATTGCCAGTAAAATACTGCATTGTTTCTCTGTTGTGAGAAATTAGAATGTATAATAAAAATTGGGAAATGGGAATAAAATATTCACATGAAAAGAGGAACGAGGGAGAGGAAGGGAAACTGAAAGAAGGAAAAAAATGAGAAAAGGAAAAATGGAAACAAAGCTTTTGTAAATAAGGAAGGGGAAGGAAATGAGAAAAAAAGAAGCAAAATATGTCACATACAGGTACAAATTCCTATGAGACTGTGGTCATCATGTATATCTAAAGTGTACCAATAGGGCCAGGGAGATGGCTCAGTGGAATAAGCGCTTCCCTGGCAAGCGCAAGGGCCTGA
>NW_004524624.1:6160131-6172953 GCF_000260255.1 Octodon degus | reverse complement strand
ATGAAAATTAAATAAATAAATATATAAATTACCCAAAAAAAGGAGAAGCAGCCACCAAAGGCTGAGCATGTAGCTCAGGAGTACAGCACACACTCACCATGCATGAGGCTCTGAGTTTGATCACCAAAAAAAGCTAATTTGTACTTCCTGTCACATTCCTGCAAGACTCCTCCCCTGCTCACAGCTTGGTGCGCCCTATCATTCTGTTCCCAGCACAGGCTTCATCTCCTGAGCAAGTTTTTCCCAGTCTAGGTACTTTCTTCATTTCTTCTCCATCAGGAGTTCCCATCCTAGGGCTCCTGACACCTTAAGGCTCCTGAGAAACTAATACAGTACCATGGCTATTTTTAACATTTCCAAAATATCTACCAAGGCAGGACATGACTAACCACCTGACTAACTGAAGTGCCTTATTCAGCTTTGCTGAATGCTGTATATGGAAAGGCTTGTGGTAAATGCATATGGAAATCTCAGGATCTTTAAACCTGATATGGTGGCTCACACCTGTAATCCTAGCACTTGGGAGGCCAAGGCAGGCAGATTACCATGAGTTCCAGACCAGCCTGGGCTACATAGTGAGTTCATGGCCAGCCTGAAGTACACAGCTCAAAAAACTGAAAAACAGAAAATGATCTTTATATCAGCCCTCAGAAAGCCTTTAATGCGCTATGTTATCATGAACCTCCAAGGCGGTACATGTGACAGGTGCAGAATCCACTTCGTAAGCACATCTAGTCCTTTTCAGCCCAGAACAAAAACAACCATTATCTCTGTGGAGCCACAGCCTGAGTAGTACTCTACTGGAGTCTTTTTTTTGGGTTATAATCAAGTTGGGACACAAACTTGTGGACCTCTTTATCAGTTTAAGCTGACAGCTTAAAAAGCCAGTATTGGGGGTTGGGGATATAGCTCAGTGGTAAAGCTCTTCCCTACCACGCTCAGGGCCCTGGCTTTCATATCCAACACTGTAAAGGGAAAGAAAAATAAATAAATAAATAAATAAAAACCTACTGAGTAAGGGATAGTGTAGCAGAAAAGGCCCCCCAGGTACTATTAGAGGCCCAGGCAATAGTTCCTGTGACAACTTCTCTCTCCTAGAAACAGTTGGTCACTGTGGTGCATAGCTGGTCACTATGATGCTTACTGTAAGAACCAAAGACAGGCAAGGACTCTGCTCCTGTATTTCCTGCTTGCTGATCCCATATAAGCTCCAAATCATCAAAGATCAGGGCATGGTATTTTGGGAAAGATCCTGATCAATGCCTGTTGACATAAATAAATCTGCCTTCAATTCCTGGGGGCTATTTCTGTGTTTCTGTTTGCCATTGCAATAGTAGATACAGTTGAGTAGACAAAATGTAAACATAGGAGTCATTAGGGGAAGGACAAGAATCAGGCATGGTGGCGCACATCTGTAATCCCAGCACTTGGGAGGCTAGGGAAGCAAGACCAGAAGTCCAAGGCCAGCCTGAACTACATAGAAAGACCCAAACTCAAATATCTAAAAAGAAAACAAAATAGCCAAGCATGGTGGTGCATGTCTGTAATCCCAGCACTGGGAGGAGGCTGAGGCAGGAGAATCAATGTGAGTTAAGTCAGCTTTGGCTACAAAGTGAGCTCAAGGCCATTCTGAACTACATAGTAAAATCATCACACAAACAAAAGAAGACTATTAGGTGGGGAAACCTAGGTCTGTGTCCCCTGACCAGCAAGGCTCCCTGAGGAGACCCTTTCTTTCTCTCCTCACCCAGATCCTGGCTAGTGGAGAGGAACTCGTGGGCTGTGCGAAGGAGGAGCTGACTCAGAATCAGGTCATCCATCCCCTCCCTAGAAAACCTGCCATGCTGTCATATCCTAGCCTATAAACTCAGGGCCACAGCCTCCATGCTGGCATTGTTTCCTGGCTTGAGAATCAAGACACAGAAGGTGTGTTGTGTGTAGAGCTGGAGAGTGAGAATGAGGGGAGCTATTCCAGGGGATGCCCCTTTCAGAATCAAGAGGTCCCCCCTGCTTCCTACTTGAAGTGTGACCTATGGTCCAGCAGCTGGGTGTCAGCATGGAATCCCCTAGAAACACAGACTCTTGAGCCTCACCTCTGTCCTACTGGATCACAACCTGCACCTGCCTGGGTCTCCTAATCAAGCAGAGCCATGTGGAAGTCTGAGAAGCCCTGGTTTGTTCTCCACACCAGGCCCATCTTGGGTGCTTCTAGGACCACTTATGCTGAACAGGGGCAAAGAACCCCTGTGATGTTCCATAGAATCAAGCCTGTTCTTCCTTCCTGGCTGGAAACCTCCCATGACTCCTTACCTGCAAAACAGATGCTTTGCAACTCCCAAGCTGACACTTCCCCACCTCAGCTCTGATCCATTCCCACCAACTCAGACCTGACAATGCTCCAGCCATTTAGGCTGCCAGGTAGTTCCTTTCTCTAGGGCTTTGCTCCAGCTGCCTCTCCCACCTTTCGGTCCCATCCTCTCCACCCCACAAATTCCTTTTCTCAGCTTAATGTCCACCTGAAGGAGTCAGGCATGGTGTCACACACTTCTAATCCCAGCACTTGGAAGGCTGAGGCAGGAGGATTCTTATGAGTTCAAGACTAGTTTGAACTAATAGTGAGACCCTGTCTCAAACAACAACAACAAAACAGGTGCACCCAAAAGTCATGAATTTGTGAAACCTGTCCTTGCTTTCCCAGCAGAAAGTGGATCCCAGAGTTTTATGTGTCCTTCCTCATTACAACATACTCCAAGCCATTATATACATTGCTTTCTTTCTTAAAAGAGAGAAAAGGAAACTGGAAGTTGAACCCAGGGTTTTCACACCAAGCTATAAATCCCCAGCTCCTTTTTTTTTTTTTTTTTTTTTTTGAGACAGTGTCTCACTAAATTGCTAAATTGAGCAGGTGGGGCTCAAACTCATGATCCATGATCCTCTCAGAATGCTGGGATTACAGGCGTGCACCACCACACCCACATTCTCATTGCTCTTTGACCAGTGACTGGTATAGGGTAAATATCAATAAGTACACACAGGACAGATGAGAAGGTAGGTGGCAGGAGAGGAAGGCGGTTGTCTTCCTGGGCCCTGTCCTTTGTGGGAGAAGACTTAGCGCAGCTAGCATCTTGGGCTGCAATAGCATCCCCAAGTCAAGGAACAGCTCCTCAGAATGAGCAAGTACTTCACACACACAGACACAGACACACACACACACACACACACACACACACACACAGACACGCCAGACACCACTCGTAATCACTATCTTTTTTTCCTTCAGTTTCAGAATCCCCAACACTATCTGCTTGACTGTCACTGCCAATCAACTGGTGCTGGCATAAGGGGAAACCTGCCTGACACCCAAGGTCTAGGTCACTCATGGGACCAGCTGGATTCCAAACAGAGAAGACAAGCACGGTGGTCCAGGCAGGCACTTGGAGCCAAGGTCAGAGGCAGGAATGGGCAGAAGGCAACTCCTACTCTTTATGCCTTCAGATTCCCTGTGGTCTGTGTTTGTTTTGTTCATAACAGACACTATTGCCCCAGCCGCCCGCCTGGCAGGCATCTCCCAGAGCTGGCACCAGGATGCCTTGCGCTTCACCCCTCCCACATGGGAATGCCTGGCACATTCCATTCTCTGACCACTCCCTACCCTGCCACCTCCACAGGGCTCTCCAGTTAGCAAAGCTGCCTCCAGTCTGTTGGAGCGATGGGGGCCAAAGTTGGTGCCTACACCAGGGGTTCAACTGCTGCTCTGATCACTGTCCCAAGCCCAGCCACACACATTTACTTTACACCCCATCAGCAGAAGACTCGAGGAACTTTAGGCCAGCAACAAGGTGGGCCCATGCCCTCTTCAGCGCCCCCTCCCCCAGCAGAGCAGCAAAGGAGTCACATACACGTAGCCGATGATATCAGCATCTGGCTGCTGGTAGAACGCCTTGTCAGCGATCCTTGAGGAAAAGGTTAGGGAAGAGGTTAGGTGTGGGAGACAGTCAGTGAGACAGGCAGGCAGAGGGTTAAACAGAGAGAGAGAGAGAGACAGCATTAGTACCTCCAGTGGGAGATTGTTAGGAAGCAGAGTTCAAAGGCTCAGCAGCTACCCACAGCCCCAGATCGGACAGTGAGGATCTTCCTCCCTGGATGCAGAGCCTTTTCCAGAGCTCAACTCTGACCAGTGGCTCCCCACTGCCCATTTCTCTGCTCAAGGTCCTCCTAGCATGAATCTCCCAACCCTACCGGCTTCCAGCCTTCTCCTCAGCTACTCTCTGGCCCCCTGCGGCACAATACACGCTATCCTCTCACCCACTGTGTTGTTCCCAGGACTAGAATGCTGTCTTACACCATAACCTCTTCCCCCTGAACTCCTAGCCCAAGTCTCCAGGCATCAGGAGTCTTCCCAGTATGCTCCTTGTTTCTACGACTGTCACATAAAGGGCCCCACTGTATTGTAGTCCAGATGTGAGTGTGTGCTTCTCTCCTGAGTTCTTTGAGAACACAGAGTGGGTCCTCCTTATCTTTGACTCACCAATGCCTGAGTTTCTTAAACACAAACATGGTAGCTTCCCCGAGTGTCTTCCTTCCAAGAAGATCTCATACTTTAAAAGGCACAGCCTCCAAGGCAAGGGTCACTAGGCAACATTCAGTCTGAGGCCATTTCCATGAAAGTGTTCTTTGCTGGGAGCATCTGCTGTCTTTGTCTGTTCAGCATCCACACCCCTTTTAGGACACCCTGACTAACCTTGGAGAGACAAGGCTACACCACTCGTCCCTGTGGTTTGAGTGGGACAGGCCCATGCATGGCCCATGGAGTAGAACTTTTATCCCAGACTGCCCCATCAGAGCATCCCTCCTCCTGGCAACAGTCACTAGGTCTGCCATGAGCATAAGACCTAAGTCATATTGTCAAAATTCAGGTCAAGGACTGAGACTGGAACTCTAGGAAGCCTGGTACTGTTTTCACTGAGATTGTCAAGAGACTAGGGTAGAACCCTGGAGCCACTGCTGGCCATCCTTGCCTCCATACCCAGGCTGTGTGCCCAAGAGCAATGCCAATGTAAAGCAAAACAGAGTTGAGTGACAGCAAAAGTGTCTTTGACTTTGAGCCCCTGATTCCACTGTGCCTATGGCCCTACTCATGACCTTTTCAGTTATATTGGCCACTACTTTTCTTTTATTCCTTGGTCACTCTGAGTTGAGTGTTTGTGATTTCTAAAAGCAACAGAATCAGATAGCTGGTTGGTTCTTCACTTCCAAGCAGGCCTAGGCTCTCTCTGACCCTAATCCTGCTCACA
This sequence comes from Octodon degus, assembly GCF_000260255.1. Lineage (NCBI taxonomy): Eukaryota > Metazoa > Chordata > Mammalia > Rodentia > Octodontidae > Octodon > Octodon degus. The sequence continues at coordinate 6,167,659 of NW_004524624.1, read as the reverse complement.
TAGGGCCAGGTCTAGCTGTTGGCTCCTAGTTGTCCTCTGGGGCCCTGGACCCTTCTTCATGAATGACAGACACTGCTTCCCCTCTGTTGAGGAGAGTGGTGAGGGCTCAGTGGTGGCCCGGCTCTCAAGGAATCTCTGTTCAGGCAACCTAGGGAGCAGCGCTAGGGTTTCAGCATCTCCTTCCACCCCCGTGGCTCTCTAATGTGCCTGCAGTGTGACTCATGTTCCCATATTCCACCCATGTCCTTGAGTTTCCCCATGTCCCCAAAGCTCAGTGTCCCCACACTCCCTCACATGCCCAGATCTATTTCAGATCTCCAGAGCTCCTCTCACCGATTGTTGATCTTGTTCTTCTCAACTTGCTCACTCTGGCGCTGGTTCCACTCCTCCAGATCCTTTTTGGCCTTCTCCCGCCACTCCTGTTCAGTCACTTTAGATGCAGCATCTGCAAACCCAGCAGGAGAGTAAGTGGCAGCTCCCCCGCGGGCACAACTGCCCAGGTGCTTGGCCCCTCACACAGGCAGCCCTAGGGCCCACCCTTGCCCGTGGCAGTGTGGGTCCCTAAGTCTCCCCACTCCACCCCATTGTGCCCCAGCAGCTCCCAGTGGTCCCTGGCCTCACCAAGCTCCTGCAGTCGTTTCTTCTGCTCCTCTCTCCACTTGCGGATGCTCTCGGGCTCCTGAGTCAGCCTGTCAGCCTGGGCAATCGCAGCGTAGCCATCAGCAGGCCCATTAGCCTCCTGAGACACAAACACACATGGTGTACCCAGCCCATGACACCTGCCCGGCTGTCTCTGCTGCTCCTGCTAGGGAATCCCAGTGCTAGAGCGCCTCTCACCTCGGGACACCTCAACAGCCCAGGTAACAGCACTTCCACTGTCTTTTGTGACTCCCCACTGCCTTTGCACTTGTTTTTGTCCTTGTGTGACTTTGGGTATGTTACTCCACCTCTCTGTGCTTAATCCTTAGCCAAGCCCAGTCACACTTGCTCCCACCAAAAGGAGACTCAAGAAACCTTTGGCCAGACTCTTTCTTGGCCATAAAAGGGCTAAATAATAATATCATCCCATAGGGTTGATATTAGAAAGAAATGAGCTTGAAAATATCAAGAACTTGAACTCTTCTTAGTACATCGTGGGTTCGAGTGCTAGCAACACTAAAAAGTCAATCTGGGGGCTGGTGAGATGGCTCAGTGGTCTAAAGCACCTACTTGGAACAAGCTTAGCAAAGCACAGGGACCACAGTTCAATCCCCCAGCACCACATGCCAGCCAGCCCCGCCCCCTGGTGGGCTGAGCTGGCCGCGCGCGTGCGCACACACACACACACACACACACACATAAATAAATAAATTTAAAAAAAAAAAAAAGTCAATCTGTGCTAGCACTGTATTCACTAAAAGCCACTTATACAGTCCGTAATTAGCTCTTTGGTTTTGTTGTTGGCTTTTTGAAACGAGGTCTCAGTATGTAGCCCTAGCTGGCCTCCAACGTGCAACAGTCCTTCTGCCCCAGTCTCTCAGGTGCTGAGATTACAGGTGTGTAGCACCACACCAGGCTCTGACATGATGTCACTTTATCATATGTTTGTTTGCCCATTAAATGTTTTTATTCATTTGTCCCAACCTCATTTTCTAATGTGCTTATTTGGGACCAGAGATATAGTTCAATAGCATAAGTGCCTGCCTGGCAAGCACGAGGTCCTGAGTTCAATTCTTGGTACCAAAAAAAAGGTAATGTGCTTATTTGTTCATCAGAACGTCACCTGTATGATACCAAGGACCTGTTCTGTCTTATGCTCTGCTGTGTGCTCAGAGCCCAGCACAGTGGCTGGCACACAGCAAATATGCAATAGATGTTTGCTGAGTAAGCAAGCAACCCGAAGATAGGTTGGCAGTATGGCTAACACCATGCAGTGGTGAAGATCTTGCATTCCACAGCCAGACTGTCTGAGCTCAGATTCCAATTCTGATGCCACCAGTTGTACATATGGCCTGGGGCAAGTGGCTGGACCTTTCCCATCTCTGTTTTCTTATCTGAAAAATGAAAGCAATAGGACAACCTTCTAGAGCTTCTGCTGAGATTGAATGCAACACTAGAAACTTGCCAGAGTTGAGCATTGTTAAGCAATATTCCCATCAGCACTGCGGAGGCTGAGGCAGGAAAGTTCAGGACCAGCCTGGGCTACAAAGTGAATTCAAGACCAACTTGAACTGCATAGTGAACACCTGTCTCAGAAAGACAAAGGAAAGAAAGAAAGAAAGAAAGAAAGAAAGAAAGAAAGACAGACAGACAGACAAAAAAGAAGCATGCCAGGCATGGAGTGATGGCTCAGTGAATGGTAGCTAGAATTATTACTGCTAATACTCATACTTATTTTATAGAAGAGGAAAGTGAAGCCCAAAGAAGTAGACCAATGTAGTGGCCAGAATCCAGGCCTGTGCTCTGCCCATTTTGCTGCCAAAGCTGTGGACAGACAGAGCTGGGAACCAAAGCCTTGAGGCTGTGGGTTCAGCGCAGCAGGGTGAGACATCGGATCTGCTAAGGCCAGGTCTGGCCTCACTCCGCAGTCATCTGCACCCTCCGCATTCCTGTCTGCATGTAGCCCACACACTGCCTCCAGTTTTGCTGCCTCCCACCTCTCCTCGCACTTTCAGCCTGCAAAGTTCCCCTCCCTTCTCCAGCTGGTGAAATCTTACTCCATCCCACAGTCTTGCAGTGAGGAGTCACCAGCCCTGGGATATGGCCCTGCCCCTTGTCGCCTGTGCAAGCAGTTTTCAGGCCCTCCACCTCTGTGCTCCTTGTCTGTCCCTGCCTTCAACTCTGAGCCTCCTGGCCCAGCTGGACTAGATCAGGAGCTGCTGGGGTGCAGGGCAGGCCCTTGCTTATAGCCTCTGAACCCTAGTTCCATCATTCCGTGGTTCCTTGTGCTCCTCCATCAAGCACTGTCCAAATTGTTGTGATTGCCTGTATAATTTAATGCTTTTCCAACTGGACAGTGTTGGATGTGTCCTCTGTCCTGTTTTGTGTGCCTTCAGCACATAGTAGGTGCTCAGTAAACAGTGGCTGACGAGTGGAAACACCCAGGACCAATGTGTACCAAGCTCAGAAGAGGAGCTTGGCAAGAGGTTTGCCAGAAGGGTATGGGTAGCCCTGGTAAAGCAGCAAACAGATGAAACCTCAGGAATCTGTCTCCAGAGTTATGCGGAGTCAAGGAAGAGTGTGACCAGGCTCCAGGGCAGGGTACCTGGATTAGGCTCAGCCTTTGGGTGGGGGAGCTCTGAGCTCTTGTCTCTTTCTTCTCCCCACAACCCGTGTGTGTGTGTGTGTGTGTGTGTGTGTGTGTGTGTGGTGGCTGAACCCAGGGCCTTTGTAATGAGCTAAATCCCCAGCCCTCCCCAACCCCTTTTTGAGACAGGGTTTCTCTACATCGTTTAGGCTGACTTTGAACTTAGTACGTAGCCCAGGTTGGCCTCGAACTCGAAGCAATCCTCCTGTCTCAGCCCCCTGACTAAGTGCTGGGATTACTGGCATGCACCACCATACCCAGCCTCCAACCTTTCTTTTTTTTTTTTTTTTATCTTGAGACAAGGTTTCACTAAATTGCTAAATTGTCAAGAGTGGGCTTGAACTTTGGATCCTCCTGCCTCAGCTTCCTAGAGGGCTGGGATGCCTGCACAGTAGGGTACTTTCATTCAGAGATTTCTTTCTCCTATTCCAATGGGCTTTCCACAGCCATTACAAGGGCAACATAAATTGATCCCTGGGGGGCTATTCTGCCCCGTCTGGGAAGTGTGTGTGTTGGGGGGACTCCTAACACCCCTGCCCTACACAATGTTCCCATCTGTAAACAGCTGCCTTGTTATCTTGTGTGTGTGCATTTACCAGGTGCCCTATTTCATTTTTACAGTACTTATTTCTGTCTAAAACAACATATTATACTATCTCTCCCCTCCAAGAAAGTCACCTGTAGGAGGTCAAAGGAGTTTGAAATAAAAATAAAATAAAGGCATCTATCTGACCGCCAAGTAATCTCCACTCTTCTAGCAAACATGTACCAGCCAGGCATGGTGGTGTACATCTGTAATCCCAACACTGGGGAGGCTGAGGCAGGAGGATCGTTGCAAGTGCAAGATCAGCCTGGGTTACAAAGTGGGCTAAAGACCAGACTGAATGGAATAGTGAGGCCCTGTCTCAAAAAATGCATATAAACCAAGCCCAGGTAAAGCAGCAGAGAGCACACCATTTCTGTCTATTCATACAGATGTCCAACAGGCACCCTAAATTTCACTTGCTATTTTCCCTCCTAGCCTTGTTCTCTGACCCCTAGGCTAACCTCATCTCAGGAAAAGGTACTGCAGTCCTTGCCAAAGCCCAGACTTCATGTTGATCCTTGATTTTCCCTTCCCTCCTATCCCACATCCAGTCCAACTGCAACTCTTGTGAGCACAAACTCTTAGGATGTGTCCCCTGATCCAGTCCCTCTGCAGCCCAGACAGCCTCTAACCTGGACACCACTGACGACCTTGCTCCCTGCAGGCCCCTCTTCACACCCTAAAATGATTCAGGCAATGCCTCAATCAGACTGTGTCATGTCCAGTGATGAGAATAGAATCTAAAGGATCCGCTCTCTCCTCATTCCCAATTTCTGCCCTGGATCAGCACATACTTTTCCACACAGGCTGCCAAGCAGGCTCATCTTGTGCTCCCAGGGTCTCCTTCTGAAACATTTTTCCCCTAGAATCAAGGGCCTACATCCTGCTGGGCTCGGCCATCTCCCGATTCAGGCCCCAGCTCTGAGAGAGGCCTTCTTGGAGCCACTGGCTTAGTGACCTCCCATTCCCCATCACCACTTCTTGATTTTTTTTTTTTAATTTATTTTGTTTTTTGCTCTTTTGCTCTGGCAATATTGGGAATGGAACCTGACCATGCCAGGCAAGGACACTGATGCCAATCTACATCCCCAGCCCAACCCTTTCTTCGAGTATTTGCTCAACACCCAGCTCCCTCTCTGCATATCTATGCTCACATCCTCCGACTCAAAGAACCTCTTGCACTGGGCTATGAGTTAGGCCTACAACGGTTGCCTCTGTCCTGAACATACAGAGTTTTATTTCTTGTCATTATTCCCTAAACTATGCAGAGCAATAGCTACTTACATAGCATGTACATTGTGTTAGGAACTGTAAATAATGGACATGATTTAAAGACTACAGAAGAATGTGTGTAGCTTCTCCGCACACACTATGCCACTTTACTAAAGACACTTGCGCATGCTGGATTTTCGCTTCCGTAGAGATGGACCCAATCATCCATGGACGACTGCATTTTATTTCTTTTATAGCACTTACTGCTATCTGAAAAGACTTCTCTACCTACATGTTCACGTACACCTCTCACTCACCAAGTAATATGCTTATGAGAGCAGAGACTGTCTCTGTAGGGCATCGACAGAGAAGGACCTGCCTGTAGGAAGATCTCAAGAATATTTATTGGGACTGGGAGTATAGCTCATTGGAAAAGCATTTGTCCAGCATGTGCAAGGTCCTGGGTTCTATCCCAGCAGAGAGACCAAAAAAAAAAAAAAAAAAAAAAAAAGCCCCAGGATATTTATTTATTTGTGGAACCGGGGATTGAACTCAGGCCCTTGTGCTTGCCAGGGAAGCGCTTATTCCACTGAGCCATCTCCCCAGCCCCCAGGATATTTATATATTGAGTGAATTCAGAGATATTCAGGTTTGTAGATGGGGAAGAACAAGATAGCACATCTCTAGGAATCTGGGAAAGGGAATTTTTCACAAGTAAGGACTAAAGCTGGGGAATGTGCTATAACACAGGCCAGGCAGAGGGGAGAAGGACAGCTTGACCATTCTTTCTTGGGGACCAAGGACATCAAGAAAGGATGGGAAAAAGAGGCCAGGAGCCAGCAGGCATAAAGACCACATGTGGCTGGTGCCTTAGGAAAGTCTAAGGACATAAAGGCCCCGAAAGGTGGGAGGTGGGGAGGTCGGGGAGAGTGGGGGAGGAGGGCCTGTGGGGGAGCATCTCTTCCCATTTGTGTCTGTCAGGGTCCACCATCCCCAGAAAGCCTGTGCAAACTCCCCACATAGCTCAGTGATATTTGCCCAGGATGCAGGAGGTCCTGGGTTTAGATCCAGTCTGAAAACCCAAACACCTGTCCTAAAATTAAGATTCCAGTGTAGTAACAATTAAACGGTTGTCTTTAATCTTTGCAGGTCTACATGGAAGGTTTTATTATCCCTGTTTTATAGGTAAAGAAAGCCTAGTTCTACAGTGCTAAGGTCACCTAGCCAGGGAGTGGTAGACCTGGGATTGAGACCTGGATTGAGCTACCTTCTGTGTTGCATGTCCACTTAGTGGCCAGGTTTGGAATTTATAAGAAGTTTCTGGGCTACTGAGCACTTTTCTCAATAAACCTGTAAGAGGGATCAGGGTGGGGCCTTGAGGTCCCTTTTTACAAGTAGGAAAGACTTGGAAGGTTAAATGACTAGTTCATGGTCATTCAGCTGAGAAAAGCCAGGAAATAAAGGGTCTGCTGACCCTGTCCAGGCTTCCACAGCTGCAGCGTGGGTCTGGAGGCACCACTGAGCCCCTGAGCCCCCGCACCACACATCCAGTCTTACTGCTCGGTGGGTTTCATAGCACTAAATCTCCCTGGAAGTAGACGTGGCCCTGCCTCAGGCCCAGATGTGAGGCCTACCAAAGCTGAGTCCACCTCCTCTGCCACATGTCCACCAGCAGTGAGGCCCAGTTCGTGCTCCAGGATGGCCCCTCCACCACAGGGCACACCAGCCCTGCACCTTCCCCCTCCCAGCTCCTGGGCACAACGCTCTGGGCAGTGGGGACTCTGTGTGATCTCCCAGATAAGTGTCTTAGTCTTTGTGCCTTTGCACATGTTAGCCCTAGGCCAGGGCCTCCCTCACCCCACCCTGGTGGTCTAGAAACTCACTTCCAGCATCCCTTTCCTGGTACACTCCCTGACTTAGTCCAAACTATGTAAGCACACTGTTAAACCTCTCATGTAAAATGGGAATGATGAAAGAACCCACATCGCACAGTACTGAGAGGATTAAGTGAGTTTAATCCATAAAAAGCCTTTGGATGACGCTGACACATGGAAGAATGCAAAGTGTTAGCTCTTTACTTTTTTCTTTCTTTCTTTTTTATAATTTTATTTATGCAGTACTGGGAATTGAATCCAGGGCATCACATGTGCTCTTCTTTCTAAGAATGTTTTGATATGTTTTGTGTTGTATTTGTTTTTTGTATTTCTAGCACTGGGGATTAAATCCAGGACCCTCTCATCCCTCTCACTGAGCCCTAGTCCTTTCTAAAAAGTTTTTGGATTTTTTTTTTTTTTTTTTTGAGACAGGGTCTCACTAGTAAGTAAATTGCCCAGGCTGAGCTCAAAACTTTCAATCCTCCTGTTTCAAACTCCCAGAGTGCTGGGATTATAGGCAGATACCACCATGCCCAGCCCCTGTCGCTTCGCTTCGCTTCGCTTCGCTTC
>NW_004524624.1:6137795-6159956 GCF_000260255.1 Octodon degus | reverse complement strand
TCCCCTCCCCTTCCTTCTCTTTTCTTCTCTCCTCTCCTCCCTCTTCTCTCTTTCCCTGGCTCTGTCTTTCTGTCTCTGTCTGTCTCTGTCTCTCTCTCTCTGTCTCTGTCTCTCTCTGTCTCTCTCTCTCTCTCTCTCTCTCTCTCTCTCTCTCTCTCTCCTCTCCCTCTTTCCCTCCCCTTCCCTCCCCCCTTTATTTTGAGATAAGGTCTGGCTATGTTGCCCACCAAGACTAGCCTCCAAATTGTAGTCCTCCTGCCTCAATCACCTAGGACTACAGGCATTATAGAACATTAGCCTAGCTTCAAATTGTTATTCTGACTCTCCACCTGAGCCTCCTACCATCCCAAACAACGATTACTTCTTTCCAGGTCTCTGTGCCCTATTAGACACAAACTCTATGAGGACAACAGCCCCATGGATTTGGCCCTGTATCTCCTACCCAGCATAGGCCATGACACCCAAAAACTGAGTTAACCAAATGAATAAAATAGTGGCTGATCATAAAGTAATCTGCGATGGCAGGTGTGGTGGCATATACCTCTAATACCAGCATTCAGGAAGCTGAACTTGAGGTCAGCTTGGGCTACATAGTGAGTTCAAAATTAGCTTCAAATATATAGCAAAATCCTGTCTCAGAAAAGAAAAGATACAGGGACTAGGGATATAGCTCAGTGATGGAGTCCTTGCCTAGCATGCATAATGCCTGGAGTCCCCAGCACTGCAAAATAAATGTTGGACACAGCATCAGAGGAACGGGGCTTTCAGTCTCTTCTGCCACTTATTGGGTAATGACTGTTGAAAAAGACCCTTCCCTGAGCAGATTGGCTTTTAAGTCTGTTAAAGAATGGTGACAACATCCCATTCATGATATACATAAAATCATAAGAAACAAGTGCTGGGCTGGGGAGATAGCTCAGTAGAATAAGCGCTTGCCTGGCAAGTGCAAGGACTTGAGTTGAATCCCTGGTTCTGCAAAAACAAAACAAAACAAAACAAAACAAAACAAAACAAAACAAAACAAAACAAAGAAAGAAAGAAAGAAAGAAAGAAAGAAAGAAAGAAAGAAAGAAAGAAAGAAAGAAACAAGTGCTGTGGAAATGCCCATAGCTCATAGAGGGTGCTCTGTGAGGGGTGGCTGGGCTGTCATGGTTCACTCCTCCCCAGACATCCTGGCCCTCGTTGCACCATCCTGAAAATGAGGGTTTCTGTTGCTGTTGTTATTTGTTTGTTTTGGTACTGGGGATTGAACCCTGGTCCTTCATAATGAGCTATATCTTCAACCCATTTTTACTTTTTATTTTGAGACAGGGTCTTTACTAAATTGCTAAATTACCAAGCTAGCCTCAAATTTTCAGACCTCCTGCCTCAGCCTCCAGGCTACACCTGGCTTCTGAGAAGCTGTCTGTTGACTTCTATTCCCCACACTTCTCTGGATCTATCTTCCTGCCACGGCCAGTGAGTGTTAGAGGGACTCACAACTGGGCTCTTCCTTAATCATTTGGACACCCCGAGTGGCAGATCAGCTCACTGCCAGGAGATTGGCAGCCAGGGGTCTCCTCAGTGGCTACAGAAATGGTCTGAGCTCCTCCCAAATTCAGGAATGGAGTCAGGAATACCCAGTACCAGAAGACGGATGGCTCCAAGCAGGCTTATCTTGGCCCTGCTCCCTGACACACTCTCTTGAAGAATTCCCATGCCAGGCACCTCCTTGAGACCCTCTGGCCATGGGTAGGCCATGCTGGCCAAGGGTGTGCTGTGACTCCAGAGACAGCCAGTAGGATAAGGCATATCCGTCTTGAGGATTAACTGGCTAAAGCTATGCTGAGCTGAGCTGTTGATTCCTCTAAGTAGCTCAAAGGAGGATGGTGGGGGAGGGGGTTTATATAGGCAGAGGCTGAGAGGAAGGAGAAGCCTTCAGGGGCCTACTGTCCCTTTCCCAGACTCCCTCTATTCTGGGTACTAAATGGAGCTAGAATAGATGTGGCCAGGCTTATCCTCAGGCCTCACTGAGGAACAGGTTTATAACTGGACCCCCTAGTGGCTCTGTCAGGTTCAGCTGGACAGGAAGCTGCTACAGTCCCAGAGACTGACTTTTTTACCTTGCTAATCGTTGAGTAATTTTCCAAAAACAGAACTTGGCCAGTCTCCTTGTACCAGCCCATCCTGCTTATGTAAGAAAACAGTTTATTCTCCCAGAGGATTCAAGAGGCCAACTCCTCCAAGCCTCACATTTCCCAGGGGCTGCCCCCTTTGAGCTAATCAGTGTGGGAACCAAGCTGAATTCAGTGTAGGCTCAGCCCTACCCAGACACCTAGCGCGTCAAGGTGAGAACTGTGCATTTTGTGAGGTTCTGGGGATGCCATTTGTGATCTCAGTTCTCTCAGTCTAAGTTCTCTAAAACTGATGTGTATACACAATGGGAAGGATTTAGCTGACTACACAGGGAAACAGTCTTGTTTGTTTCTTTTGTGCTGCTGGAAATCAAACCCAGGGCTTCCCCACTGAGCTACATCCCCAGCCTGAGGAACAGTCTTTAGGTCTTTGGGTAGAGTGTTTTCCAAGTGCTGAGGATGGAACATAGGAAATTGTCAAGGCTAAGCGAGCACTCTGCCTCTGAGCTCTATCTCTACCCCATAGGAATAGTTTCACTAGGTTTCTCCCTTTTTGTAATATAAATAACTTGTTTGTTGTTGTTGAAACAGGGTCTATATTATGTAGTTCAGCCTGGCCTTGAACTCACTATGTAGCCCAGGCTGGCCTCAAATTCATGGCATCCTCCCACTTCAGGTTCCCAAGTACCATGATTACAAAGCATGGGCCACCAAGCCTTCTTTATAGAATCACCATTTTTCTAAAGTTTTTTTTTTTTTTTTTTAATCCAGTGAAAGTGAAAGGACTTTTCTTATCCCCACCCTACCCTCTACCCTCAGGGGTAGCAACTGTTAACATTGGGGCACACCTTTTCAGATATTCTGTGCAAAAAAAATTTTTTGTTTTGTACTGGGAATTAAAGCCAGGGCCTTTGCACTGGGCTTCATCCCCAGCCCTTTTTTTTTTTTTTTTTTTTTTTGAGACCTCTTTTGCCTTTTGCCTCGTTGCTAAGCCATCAAAGCTGGGCTCAAATTTTCAATCCTCCTGCCTTAGCCTCTCAGAGTGTTAGGATTACAGACATGTCCCATCAAGCCCCACTTTATGCAAACATTTTTGAATTAAAAAAAAATAGGACCATACTCTATGTATTATTCTACACTGTGCTCTTTTCCACTTAATATATGGGTCAGCATCTTTGTCAGTCTGGGAAGCTCTTACCCTGCCCTTTGTAACAACAGCATGGTTTCCAATATTTATCCAGGCCACTGATGCAGGACACTTAGGTTGTCTCTGGTTTGTCTGATATTATAAATAATCCTGCAAAGAAGCTGGGTGCTCTTCTCTAACACTTTTTTTTCTTTTCTAACATTTGCTTAGGGAAAATTCCAAGAAGTAGAACCTTTGCATCATAGGACATGCCCCTCTAAAGTGCTGATGTGTGTGGGAGATGGCCTCGCAGTTCAATTTCCCATTAGTGCACATGCTCAGGCAGGGCCCTGTACCTCCTTCACTCCCTGTAGACCACGGTGGGCCACTTTATTTCTCCCTTCTGGAGCTAGATCCCACCATGGATAATCTGAGGCTGCTCATCTATCCCTGTCTCTAGAGGTCCGTATTCTTCATCCCTTCCTCCTGTTTGACAAGTAGACACATCAAACCCTTCCTCTAACTACCATCTTAAAACACTACATATCATGAACAAAATATGGAGCACTAAGCCTACCGATGATGGAGCCAGAAATGGTTGAGCCCTAGGCTGTCAGCGCCCTCTACCCACTGCTAAGACCCAACTGCTTACCTGAAACACATCTCCATTGACTGTAGTCCCCATATCCTCAGAGCCAGCTAGAAAAAGAACAAGGAGACAGCATCACTTATTGTTCAGCTTATAGCAAGTACAGAATGGTCCTGTGTTAGTGCCAGGCCCAACCTCTAATACGCCCATGTACACACCAACCCCACACACAGACATAACAGATACATAAATAACTCAAGCTTGATCCTTGACTGTTTGCATTGCCATGCACAGTCATTACCACATTTGATTTTCTTTTTTTTTTTTTAAATATTTATTTATTTTTATTTATTACATTTATTTATTGTGTGTGTGTGTGTGGCCAGCTCAGCCCACCAGGGGGCGGGTCTGGCTGGCATGTGGTGCTGGGGATCGAACCGCGGTCCCTGTGCTTTGCCAAGCTTGTTTCAAGTAGGTGCTTTAGACCACTGAGCCATCTCTCCAGCCCCACCACATTTGATTTTCATGGCTCTATAATGAAGTTTTAACATTTGATAGGGCCTCAAGTGCTTGGAGAGGCCATGTGATTGCTGAAGTAGAAGTTTCCTATATACCTGAAGTTAACAACACACAGTGTAGCTGGGAATGGCCTGGCTGTCTGGAGTCTGGACCTGGTAAGTAGGCAGAGATGCTGCAGGTTCAGGACAGGGGCTTCCAGGGTAAAGAAGAGAGGTGCTGTAGGTGTAGTGCAGGGGCTCCCTGCACGTCTCTGCCTGCCCTGGTGGAGCATTGAGCAACTGCTCTACCTGGGAGAGCAGGAACCACCGTTCCCACTGGGCAGCACCTGGCCTATTTTTCCTCTGTGCCCCTCCCAGGATTTTACTCTGCCTTCAGCAGTGACTCCTCCAGATCCCTTTGCCTGACATCTTATTAGTCACAAATTCCTACAGTTTCTTCTGCAACACTGACCTTCATAGATGCCATCCACACTCTCCCTGATGCCCAGCTCCAGCCTGGGCCCTCACCAGTGCTTGCCTGCTTTGGTCTGTCCATCCTGCTAGACATCTGGAAAGCAAAACTTGGCTCTTTCTCCTTTCTTTTTCCTCAAGACTATCTTCCTTAGAGCCATCTACAACATGTCTATGCCTTTGTAAGAATTCAATAATTATGGTAGTCATTAAATAAACAAATGCCCGGTTCCACAAAAAACAAAAACAAAAAAAATGGATTCATCCATCCATCCATCCATTCATTCATTCTTTTTTTTCCCCTATACTGGGAATTAAACCCAGGACTTCATACATGCTAAGCACACACTCTACCACTGAGCTGCACCCTCAGCCCTCTAATTTGCTTTGTTTTGCTTTGAAATAAGGTCTCACTAAATTTTCTAAGGTGGCCTCAGACTTGTATTCACTACCCTCCTTTAGACTACCAAGGACCTGGGACTACAGATGTGCACCACCATGCCTAGCTCCTTTCTTTTCCTTGTTTCATCCCTCCTACCTTCCCTCCCTTCTTTCTTTCCTTCCTTCCTTTCTACATTGTAGTAGTAAGGATTGAACCTTACTGAGCTACATTCCCAGCCCTCTTAATCACTAAATTTCTAAGACTGGGCCGGAACTTGTGATCTTTCTGTCTCTCTCTTCCAAAGTCGGGGATCACAGTTGTGCCACCATCATGCCCAGCTCTTCCTTGGAGACTTTGTTAAGTGCAGTGCCCTGCCTCTGGAAGGTTGTCCTATACACTCCCACATGGACCACTCCCTCACTCCCTTCAGCTTCTGCTCATGCTTGGTCTTCCTTAAAGGGCCTCTCTGATCACCTGTCTCATTCAGGTATCTCTGGTATCTGCTCCCCAGAAGTATCTGCTCTATAGCATTTACCTTGAACAGATATGTACTTAGTTCATCTGTGCATTTAGTATCTGTCTTCCCCACTTGAATGGACCCTCCACTCAGGCAGGAGTCAAAGCGATAAATACTTGCCTATTGCTTCTTGGCCTTTTGGCTAAGATCATGTGTAGTATCAATACATAAATACTTGCCTAATGAGTACATCCAACCCTGAAGTGCAGGTCCGGGGCAGCTTTAAATCTGGCTCTGTCCATTTTTTTTCTGACTCACTTCCTACCCACAAACCATATATTCTGTATTCCTCTCTAAAGAATACTTTCTAGTTCACAAGCTGTCTCCTCCAGGAAGCTTTCACCTGCTTCTTCTGCGCCCCTTGGCACTGATGGAAGGCCTCATTTCCAGAACATCACCAAGCATTGTGCAGTTACCTGTGGCCCTCAGAAGCAGCTACTCCTTTACCAGGCTCTGTATCCTATTCAGCTTCCAACAGCTTCTACACAGAATGGGTGGCCAATGGGTGGCTAAATGGGAGTTAGGTTGCTCTTTGAGGCCCACTATAATTTGCAAGGCCTCTCAGAAACTGCAGTGTCTCCTGGCAAAGAAAATAAGAGGCTACACAAAGCTACCACAAATGAGCAAATATACTTCCACAGATCACACAAGACTGTAACCAGTAGTGACAACGCGTTAGGCCTGAGGACTAACAGGACTGAAGGAAAAGTTACTTAATCTCATATCAGTAACTCCCAGTTAATGTAAATTATTTTTTACTTTATTTGCAAAGTCAAGCAGTGATTGGTTTGGGGCTACTATGTCAGCTGTCACTATCACCCATTCAGAAAAAGCCTCTGCCATGGGTCCCTAAATGAGGGTGGAACCAATGCAAGAGACCTATGGGGTTTCAGTGGTGACCTCTTCCACAAAAGGGTTTCTCCTGGGGTGATTCCTCTCCCAGGGCCTTAGCTTGCCAATCATTCCCAATGATGGAACTTTTTGGAGAAGCTGCACCAGCCCCTCTATGACTACTTGTGGTCTCAGACCTCTCATTGCAGGTAGCTGCTCAGGGCCTACTGGGCCTCCATAAAGTCTCTGCTCCAGCCTCAGTTCCCTGTGGAGATGTGTTTCAGCCTCTCTGAAAACACACACCAATCCACACAGAATGACCGGTATCTGCTCCCCCTAAACCCTTTGATTACTTCATATTTATAATCAGGGGTCAGAAGCCAGAGCCTGCAGAACAGGAACAAGGTAAATGCAAGGCCCAGGGATAAACCCCTGTGTGTGTGTGTGTGTGTGTGTGTGTGTGTGTGTGTGTGTGTGTGATCCCTAGGTGCCTGACCCGTTTTGAAACATGGGCAGAGAGGGACCAGAACATTCCTCTGAGCTTACTGAGGCCCAGCAGGGGAAATGGGCTTGCCTGGAGCTGACAAACAAGTCACAGCCAGGCCTGGCATCCAGAAACTGGGCGTGAAAATGTGAACCTCTTGGGTTCAACCCAGGGCTGATGAATGGAAACAAGTGTCCGTGGCTCATGTAGGCCACAAACGCAGCCCAGAAGAGAGGCTCAGTGTGGCTCAGGCTCAGGTCTGCACCAGACATCTCTTTCTCTAGGGGCCCTGGAAGCCCAAAATCAGAGTGCTTAGTACAGAGATCACCCATCAGAGGACCCCATCATCTAGAAGATGACTCAGGGGTTGACTGGTGGCCACTGCTGGAGCCAGCTTCCCCCCAGCTCCCAGCGGGCCAACACTCTTCCTCAGCCTGATCCATTCATCATGGGTGGGTAGGAAATTATCTGTTCAGCACTGCCTAGGCTTAGAAAGACTGGATCAAGTCTATCCATGTCTGCTCACCCACTGAGTCACAACCTACAGTACCTCCCTGCTCCTGCTATCCACTTAGAAGGGCAATGAAGCATTTGAAGGGCCTCCACAAGTATGAGTCTGGGAGCCCCTCAGAGGGCTGTGTCCTTGGCAACTCCCTGAAAGGAGACAGCATGTTGCTGTTTCTCTCCCTGTTATATTGGATACAACTGGTGCCCCACCCTGCCAGAGAGGGGTCCTCCCATCTAGGTGGCAAGGCCCTGGAGCCCCTCTGTCCTGAAAGAGGGCACAACTTACTCAATACCCAGTCAGTTCCCTCTGGCCAGCCTCAGGCTGAACTCTACCTGCCCTCCTCTTTCCTAGAGTTCTGACAGTGTGTAGTCTCCTACAGTCAGACAGCCAGGTTAGGGGATGGATAGTCCTATGCAGGAAAGTGTAGACAAGTGACTACCAATGCATGAACTTGGACAACCACTTCCGATGGGTCCCCTGGGGCATGGGAGCGTCTGTTTCAAGGGGCGGTACATTCCTGCTTCAGAAGACCTCCACTGCTTCTTTGGTCAGGTAGCAAAAGACTCCCACCTCCTCATACTCACATTTAATCAGCTCCCCAAATGACCACCAGAGCATTTGACTATAGAGTCCAGAGCTGAGAGGCCCAAAATCAAGTCCCAGATCTGTTACTCATAGCTGTGTCACTCTAGGCCACATATTCATAATTTCTGGGCATCCAGTTTCTTATATATTACAAAAGAGTTGTCACATTTCTTATACCAAGGGGCTTCCAGTCTGCTTCAACTCCCTAGGCACAAGAACGGTCTTGTTGATTTCTGTATTCCCAGTGGACCTAGCATTCAGTAGGTGCTCAGCGAATGTTGAATGAATGCAGATGTGACTGAGGAGCCTCCTAACCATCACACACACACACACACACACACACACACACACACACACATACACCCTTATTTCAGAGGGCACACAGACCCTTCCAAAATGATAACAGTAGCAGGAAAATGTGTTTGGGATGCACATATGAATGTGATCTCTACTTCTTTATTAAATATTTTAAGAAATTATTCTTTTGAGCTACAATCAGAACAGGACCATCATTGATCAACATAATACTGCAAGAACCAGGGCCTGAACCCTGAGGTCTGAAGCCAACCCCAAGAGCTCTGGACTGCCTTTGGAAAATGGTTCATTAAACAGTTCAAACGCCTGAAAGGCAGGAGCACATCTGATGGATGCCCCGTTGGGCCCCCACCCTAACTCTGAGATCTAATTCAGAACCAGACACACAGAAGACAGAGTTGTCAGGTGGAAAGGGCTCAGAGTCTGACAGAAACAAGTGTAATCCTGATCTGCTGCTTACTAGTTATTTCAATGGTGTGTGTTTTGATCCTTAGTTTTGCCAGCTCTGAAATGGGCCCAGGAATTCATACGAAATGATTAAGCCTTCCTATTCCAGTGGCTACAGGGTGGCAGGTGATCCCCAGGGAAGATGGGCCAGTTCTCAGAGCACCAAGTATTCTCTGCCTTGCCAGAGATGTCAGAGCCAAGCCTGAGGGGCCAAGAGGTCTGAGCCCAGGTCCAGTCTGGCAAAGCTATCAGAAGGCCCAAGGAAGACTCTTGGGGTTGGGTGGGGGTGGGTTCCCGAGCCAGGCAGTGTTGGAGCTGGCCGGGATGAAGTAACATGACCAAATTCCTGCTCCCAGCGTCAGCACATCCACAAACTCCAGCGCAGGCCTCAGCTCTGAGATCCCAGGCAGGGGTCTCAAGCTTCCTTCCCACTGTCCCCAGGGTCTCTCTCAGGAACACACTGCCCCTGGCCTGCTCCTGTGCGGAGGCCACGCCTGGGTCACATCCCCTGGTGCTAGTCTCCGGCCCCAGCTCACAGGCCACCGCGCTGACTCACCTCCACTGGCGGGTCCCGGCTGCGCGGAGGCCACCTGGCCGCGGGCAGGTGCCGCGAAGCCCTCGTCATTCTCTATGCCTGCGATCTCGCTTTCTTGCTGGGCCAGGAAAGCGGCCGCCGGGTCTTCTTCGGCCGCCTCGGCGGCCCCGCTCTCCGACGACGAGAAGAAGCCAAAGTCATCAGCCATTTTCCCCGCGTCTCGGCTGAAGCCTCCGCCTGGCGCTCAGCTCTGCCCGGCGCCCCCGGCTGCGCCCCACGGCCGCGACGCTGTCACCGAGCCGCCGGGGAGCCGCTGCGCGGGTCGGGCTCGGCGCTGCGCCCCGCACTTCCTCTCCGCCACCGGGCCGGGCTCGCCTGTCACTGCAGCTGCAGGCGCCGAGCGGGAGGAGCCGCGAACAGAACTGCGGTGATGTCACCGGCCGAGGGAGGTCGCCCGCAGCGGCCGCAGGAGGGCGGCAGCAGGACGGCCCGGGACCGCGCGGCGCCCGGGGCTGCCCCTGCGGCGGCGCTCGCGTCCACCGCGGGACCAGGCGGAGCCCTCGGGTTTAAAAGAGAAGCCCGTGGACAGAGCGGCCCCCGAGCGGCACGGCCACGACCGAAGGGCCTCCGAGCGCGAAGGGGCTGGCGGCTGCGCAGCTCTTGCTGCCAACTCATGCTGCAGCAGTTTCCTCCCCTAAACGGAGTCCACATTAGGATTCCCGTTACCCGACCCTGAGGTACAAGAGGACAAAACTGAGTCCAGAAAAGGCGTCTGTGCACCTTACGTGCACGTCTGCGTCTTGCGCACTTGGCCACGTTGCTTCAAAGCATGTTCTCTATATTTTTCTTTAACACCTAGTTGTGTCACCAGAGCTGGCCCCTTAAGTGTCCTTTAGGTTTGAATGGACCTGAAAAAAGGCAGATTTAATTTATCTGGGCAGCCTGCCACCCTCAGTTCAGCCACCTTTGGTAAATAGTCTCAGAATGCTGCCTTCCTGCCAACGCTTTGCAAGCCACTCAGCCTTGGCCACGTGGAGGTTGTAATCTAAACAGACAGGTGCAAATAGCAGACTAAACAAGGTACTCAAGACCCTGCGGACTACCGTGGAATGTGGGCTGTTTGTGCTCTTGATTTGACTCTAAAGGTCCAATATGAAGGGAAGGAAGGAAAGATATGTCCCAAGTCGTGGGTAATGCTTCTTTTAGGCAGAGAGTAGAAATAAAGTCAGGAAGGGTAAATAGAACTTTTGATTCTACTTAGTAATAGTTGGATGTAGGTTTCAGTCCTTGACTTTCATGGGCTTACATCCCAGTCAAACTTCTCTCCCTTCCGCTCTACTTTTTCTGAACTATTAGAGAGTAAGTTATAGGCACTGCACCCCATTGTCCCAAAATACTTCACTGGGCATTTTCTTAAAAACAAAGAACATTTGTAAGCTGGGTGTGGTGGCACCTGCCTATAATCCCAGCACTCAGGGAGACTGAGGAAGGAGGATCCTTGTGAGTTCAAGACCAGCCTGGGTTACAAAGTGAGCTCAAGGCCAGCCTGAACTGCATAGTGAGACCTTGTCCCCAAAAGACAAAAAGAAAAAGAAAAAGAAAAAAGAAAAGGGCATTAATTTACTTAACTACTAAACAATTACCAAAGCAGAATATTAACGTAGATACCATTGTTTATCAACATATCCAGAGTTCATCAAATATATCAATACTAGAAGAAAGGAAAATTCCAGAGTATGCAGGGCACTCTGTTGTCATCTGTGTGATCTTTAACTGTTATATTTTTTGTTCCTTGTCTTTCATGACATTGATTCAATCAAAGACTGCTGGCCAGTTATTTTGTCTTCCAGTTTGAATTGTCTTATATTTCCTCATGGTTAGATTCCAGTTAAATACTTCTGACAGGAATGTGACAAAGGTAATTCTGAGTTCCCAGTGCTTGGCAACAGGAAGCACGTAATATTGATTTGTCCAGTTACTGATGACCTTAATGTTGAGTATTTGATTAGGAGGGTGTCTGTTAGGTTTCTCCATCAGAATATTACTATATTTTCCTTTATAATTCATAAATTGGTATAAATTATATTAACTATATAAATTATAGCTCAATTCTCAAATTTTCTATTTATTCATTTCCACATCTAATGATTTTCTTTTGCAGTCTTTTGTTTGTTTTGTTTTGATTTATTTATTTGTGTGTGTGTGTGTGTGTGTGTGTGTGGCCAGCTCAGCCCACCAGGGGGCTGGGCTGGCTGGCATGTGGTGCTGGGGGATTGAACCGCGGTCCCTGTGCTTTGCCAAGCTTGTTCCAAGTAGGTGCTTTAGACCACTGAGCCATCTCTCCAGCCCAATACTCAACACTTCAAGTTAGAGCAGGAGAGGTTTATTTTGGCTCACAGTTTGTAGAAGTTTCAGTTCATAATCAGCTGGCTTCAAGGGAGGGTGGCATGGCAAGGGGCATCGCAGAGTGGGCTGGAGGCAGCAGAAGCAAATGACAGCAGCAGCCCTCTTGCTCTCCCTTATATTCCTTTGGGGATTAAGTGCTCCCTTTAGGGAGGGAAGCACCCACATCCAGAGTGGAGCATCCTTACTCCCAGCAGCACACAACCTAGATCCAGCCATCTCTGAAAAACTCCTCCAATGACCACATGACACTTGGGGAGACATCTAGATACAAACCATTGTGAGGGACCCTGTATCAAAATTAAAAAAAATAAAAATAAAAAAGAAACTTCTGTTTGAAAAGGACACAAGGGGACCTGGAAAGTAGGTTGCCCCACCAGAATTATACTAAATAGGAGTGGTGATAGTACACATACTTGTCTTGTTCCTGATTTTAGAGTGAAAGATTTTCTATTTTGACCATTCAGTATAATATTGGCCATTGGTTTGTCATAGATAGATTTTATCAGATTAAGATAAAGACTATTCCAATTTTCTGTAGGCTACCATGAATAGGTGGTGTGTTTTTTCAAATGTTTTTTCCCACATCCATTGAAATGATCATGGTTTTTGTCTTTGGCTCTGATAATATAGTGTATTAAATTTGTTGATTTATGTATGTTGCACTATCCCTGCATCTTTGGCATGAATGTCACTTGCTCATGGTATATAATCTTGATGATTTGCTGCATTCTGTTTGCCAGTATATTATTGAGGATTTTTGCATCTATGCTCAGTAAGGAGATTGGCCTATAGTTTTCTTTTTTGGTTGGCTCTTTCTCTGGTTTTGGTATCAGGGTAATACTTGCTTTCAGGAATGATTCTGAAAGTATTGCTTCTCTTTCGATTTTTTTTTTTTTGCCAATTAAAAAAACTTTATTTGTGCTTCAAACTTTAAAACCAAGACACTGGGTAAGAAATCCACCCAGAAAGACATTTCCAAACTAAGCACATTTCTCTTTATAGACTCCCAACAGAGTATATGATACACGTCAATTTCAATTTACAATCGCCGCAGTCCCTCCTATACATGGCAGGACACTTAAACTGGATTCTGAAAGTTCTCATACTCTTTAATTTCACCAACTGCCAAAGCTTTCTTAGATGAAACCTAAAGAACTTTTTTGATTTTGAGGAGACAGTTTTATTAATGTTAGAGCTGGTCCAGCACAGAGAGATAACAGACATCAGGAGAACCATCTTATTATTTGCCTGCAAAGCCGTTCAGCGTTGTCTCATATCACAAATACCTGAGACTCGCAGGTCTTCTCTGCTTACATGAATCATACACTTTGGGTCCAGGCCCAGGTCTGGAACCAGTGGAGCTCCCTGAGGATGGGAGGGAGAATATTACCATTTATGGAAATTTCATCATGAAGATCCTTCAACTCAACATTGTAAGCTTGTAAGATGAGTTTTCACATGACTTCCTTCAAAGTCCACAGTCAACATCTTCAATCCTCATTTTAACCACTCAAAGATTAGCACTAGAGATTTTAGGTAGACCAGCATGCAGCTGAACTTAACTTCAGAAGGTCATATAAAGCAGAAAGACCATTACACCATCTATGCTTGATTTGGGACCGCCAAAATCCTGGCCTGTCTCCATCCATTACTTTTGCAGATGTCAAAGAAAGGCCTTCAGGTTCGGCACGGACAGAACCACCATTACCTCCACACACAAGGAGGTCGACTTCGGAAAGCTCTCTTTCAATTTTATTAAAGAGTCTGAGTATTAGTGGAATTAGATCGTCTCTAAATTTCTTATAGAGGGGCAGGGAGATAGTTCAGTAGAATAAGCGCTTGCCTGGTAAGCACAAGGGCCTGAGTTCAATCCCCAGTTCTACCAAAAATTAAAAAATTTAAAAAAGTGTCAAATCTTATGAGCTGGGGAGAATAAATAAATTTCTTATAGCAGTGCATCTATCAGGACGTGTGCTTTTTGTTGTTGTTGTTGCTAGGTTTTTTGTTTTGTTTTGCTTAGCTGGGGATGTTGATAGGTTTTTAATTATATTTTCAACTTCATTGATATTGGGTTATTTATATCTTCTTGATTCAGTTTTGGTAATTTATATATGTCTAGTAATCTGTCCATTTTTTCTGTTTTCCACCTCATTAGAGTCTCGGTTCTTCAAGTAGGTATGGATGATCTTTTGGATTTCTACAGGATCCATTGTGATTTCACCCTTTTCATTTTTTTATTTTTTATTTTTTTAGTGTATTTGGTACAGAGTGTCACTACACATCTTGGACTCATAGTGATCCTCCTGTTTTCAGCCTCCCCAGTTCTGGGATTACAAGTGCACACCACCACACCTGGATTACCCTTTTCATTTCTAATTGCTTGAATTTGGATCTTTTCTTTCTTCTTTTTGATAAGGTTGGCTAGGGATTTATTGATTTTATTTAATATTTCAAAGAACCAAGTCTTTGTTTCATTGGTTCTTTCTGTTTTTTTCTTACTCTCAGTAGTACTAATTTCTGCTCTGATCTTTATAGTTACTTTTCTTGTGCAAGGTTTGGGTTTGATTTTTTTCTTTCTTTTCTAGAAGTTTGAGGTTCAACATTAAGTTGCTTATTTGAGCTTGCTCTGTTTTCCTGATTTGAGAATTTACCAATATAAATTTCTCTCATAGGACTGCTTTCATTATGTCCCATAGGTTTCAGTATGTTGTATTGGCGTTTTCATTTAATTCTAGATATTGTTTAATTTCTTCTTTAATTTCCTCTGTGACCATTGGTTCTTCAGAAGAGTGTTAATTTCCATGTGGTTCTGTAGTTTTTGTAGTTTCTTCTGCTGTTCATTTCCATTTTCATTACACTATGGTCAGACAATATGCTTAGGATAATTTCAGTATCTCTTAATTTGCTTAATCATGGTCTATGGAATAATATATGGTCTATTTGGAAAGAATGCCCCATGTGCAGCTCAGAAGAATGTATATTCTGATATTGTGGGGTGGAACACTCCATAGATATCTACTAAGTCCATTTGTTTACAGGCTTGTTTAACATTGATATTTCTTTGTTGATTTTTTTTTTTTTTGTCTAGTTGATCTAATTGTGAGAGTGGGATATTAAGGTCATCTATTACAATTGTGTTAGTGTTCATTTTATCTTTTTCATATCTTTTAATATTTGTTTTGCGTAGTTGGGTGCTTCAGTGTTTGGTGCATATTTATTTATTGATTTTTTAAAATTTAATTTAATTTTGAAGAGTAAAACCTGAACCAAAAACAAATAGAAAAAAAAGACAGAAACAGAGTAACATACAACAATACATATGTTACAGATTTTCAAGACAGACATAGCTAGCTAACAGTGGTTGTTATATTATCTATTTTTATCATCAAATCTGTTGCTCAGATTAACAGATAGTTATGCAAGATTGGGCAAATAATTGAATACTAATGCTTGCTTTTAAGAAATCTTAATTTTTTTCCTTGTCTTTTCTTAAAAATTTATTTTAAACAGAGTATAATAATTGATGAGACAGGCCGGCTGTGGAGGACCACCTGAGCAGCTCTCCCTGAAAGAGTGGTTATCTTCATTTTGGCTGAGCCATACTCTATTTCCTTGTATTGATATATACAGGGCTGGGGAGATGGTTCAGTGGAATAAGCGCTTCCCTGGCAAGCACAAGGGCCTGAGTTCAATCCCAGGTTCTGAAAAAAAAAAAAAAAAAAAAAAAAACAACGATGTATAGAGCTGGCTAGGACTTCTCTTCATCCTTTCAATTGGCCTTAAGCAATGTATATTGGTCTAGCCAAGGTGCTGGTGGTAGTTTTTGAAGGTGGCATGTGTGTTTCCCTGATAACCCACACCTGCCACTCTCCAATATGGACTGGGTCGAGACAGGACAAAGAGCCAGTGCTGCACTCTGTCTGCTGGAAGCAAGCCTCGAGATAGAGGCTATGACCTCCTGGGGCTTGAAAGATTACACATCAGAGCTAAAACACCAGACCCTAAACATTAGGTTCTATTGAAGTAGCATAATGCAAATTACTCTCTCTGCATATGACAGAGGTAAATGCAGACCACCCACCTAGCCCAGCTCACAGGAATCAACTACTTCCCACAATTCTCTTCCTCAAGCCACTCCTTCTTGGCTGAATAAAACCTGAGTGAAGCCCTAGGATGGTCTCTTTGTGTCTTTACTTTCCCCGTGGGTTGCACCTGGAGTGGTAGATTGGCATTAACTTGGTGAGATTCCAATAACATATCTCTGGGACTACAAATTGACTTCTTGGACTGAGACAAGAGCCTGGAGGGGTCTCCTACAGCCAGCCAAATAGCTCAGTGGATTAAAACGCCTGCAAGAAGGCACAGGGACCTGCTGTGCCAGTCCCACCCACTGGCCATGCTGAGACAGTGGCTATTAAGACTGGGTGTGGTGACACATGCCTGTAATCTCAGCTCTTGGAAGACTGTAAACAGGAGGTTCACTACAAGTCCGATCTAGTAGTGAGACCCTGAATACCTTATAGACCCTTCCCTAAAAATACATACCCCCCAAAAATAAAATAAAATAATTGATGAGACATTAGAAACAGTACACATTTAGAAAACCAAGATGAGAGACATTCAACTATGAGTTCTGCATTACACATTGCTCTCCTGGATGTGGTTGCTCAGATCACAGATAGCAGCATACAGAGTTAGTCAAGGTGAAAGTTCTAAACATTAACTGCTATTTTCAAAAAAACTGATGAAAATTATTAGTACAATCATCTCAGCCATCGTGTGTGTGTGTGTGTGTGTGTGTGTGTGTGTGTGTGTGTAAAATGCAGGGGGGCCTGCCCCTTAGCTCAGTTCTTTAAGTGGCTGCTTCAACAAAGCAGTCAGGCTCAGGTTGCTGTGGTTCGATCCCCACAACTCAAGCCAGCCAAACCTGCCCTGAAGGCATTCCGAGCAAAAAAAAAAAAAGCATATTTTTCTTCTTGCCTTTTTTTTTCCCTCCTGCCTTTTTTCCTATCTTTTCTCTCCTCTTCATTGCTTTATCCATAAGTTCCCTTTCTTTATGTTTTACTATATCTATAGATTGTATTTTTAAATTTTCTTTTTAAAAGTTATTACGGATATGATTATCCTCTACATACACAATAGCAATAGCAAAAAAACAATCTCCGAAAGCACTTGCAAAGAAATTTCCAGTGTTAAAGGTTTTCTCACCTTGAGTTTATCAATCGCTGAAGGTTGTTTCAACCTCTCCACTGAATTTTCATTTTGAACATAGTACTCAAAAACTTCTTTAAAGTAACAAAATTTTTAAAAAATTAGCTCAAGTTATTTCAAAATAAATCAGGTACATACATATTTATGACTGTTATTTCTCTTTGGAGTATTCCATTAACAATAATGTAGTGACCTTTTTTGTCTCCTTTAATCAGTGTTGGCTTGAAGTTCATGTTGTCTACAAATAGGTTAGCTACCTCTGCTTTTTTTTCTGGGTTCCTGTAGTATGGAGTATTGTTTTCTATTGTTTGACTTTTAGTCTATGAATTTCTTTCTGAATTAAGTGTGTTTCTTAAATGCAACATATGGTTGGATTTTGCTGCCTTTTTTCTTTTTGTATTTTAGGGAAGGGTCTACAGGGTGTTCAGGGTCTCACTACTAGATCGGACTCTTAGTGATCCTCCTGTTTACAGCCTCCCAAGAGGAGGGATTACAGGCGCACGCCACCAAGCCCAGAGGCACTGCAGGCCCAGGGATTGAACCCCAAGCCCATGCACCTGCTTGCAGGAGCTTTAATCAGCTGAACTATTTGGCTAGCCCTTGTCTTTTGCTTCTTGATCCATTCTGCCAGTCTGTTTCTTGTGATTAGTGAACTGAGACCATTTACATTGATGATTATAACAGGTATGTTTTGGCATATCTTTCCTATTATTTTCTTCTTGTTGGTTTTGTTGTCTTTTCCCTCTATTTATATGCTTGCACTGCCTGGTTGTTTCTTTGTAGTGGTTGTAGTCTTATTTTTTCTTTATAATATATCCTTCAGAGTATTCTGAAGAGTTGGTTTGGTGATCACGAAATTCCTCAGATGTTCTTTGTCATGGAAGTATCTTATTTCTCTATCAATTTTTTTTTAAATTTTATTTATTTATGTGTGTGTGTGTGTGTGTGTGTGGCCAGCTCAGCCCACCAGGGGGGGCGCGGGCTGGCATGTGGTGCTGGGGGATTGAACCGCTGTCCCTTTGTTTTTGCTAAGCTTGTTCTAAATAGGTGCTTTAGACCACTGAGCCATCTCACCAGCCCCATTCTCTATCAATTTTGAAAGACTTTTTTGAGGGTACATAAATCTAGATTGAAGTTTGTTTTCTTTTACAGCTTTAAATACCTCACTGAAAGCACTCTTTGAGTTGAGGGTTTACATTAAGAAGTCCACGTGATTCTGAAGGGCTTTTTTCAATAGCTGATTTGTTTGTTTTTCCTAACTGCTTTTAATAGTCTATTATTGTGCTTATTTTCTAGAATCTTGATTATTATGTGCCTTGGTGTAGATTTATTTTGGTCTTGGCTATTTATTTTGGATTTTGGTTTTGGTCTTGTTTTGTTTGTTCTCCTTACTGGAGTCAAGTGTTCTTGTACTTTTTTTTTGCTTGTACCAGGAATCAAACTCACAACCTCGAGCTTGCCAGGCAGGCACTGGCAAGCACTACTGAGCTATATCCCCGGCCTGGTCTTGGCTGTTTGATGTTCTATATGCTTCACAATAACTATTAACCTGATATCTTTGACCTTAAGATCAAACTCCATAGCTGTATAACAAAATCCAACACATATCAGCAACTTCTACACAATGCTTTTGCCCTTAGTGCCATGATTTTACCCAGTTGCAGAGGTGGAGGTGGTATCAAGAGAGGAAGGGGACAAGACAGAGAGATGAATGGGGCCTACAGAAAAAAGCAACGCTGGACAGCAGCAGGGATCACGTATGTCTTGGGAAGTTGTAGAACACAGGAGAAAAAGTATGAAAAAGAAAATGTAGGAGTATTGAAGTGAATCAGAAAGAAAAGAATGTTTATTCACTTGAAAACATAATTTCAAAAAGTAGCTGAATAAAGAGACAAAGAATATGAGTAGAAGAAACAAAAAGAAAGGTAAGAAGCCTAACTAATGAAAAAAGAGAGAAAAGGAAAGGGGAAAAAATGAAACCCAAACCAAAAAAAAAAAAAATAACCACAAGAACAAAAACACTCCAGCCAGACAGCAAAAGGATAACCAACCAGACAAACAGAAATAAAAGTAGTTGCCTGCCTGGTAATTGCTAGGTCATTAGTATAATTCCTGGTATTAATAAGTAATACATAAATAAATAAATGTAGTATAGTTCCTCTTGTGTTTACAGGTCTGCAGCAGTGTCTAAATCAGTTCCTCGGAAATGTGCTGTGTACTCTACCAGATTTGCTGTAGCGTCTGTGCTCCGTACAGAGCTTATGTTGACCTCTGGGTGTGGGGGCTGCGACTGGTCTGGTGCTGGAGTTCTCGGGGCCCTTTGATGGAGAACGGTGGCCCCAGCTGCTTCTATTCCGCATGTTGGGTGCCGAAACCCCAGGCCGGCCCACCTCACTTAGCGTCGCCGGCCCTTCACTACTGCCTCGGCGTCTCCCGCGCCCCTGGCTTTGCCGGCAGTCGCAAGGGCGCCTCCGCCAGGGCCTGCTCTCCATCTCGCTGCTCCTGCCCACTGTCGCCTGTGCTCCCACGCCTGGCCTGACCTTGCTTCTCTGGTCTCCTGGTTCACATGCTGGTTTGATTTCTGTTACTTGGGATTTTCCTGGGCCACTTGATCCCATCTGCATCGCGCTAGGTTTGTAACCAAATCTGCATTGAAAAAGAGAGCTTGAGCTTAAATGAAGAGGGTGGTGTTTGTTTGAGGAAGTGAAGAACCGAGAATAGTACAGCGCCTGCTGACTAGCGCAAGGACCCGGCTTCGACCTCCGGCACCGCACGCGGGGCCAGCCCCGGGCAGAACTGGGCGCCCCACGCCCGCCCTGAAACCGGGCGTAGTAGTGTCCGCCTGTAATCCCAGTGCTGGGGAGGCTAAGACAGGAGGGTTGCTGTGAGTCTGAACTGCATAAAAAGACCCTGTATCAAACAAAAAAACATTTTTTTAAAATAACATAACTTAAAAGAGAATTATGCGAGGACATCTGGCTTTGTAATCTCTCACCTCACTAAACCTGCCATTTTGGGGGAGGTTGAGTGGCACTGACTTCTACTAGATGGAGTGGCTGCAGTAAATTCTCTAAAGCTGATGCTATTTGCTCCCAATTTTACTTTACGGGGCATCATAGTAGGGAAAATAAGCTCAACCACAGTTTTGTAATGAAAATATGTACTTTAGCAAAACTGCATCGAAGGCGTTACGCTGGGAAAATACCGGAAGAAATCTGTGTTCACCTGCTTGATATGGTAAATGGCAAGGCGTGTGCTTGAGTGTCAAAGGGTAAATCAGTGTGCTTTACCCAATTATGCATCAGAGGTCTTTTTTGTATTTATAAGTTTTATATATGTATAAGTTTTATATATTTGTCAGTTTTGGGCTTTTTTGGTTTTATTGTCTTTTTGAGGCAGGGTCTTGCTATGCAGTTCAGGCAGGTCTTGAGCTCACTTTGTAGCCCAGGCTGGTCTTGAACTTGCAACCATCCTCCTGCCTCAGCCTCCCAAGTTCTATGATTATAGGTGTGTACCACCACACCCAGCAATTACATTTATAAGGTGTATTTATTTATTTTTTGCAGTACCAGGGATTGGATTTAGGACCCTGCTCTTACCAGGCAGGCGCTTATTCTACTGAGTTATCTCCCCAGCCCTGTAAGTTTTTATTAACATTTTATTTTTATTTTTTCTTGTAGAATTAGCCCAATTCAGTCCATATGACATGAAAATCTGCTTTTACAACTTTGGGAGGATGCTGAAAGTGAGTTTTCAGGTGACTCGACTACCAGTGATGACTTGCGTCACAGAAGCCAAAAAAATTAACAAGATATGATAGATCTAGAAGTGCAAAATGAAGACTTTGATTTAGATGAGGAAGAAAATGATAATGTAAATAAATATTTGACTAGTCAAAATGCTACAAAATGGCCATGCATACCTGAACCATTCAATGTTAGATCTAGGTCAGAAGATGCTATTAGGTTTGTGCCAGGAGTGAAATCCATTCAGCAGTATGCCAATAGTGCAATTTGTTGTTGGAAATTGTCTATAATGGACAATATGTTATATGATGTTTTGAAAATGCACTAATAATGAAATACTATAAAAAATTCTCTATGCATCAATAGACTCAAAAATATATTTATCATGACATCTCACTACCTGAACTAAAAGCCTTCATAGCAGGACTTTATTCTAACCATCAGAATCCAAAGGATTTATGGAGAAGTGACAGATATGGCATTGAAATTTTTAGAACAATGACCCTCAAGAAATTTGATTTCTTTCAAAATTGCTTAAGTTTTGACAACAAAAAGACCTTCTAAGAAAGAAAAAAAAAATCCAAAAGGTTAGCTGCCATTCACTTTTTTTTTTTTAAGCTTTGTTTGGAACTGTCAAGCAGTTTAAATGCTGTTCAAATACATGACAACTGATGCACAACTTGCATCAGTTAGTACTTGTTGAGGTTTTTGGCAATGTATGCCACGTAAATCTTCCAAATATGGGATCATGGTTGATTCATTGTGTCACCTTGAGAAGTTTAACTCAGTGACTCAGCAGGGCCCAGGGTTCTCACTTTGTAGACATCCTGAGCCTGAGCAAGAGGAAGGCACTGAGCTGGTGTGTACGCCGTATCCACCCAAGGGTGGGCAGCCTGTGTACAATATAAGGGAAGAAAAGAGGCTTGCTCTCTTCCTCTTCTGTTCTTCTTGCTTTTGCTGTCTTTTGCCACCTTAAGTTGCTGTCCCCTACGGCTGGACAGATAGCTCAGCCTATTAAAGCACCTGCTTAGGCAGGCACAGGGACCAGGGTTGGATCCTGGGCATGCTCTGCTGGCCCCTGCAACCCCAGCACGCTAAACCAGAGATTGAGACTGGGCATGGTGACACATGCCTGTAATCCCAGCACTTGGGAGGCTGAAAACAGGAGGATCACTACAAGTCCTATCTATGTAGTGAGACCCTGTAGACCCTGTACTAAATACATTTAAAAAAGAGTGCTGCCCCGTGTCATGTGCCATCCTGCCATGGAGCCAGCTGAATACATACTGAAGCTTCCACAAATTGAGCTAAGTAAACCTTTCTTTAAATTTAGGTGGTACGGGGCTGGTGAGATGGCTCAGTGGTCTAAAGCACCTACTTAGAACAAGCTTAGCAAA
>NW_004524624.1:6135415-6137695 GCF_000260255.1 Octodon degus | reverse complement strand
CATTGATGTTGAAAATGATGATGTTTATTATAAAAACATTATGTAATAAAAAGTAATTTTTTGGTGGTACCAGGGATCAAACTCAGGACCTTGTGCTTGCCAGGCAAACACTTATTCCACTGAGCTATCACCCTGGCCCCAGTTATTGCTGTTGTTTTAAGAGAGTCTCCCTATGTAGCCCAGGCTCAAACTCACAGTGATCCTTCTGCCTCAGCCTCCTGAGTGTTGGGACTACAGGCAAGCACTACCACACCTGGCTAAGTATTTAATATTGACATTTTATTTTCTGATTAAAAACACATTGCTTAATATAATAAAATTAATAAATTATAAATTAACTAATAAAAAATTAATAATTTGTCAATTGAAATACTCCTAAAAAACATGGGCATTAGACAACTTTCCATAATACATCTTTGAAAAAATTTACCAAGTGCAGGGCACCACTAGCAAAAAAAGAAAAAGCTTAGTCCTTGAAAATTAACCTAGGCGGGCTGGTGAGATGGCTCAGTGGTCTAAAGCACCTACTTAGAACAAGCTTAGCAAAACAGAGGGACCGCGGTTCAATCCCCCAGCACCACATGCCAGTCAGCCCCGCCCCCTGGTGGGCTGAGCTGGCCACACACACACACACACACACACACACAAATAAATAAATAAAATTTAAAAAAAAGAAAAAAAAATTAACCTAGGCAACTGCTATCATCATAACCCATATGTCAGAAGCGTTATCTACAGTAATGCTAATGGGATTCTACTAATATAGTCCAACTGTGGCCTCAGGGATTATCATTTATTTTCTTAGTACTGTGGACTGAAGCCTCAGGAGTGCTGGGGAACTACAAGTGCACACCCCTGCAACCATCTTTGAATTAGTGATTTTAATTTTTATTATTTATTTTGGTTTGAAACAAGGTCTCATTATGTAGCCCAGGCTGGCTTCCAATCTGAGAGTTCCTTGCCTCAGCCTATTGAATGCTGAGATTATGGGCATGTGCCACCTTGCTTAGCTGAATTAGTGATTTTTTAAAGTCAACTGAAAGCAAGTAAGTGCAGGTAAAATAACAACTTTGCTTTAAAGGAAATAAAATAGCTTATTCTTCATCAAATATGAGTGAACCTGACCCCAAAATATATATTCAAGTTACTCTGAATGACATGTTCCACTGGAAGAAGTTACATGTGCTTTTACAGTCACAAAACAAAAGAAAATCCTACCAATATATTTACCAAGTATGGTGGGGAGAGTGTCAGGCAGGGGGTTGCAACACAGCAGGGGAAATCTTTCTAGGATGCAGACACTATTTATAGCATCTGTGGAGGCAAGCAGTGTGTCACACTTAGCAGTGCATCCCAAGAATTCAGCCACAAAGATGTTAAAAGATAAGATAGTAGTTATTAATATCACTTGCTAGAGTTGCCAGTATAAGATGAAAATTACACATAGACTAGTTTCATGAAAACAAAGTGGGTGTGGGACATAGGCCCAGCATGCTGGTACACACCTGTAATCAGGAGTTTGAGGCAGGAGGATCACCATGAGTTCGAGGCAAGACTGGGCTATAAAGTCAGGGGCTGGGGGTTTTGTTAGTTTTTGTTTTTTTTATTTTTTAAATTTTTATTTATTTATTTATTTTTTACACATGTTTCTTTTACTATTTATGCTTCATGAAAACCATTGTGTTCCTGAGGCACAAATCATAGAACTATTAAAATTACCAGCAGGATAAAAATTTGAAGATAAGCCAATCGACTAATAGATGAACTCTTGTAGAACATATTGCTCGATTTTGCTTCCTAATCCACTTCACCAGTCTTTTTCTTTTTATCCTGTCTCAGGTTTATTTGTACAAAGAGCACAGGAGGACACCAGCACCCCACAGATGGCACCCCAGGTTATGTTATACCAGTCCTTCTGTTCTTACATTGGCAGACAAGATGCTTATACTGTGCAAACTTCTTGGGGGCCTGGGCTGGAGCAGAAGCTGGAGCCTGGGCCTTCATCCGGCAAGGCCTGCAACCTCTGGCTATGCAGGCACAAATGAGCTTCCCAAGCTTGGGATGGGCAGTATAGGCAACTCGAGTGAGCCTGCACCTTACTCCCTTTGGAATGATCTTGGGCTTGACCTCCTTGGGCTTTGACGAAGGCCTTGATCGCCTTGGCGAGTGCATTCATGGCCTTGGCATTGTTTGCTTGCATCTTCTTGAAGCCCTTCTTGTTGTGCTTCTTAGTAAAACAGATGTTCCTGAGGTACTGGGGATCTACCCCCTTCAGAGATT
>NW_004524624.1:6133441-6135315 GCF_000260255.1 Octodon degus | reverse complement strand
CTAAAGCACCTACTTAGAACAAGCTTAGCAAAGCACAGGGACCGTGGTTCAATCCCCCAGCACCACATGCCAGCCAGAACGCCCCCTGGTGGGCTGAGCTGGCCACACACACACACACACACACACACATAAATAAATATTTAAAATAAATAAATTTAGGTGGTAGGTATTTTGTTTCAGCAATGAGAGAAAAGTAACTAAGACACACTGCATAAAAATATATGCCTGATAGATGAAAGACACTTCATATCTTGAATTTAGAAATTTACCCTCAGCTGCCATGTCTTTATTCATGCAGTAATAAATTGGATGACATTGTAAACAGATTCATTGCATCTACTTCAAAAAAGTAACTCAAATGTCACATTCAACAATTGGTTCACAGGTTATCTATTGATGTTACATTTGTTGAAAAAAAATCAGCTGACCATCACAGTAACTATTTGCAAGAACAAAATAGAGATTTCTGAAAAAAATGTTGCAAGTTCACAGCAGAGAAATATATAGTACAATCTTTGAATCTCAAAAAGACACAACTTTGGCCTCTTAGACAGTGAAGAAAAACAAAGTAGTATTGATATTGCCAACATTATACCATAGTGATAAAATTGATAGTAAATCCTTGTGTGGTGATATAAAACTATAATCCAAGCACTCAGGAGGCTGAAGCAAGATAATCCTGTGAGTTTAAGGTCAGTCTGTGCTATACAGTAAATTCAAGGCAAGCTTGGGCTACATAACAAGACCCTGTCTCAAAACAAACAAACAGGGCCAGCCAGATAGCTCAGCAGACTAAAGTGCCTGTTTTTCTTGGGGCGGAGGTTGTTTGCTTGTTTTGTATTTTAGGGAAGGGTCTACAGGGTGTTCACTACTAGATCGGACTCCTAGTGATCTGCCTGTTTACAGCCTTCCAAGAGCTGGGATTACAGGTGCACGCCACCACACCCAGTTTCAATCACCATCTCAGTGCGTCCCGGGACAGGGCTGGCTTGGCAGGCTCAGGTATCCAAACCCCAGGCCCTAAACCTGCTTGCAGGTGCTTTAATCCGCTGAGCTATTTGGTCGGCCCTATAAGGCGCCTGTTTAGGCAGAGCACAGCAGCCAGGTTCAATCCCAGCGTGCCAGGCTGGCCCTGCCCCCAGAGCAGGCTGAGACTAGGATTGAGACTGGGCCTAGTGGCCTGCCTGTAATACCAGCGCTTGGGAAGCTGAAAACAGGAGAATCACTACTAGTCTGATCTGTGTAGTAAAACCCTGTAGACCCTGTACTAAATACATTAAACAAACAAACAAACAAACAGATTGATAGTGAATCCTCTTCACAAATGAAAGCAGAAATGGTTACATTGTATAACAAAACCAAAGGTAGAACAGAAATTGTTGATGAGCTATGTAGCAACTATGATGTCAGGTGAAACACAAAGCACTGGCCAATGGTTGTATTTTACTCAATCCTAAATACATCAGGCACAAATAGTTTCATAATTTGCAAAGAAAATAAGCACAAAATATCACAGAGAAATTTTTTAGAGGATTGGCACCAGAACTGATAAATGAGGAAGAACAATATGTAGCTGCCCAAAGAACTCCACAGAAGAATTCTGGAGCAGACCCGTGGACAGGTGTAACATCGGGAGACCTTCTTAAGGAAAACAAAGACCAGATGGGTGTTGGGGCACATACTTGTAATCCCAGCACTTAGGAGGCTGAGGCAGAAGATCCCTGCAAGTTCAAGACCAGCCTGGATTACATAGAGAGACCCTGTGTATAAAAACTAAAAGAAAGAAAGAAAGAAAGAAAGAAGAAAGAAAGAAAGAAAGAAAGAAAGAAAGAAAGAAAGAAAGAAAGAAAGAGAGCAAGCAAGCAGAAAGACTG
>NW_004524624.1:6123819-6131486 GCF_000260255.1 Octodon degus | reverse complement strand
CTGAATTTCTGGGAACTTGATTATTATATGTGTGGGTGTGATTTTAATTGGGTTGACATTCTTTGGAGTTCTATATGCATGTTATCTGAATGTCAGATTGCTTCCCCATATTTGGGAAGTTTTCTACTATGACTTCTGCCCATATTCTTCTTATATCATTTGTATTGACTCCTTCTTTCTCATTGATGCCTATTAGTCCTACGTTGTTCATCTTTGCAGCATCTTGCAGATGTTGAAGTATTTTTTCCTGCCGCCTAGTTGTTTTTAAGAGATTGTTTGCTTCCTTTTCACGAGCTGCAATGGTGTCTTCAAGGTCTGAAATTCTATTTTCACCTTTATTCAATCGGTTCTGCCAGCTTGCAATTGAGGATTTTATTTCCTGTATATCGCTTTGCATCTCCCTCATGCATTCCATTTTTGTTCTATGTTGCTCCTTCAAGGATTCCATCTTTTTTTAATCTCCTCTATTTTTTTTTTATCAGTGTATACTTTAGAAGCATTTAGTAATTCCTTTGTTATAGTTATAGGTTCTTTTCTTATTTCAGAAAATATCTCTGATATGAGTTCCTTTATACCTTTGTGCAGTTTTTTCTTCTCTTCAGACTCATTTCAGAGACTTCAGGTGTGTGATTTCCAAATTCTTCTTTGCTATTGTCTTCTGCATTTGTTCTGGATGGGCTCAGGGCCTGAGAATGCATTATGCTCTTTCTCTTTATTTTGGCTGAACCAGGGATTGAACTCAGGCCCTTGAGCTTGCCAGGGAAGCGCTTATTCCACTGAGCCATCTCCCCGGCCTCTTTCTCTTTATTTTGGATAGCACCATCTTCTGACCTTTGGTATAGAGCTTTGGGGCAGTTACTACCTTAGAACCAGGTCTGGATCTACCAAGTACAAACTTGTCCGGGTGGGTGTGGCTTGGGTCCGGCAGCTGTGCTCCACTTCTTCCTGCTGCAGCCCTTGGAAGTGAACCTGCTGTGACACTCTGGCAAGATTTTTCTGCTCCTGGATTAGCTGGGGGCGTCTTGCTTCTAGCCTCCCTTCAGGGAGTTCAGCCACAGGGTTCTACACAGGGCCTGTCGGATGGGGAAAGTTACACACACACAGCGGGCCTGTGCGCTGGCTCAAATGAGGATCCGGCTGGCTGGCAGATGGTCAAACTCACACGCTGGGCATGGGCACTGGCTGGTGTGAGGATTGGAGGGCCCACGGGTGGTCCCACTCACCTCTGGTCACCTTCCGTGCCCCAGGTTGTGTGCCGCTTGTTGTATATTATGAGTTTGTGCTGAAAGAATCAACGAGAAGATCCGATGAATATAGCCTCAGAGCTCTCACTGAGATTAATCTAAGTGAGCTGTTCTTGTTTTTTTATAATGGGAATGGAACTCAGGACCTTGGGCTTTCCAGGCAGGTGCTGTGCCACTGAGGTATATCCCCAGCCCAAAATGAGTTCAAGACCAACCTGAACCATGTAGCAAGACCCTGTCTCAAAAAGACAAAAAAAAAAAAAGACAAAAATAGCCAGGGATAGCTCACTGGCATAAGTTCCTGCCTGACAAGAGCAAGATCCCTAGTTCAATCCCTGCTACTGCAAATAAATAAATAAATAAATAAACCCAAGCAAAACAAACAACAAAATGAAAGTTTATCCTAGGAAACAAACCAAACAGTCCTGAAGGCAGCGTGGGTGGGGTAGGCAGTTTTGTGCACAGAAGTGGTGGTGGTTGTCTGTTCTATGGGGGAGCAGCCCAGAATGAAAGAGGCAATTCATTTTTATGAGTTCTCAAAGAACTACGCACATTTTAGGAAGCGCGGGGGGGGGGGGCTCTCAACTGGGCAGAACTTTACTATTCCTAGGCCTGAGTTTGAAAGCTTGGGGTCCCCTGGTGTGGTGGCATACACCTGTAATCCCAGCAATTGGGAGACTGAGGCTGGAGGATCGCCAACTTCAAGGCCAGCCTGCACTACATAATGAGATCTTGTCTCAAAAACAGAAACTAAGAAAGAAAGGTTATGGTCACCCATTCATTAGATCTGTTGCACAGTTTGCCTGCACATTCCCAAAGAATACAACAGCTTGCTCATTTAATTAACAGCCTGATTTACTCCCCCCCCCCCCATGGCCTAATGTTGCTGCTGCCTACTTGTTTTCTCCCAGGCGACTGCTTCCAAGGCGGGCCAGTACACAGCTCATTAAATGGAGTTGAGGATAGTGCAAGCTAACCAGCTTTTGGTCTGCCTCATTCCCTCCCGCTCACCAAGCCACAGTGTTCTGGTGAGCCAAGTTCAACAGCGTGAGGGGTCCTACCGCAGGGAGAACGAGAGGGCTCAGAATCAGAAAAGTAGAAGGTGCACAAAAAAGTGCCTATGAGAGCGGGTGGCTGTGCCTATCGGCTGGTAATTATGAAGTCACGGAGACAGATGTCTTATTCTTTTGATAGTTGCATTCCTGAGAATAGTTCCCAAATCCTTGAAAGATATATATCTCTTTATCTACATATTTTTGGTATCAGGGATTGAACTCAGGATCTTGTGCTTGCCAGGCAGGCACTTAAGCCACTAAACTATCTCTCCAGCCCTTTGAAAGATAGTTCTGAGTTGTAAAAGACACTTATGCATAGTTGTAGGCCCTTCTTTTGGTAAATGCCCAACAAATGATTGTGGCCCATCAAGCAAGCCCTGGGTTACTGGTAAGACCTGATAAAAGATCTGAAAGAAAGAGGTAGCTAAAGAGGAAGTCTTTCCACCCATTAGTGCACCCTTCACATAGCACTTCAAAGGCCTTCCTGTCATCTTCACCTATCTTGCCTGATCAACTCTACAAGGCAACAAGGATGGGATTCTAATGGACACAGGGATGCAGGAGGACAAGTGGGACTTACACAAGTAATGTTAAAAGAAAAATCCCCCCTCTCCTTGTTTTTTGCAAGCTGTGTAACCCAGGCTGACTTTAAGTTTACCTTAGCTTCTCAAGTGCTGGGATTATAGATATATGCCACCATGCCTGGAAATAGGAAAAATTCTTTAGGCCAATTTTATTGGGTAGTTTACCTGAGCAAAGAGAAACAAAACAAAAAGTTGCAAATTGGGCACACCCAGAATTAGAATGGTTTCTGAGAATCCCAGCAAACCTGTGATTCTACAGTATTTATGGAAAAATGATTCTGGCATATAAAATAGTTTACTTGGCCATAGCTTAGTCCACCATCCAAATAGCTACCAGACTTCTTGCAAAAAATCAACATTTAATTACTATGATTAAATTCTCTTATCCACCTTAGTGTGGTGGCTCATGCCTGTTGTCCCAGTACTTGGGAGGCTGAGGCAGGAGGATTGCTCCTAGTTCAGTGCCAGCCTGGACTACATAGTGAGTTCAAGGCCAGTCTGAACTACATAGGTAGACCCTGCCTCAAAAAGCCTCCCACCCAAAACTTCTTTTATCCCTTCAGTCCATTGGATTCACTGCAGATACCCAGTTCAAATCCACAACCTTCCAACAAGTTTTATTTTTAACAACGATTAGAGAAAAACTGTAGGAGAGCCACGTCTGCTTCCCTAGTGTCTTCTGAAGGATGGACAGAAGATGCTGACAATGGGGGAAAGAAAACAGAAGTGAGAACAAAAATGAGAGCTCTACAGAGGCAGTGGAAGGGAAATAGAAACCAGGGGATAGGGATAAGACTAGAAATAGCACTTGCGAAGGGTAAGAATTGCCTCCATGGAGAAAGAGCTCAGTTGACAAGTTGGGGCTTTACGGGAAGTCTCATTCAACCAACGACAAGATGGAACTCTAGTGACTTGCCCGAGGATGTCCACAGCATGGAGAATTGCTAGAACCCGAGCCTAAGTCTCCCAAACCTAGGCCAGGGATCTTTCTTTGGCCTGTGTCAGGAGGACAATGGATCACTGGGTTAGACCACGGGCGCAAGTGCTGAACAACAAAAGGGGGCTTGCAGCCAAAGGAGGCTGGGCACGTTCACGACCCGGGTAGTTGGAAAGCTCCACTTAAGTCTGGAGGTGCCATTAACCATTAGAGAGAGACCAAGGAAACCAGGGCCAAAGTACTCCCAGCAAGGGATGAAGTTGGAATTTCAACTTGACTAAAACTTGTGCAAAGGAGGTGTCAGAAATGCCCCATCAGCATTCCGTGACTTTCCAATCCTGACAAAAAGATGGCCAGGAATTTTTGGAAGCGCCGAAGCAAGAACCAAGAATCACACCAGTATTTTTCAGACAGGCCACGATTTCCTGAGAAAACTTCAGGAATAATTGAGATGATTAGAAAATGATTAGGAAGCTACGGAAATCAGCCAAATGGCACACGGTACTTTCTGAAGCTTCTAGAGGCACATTCGGGCTCTCTCGGCTCTCTGAGATTTACTCTGTAATCTTGAACTTCTAGTGGATTGTTTGATCACCGAAATCAGTAGGTCTCCTAGTACCTCGGCCATTGCCTAAATCGCTCGAGATACACCCGAGAGGGGCGCCATCTGGCGGCCGAGGCGGAAGAGCGCGGGAGCCGGCGCGCGCAGATGTAGTTACTTGCCGACGGCGGTTCAGACCGGATGTGGTTGTGCGTGAGGTCACTTCCGGCGGGTGACGGTGTGGACGGGTCAGGAGCGTAGAGGCGGCGGCAAAATGGCGGCGCCGGAGGAGCGGGATCTAACCCAGGAGCAGACAGAGAAGCTGCTGCAGTTTCAGGTAGCGGCGAGTACTCGGTGCAGCTTATGCCGCCGCGGGCAGGGGAGTGGACCTCTAGAAGAGCGTAGAACTCCTCAGATTGGGTCCGGGCTCTTTTTCAGACCAGAAAGCTGCCCCCTCCCCCCAGCCGCCAACTGCCCCGATTCCTCTGTGCCCCGAACTCCTCTTGGTCCCCAGCATTCCAGCCATCGTTGCCGGCCCGGCTCGCCTCTTCCGTTACCCTCTACCCTCAGCGGGTCAGTTTCCGTAGTTTTCCTTAGCGCCGCCAGCCCTCAGCCATTCTTCCCAGCCCAATGACTCGAGACATGCCCGAGATGCTTAATTCCCACCGCGGAGTTGGCGTTAGTTGTGGTCTCTGAAACACCTCCCACCACCATCCCACAGCATTTCCACAAACGTTTATGAGGGCCTCTTGGGTACCAGGTCGCTTGTTGGGGGCTGTGGTGGGGAAGGGAGCACCTACTCACAGGCTTGGCCTCTGCCCTAGAGGTGTGGGAGGACACCACGGACCGAAACAATGCAACTGAAGTACCGTCATCAGCTTCTGACGGGGTTTCTTGTCTTCTGCTTATTACTGGACTCCTATGCTTGACTGTACTTGAGGAGAGTGGCAACTTGCAGGAATTTGCCTCCTTTTAGTGGATGTCACTTAAACTATGAGCCTAAGAATCTGGTTAGAGATCATTACGGCCGATGACTGTGCTTTGTTACCATTTTATCTCTTAAATGTGTATCTTAAAAATGTCTGCTTTCCTGAGGATGTTATGGAGGTCAAAATAAGCTTACAGTTGTTAGGAGCACATTGTTAAACAGTAAAATGCTCCCAGAGTTACTGCTATTAATTATTGCTTAACTTAACAACTGAAGTGGGTACCCTTATTTCCAAATATATAAGGTTCACAATATGTATTTATTCAGCAGTATTTATGAAGAGCTTCAATGCTGAGGCACTGCCAGGTAGAATAACATTTCCTGGATATTTACCATGTTGTAAGTACTTCGCTAAACATTTAGCTTATGTTATCTCATTAAATATTCACAACAACCCTGTGAGGTTCATACTGGTGTT
The DNA here is from genome assembly GCF_000260255.1 of Octodon degus. Taxonomy (NCBI): domain Eukaryota; kingdom Metazoa; phylum Chordata; class Mammalia; order Rodentia; family Octodontidae; genus Octodon; species Octodon degus. The sequence continues at coordinate 6,125,719 of NW_004524624.1, read as the reverse complement.
CATATTTTACAGAGGAAGGATATAAAACTTAAGAGCTAACAGTGCTTAGGTTACACAGCTACTGTTTAGTGGTGTCAAATTTAAAGCCAGAACTATTTTTCCAAAACCTTTCTTGGGTTAGGGCTGGTCACATAGCTCAGGGGACTAAGTGCTTGCTTAGGCAAACACGGGGGCTGGGTTCAACATTGGGCACCACATGCCATGCCAGCTCCACCCCTGGGCACACTGAGCCAGCCTGCTAGTCTGGTCGTGGTGGCACACTCCTGCGGTGTCAGTGCTGGGGGTGCTGAAAACAGGAGGATCGCTAGCTCCATAGTGAGACCTTGTACCAAGCACATTAAAAAAAAAAAGAAGAAGAAGAAAGAAAAAGAAATTCAGAGTCACAACCTTTCTCAGGTTAATTTCCCTGCTATACATCCCACATAAGTATCAGTACAGCTGAGGTAGAATACAAATACTGTGATATTAAATTTCTTGTGTTCTCATTTTTCTGTAATTTCCTAGATTTGATTTTATTATAATTTTTGAGGTATTTTTCTACTCTTAAATTAAGCAGTGTATTCAAAGTGTTTGAAGGGTGAAATGCTATTATAGACATAGTTGACATTTAATGGAAATTTTTGTAGAGATATTGATGACAGATTAAAATTGAAGAATGAGTAAACTGTAGACAACTATCTTCCATTTCCTTGTAGAACACCCATTTCAGATTTCATTTAACTTTTGCAAACTATTTTATACTTTACAACTCTTCACAGGTAAACCTTTTTTTTTTTTGGTGGTACTGGGGATTGAACTCAGGACCTTGCACTTGCCAGGCTAGCGCTTATTCTACTGAGCAATCTCCCTGGCCCAACCTCATGTTATTTAATTATAACAAGGAGATGTGAGTTATAAATCGTAGTGTAATCTTGTACTGGAAGAACATGAGTAAATGGTAACATTTCAGAGTTAAAGAGTATAGAAACCTCCATTTTTGTATTCAGTGTATATCAGGAGAGGTAGACAGCATGTTAATTGTGCTGATTGCTTTATTAAATTGAATTTGCTGAGGGACTGCATTGTGTGTGTGTGTGTGTGCTATAGGCAAACACTGGATCAGATATGTCGTACATACTGTCCATTAAACATTCTTTGAAACTTACTAGGTGTCAAGCATTATACCTTTAACTCTTAAACCTTTGGAAAAGACTATAATTAACCTCCACTCATTTTATTTATGAAGAAATAGGTTCTGAAGGGCCAGCCAAATAGCTCAGTAGATTAAAGCACCTGCAAGCAGGTACAGGGGCCTGGGGTTTGATCCCCGGGCCTGCCTTGCCAGCCCTATCCCCTGGGGTGTGCTGAGATGGCAATTGAGACTAGGTGTGGTGGCGCGCACCTGTAATCCCAGCTCTTGGGAGGCTGTAAACAAGAGAATCAGTACGAGTCTGATCTAGTAGTGAGACCCTGAACACCCTGTAGACCCTTCCCTAAAATACAAAAATAGAAAGAAAAAGAAATAGTTTCTAAGAAGACAAATAGCTTGAACAAGTAGTAAGTAGTAGAGATGTATACTTTTTTTCCCGTGCTGGAATGACAAGAGACTTAGAAATCCATACCCATAACTATTTGCATATAACCTAATGGAGAAGCCAGGTACATACATGAATAATGAGAGTGCCCAGCAAGATAAGAGTGCTCGGGCCGGGGAGATGGCTCAGTAGAATAAGCGCTTCCCTGGCAAGTGCAAGGGCCTGAGTTCAATCCCCGGTTCCGCAAAAAAAAAAAAAAAAAAAAAGGTACCACACCTCCCCCAGCACCAGGCTTCCCTCAAACCCTTGACCCTTTAGGGGGCTTGCAACCCTGCTCTTAAGCCGAATCAGGAGGGTGGTGTTATTTTGTTGTTGCTTGTTTCCCG
>NW_004524624.1:6112376-6123719 GCF_000260255.1 Octodon degus | reverse complement strand
AAAAAAAAAAAAAAAAAAAAAGAGTGCTCATAGTGTAATACAGTACATAAAAAAATAATAGCTAGGCAAGGTGGTATATGCATAATTCCAGCACTCTGGAAGGTAAAGCAGGAAGATTGCAAGTTTGAGCCCAACCTGGGCAACTTAGCAAGTAAGCTGAGCCCCTGTCTAAAAATTTAAAACTGGAGGTAGGTGGGGATATACCTGAATATGAAGGCAGTGGGTTGAAATACTCAATCACCAGTACTGCAAAAAGGAACAAAATGCTGAGTCAAGTGTGGTAGTGTATGCCTGTAATCACATCTACTTCAGAGGCTGAAGTAGGTGGCTTGCAGCTTCAAGGCCAGCCCCAGCCAGTACAGTTTAGCCTCTGTCTCAAAGTAAAAAGAGCAGGGAATATATCTCAGTAATAGAACATTTGCCTAAAAGACCCACAATAAGTGGGTCAGAGAAAGGGTCAGAGTATTGATGGGGAGGGGGAAAAATGATTTATAGGTACCATTTATTATTTACTATTCCTTATTGATAAATTATAACCATTAGGGCTGGCCAGATAACTCAGTGGATTAAAGCGCCTGCTTAGGCAGACACAGGGACCGGGATTGGTGGCATGTGCCTGTATTCCCAGCACTTGGGAGCCTGAAAATGGGAGGATCACTATAAATCCAATCTGTGTAGTGAGACCCTGTAGACCCTTATGCCTAATTTGTAGACCCATTATGCTTACTCTGCCCAATAATTACAATAATGTGTATGCCCTTTTAAGATCTGTTGACATATTTACTCAAGGCCTTTAAGCTATTAAGTGGTGGAATTCTAGTGGGTTTGATCTGGGCTTATAGGCTAGGGTTCTTACCACTGTACCTTGTTGCTTTGAAGAAATAGAATTTCAATAGGCAGTGAGCAGGAGGATGTTCAAAGCTGGGAGACAGGTTGTACACATTGATGTGGGAAAGTGGAATCTGTTTCAGTGTGTTTAGAGGATTGGAAGAGGAAAATAAGAATGAAAAAGTAGCACTAACTTACTTTCAAAGGTTTTAATGATATAATTTGTAAGCCTAGGGAATCATAAAGGATTTTTTTTCAACTAGGAAATGACAACACTAGGTTTCAGGTTTGCTTCATTAAGAGTATGGATCTGTGGGCTAAATTAAACCTCTCTTTAGTAAACAAAAAAACCAAAAAAAAAAAAAATCAAAACCAGTATGAATCATACACTTAGACTCTTTAGTGTTCAGGGTAGAACAGGATGACACTACAAGAAGCAGATTCTCTGTTTTCTCATTTGAAATATTGAGTCTAGTGAAAGTAGTACTTTGTGAATATACACTAGTGAAAGTAAATATTGAGTCTAGTGAAAGTAATGACACAAATCTCAGGTTTTTCTTGTTGTTTTGTAACACATGATTTGATTGGAACTCCCTAAGTCATATTTATTGTTTCATTGTTTCTTAGTCAATGTGATCTATCTATTTATCTTTCTTTTTTTTTTTTTTTGTGGCACCAGGGATTGAATTTTGGATCTTGCCAGGTAGGTGCCTATGCCACTGAGCTGTCTCCCTGGCCCCAATACGATATTTTTAAGATTTTTCTATAGTTTTCTATTTCTCCTGTTTATTTTGGAGCCAGTTAGTATGAATAACTAATACAGACACTTGTTTTGAGCTATTTCAAATGGAAAGAATACATCAGGTTTTTTTTCATAATTTTACTGATAGAACATCAGTTTTAAGAAGAGCTAATGAATCAGCTTTTTAACTTAGTTTCTGATCAATTTTATGATCTTGAACAGATTCTTCTTTAAATGGCTTTCCTCTAATGTAAAATGGGGATATTGTTATCTAATTTTTTTCCCCCCTTTGGAGACAGAGTCTTGCATACAGTTCAGGCTGGCCTTTGACTCACCTTGTAACCCAGGCTGACCTTGAACTTGCAGTGATCCTCTTGCTTCAACCTCCCAAGTGCTGGGATCACAGATGTGCACCACCACACCTGACTTGAAATCTTTTTCTTTTTTAAGTCTAGAAAAACTTACCAGACATAGGAGAACCTGTACTGTAACAACGTGTAACTCAGTTGCACTCCAAATTTTCTGATCAAGAAGATCATGGAGTCACAGAGGAATGTGTTCGATGATGTATAGTGTGCCTAGGGAGAGTCACATGGAGAGAAAAAACATTCTCTCAGGCTTTCACAGAGAGCACATTGGTCAAGCAATGGCCATGACTCATCCTCATGGCTGACACTGCCAAAGGATCTACCAAGTGCATTACAGGGCTATGGGATAAATCCTGAGGGTACTTGACTGACGTTATCAGATACAAAAGTTACATTTCTTGCTATATAAGTCTTGCTCTATCTTGGTCTTAACCACCCAGAAGAAAAGTATAAAAACGAGGTATATAAAGTAAAGCCATATTAATATGATGAGCTGTAAAAGGCTCAAGTCAATAACTTCTGAGGATAACCCACTAATATTATAGACTGCTAGACAGTATTGGATTGTTTAGCTGAATTCAAACACCTTAGTATTTGGATGCCAATAGAATATTCACCTCTGACAGGACTAAACAAAAGAAAAGGAGATACAGAGGAAAGATCATTTTGTATTTATATATACAAAATAGGATAGATATACAACTACTTTCACTTAATTCAATGAGAAGAAAGATGTGCACTAATAGTGTTTGGCCAGGATATCCTGTCTGCTCCTTGTACTATGGATAACCACTAAGAAGATAACAATGTACAATGTATTGATTATCGAAACTGTCCTATTAGTCAGCTTTGAAACTCTCATTTATTTCTCAATAAAATTAAATTTTAAAAAACATTAAAAAAAAAAGAAAAACTTATCAGTGTTAGATACAATGATACACATCAGTAATCCTAGCATTCAGGAGTTTGAGGCACAAGGGTTGTAAGTTTGAGGCTATAGAACCCATAGTTTTGTAACTCTAATAACAAAAAATCTGCCAAGTCATTTATCCAGACATGCTTTTTAGCAGTTAACAACACACAGCTGTATAAAATAAATAAGTTTTATTTTATTACCATCATCCTAAGTCTAGTTTTGTTATTTATTTTTGTATATTTTTTTCATCCACATATTGAGCTCTACCTTGTGACTCTCAACCTCAGCTTCACACATGCTAGATAAATGCTTTGCCAACTGAGTTAACATTCTTAGTCCTAGTTATACAGGTTATTAATGTAGAAACTTTCTAGCCCTTGCCTTCACTTGACTAAATAGGCCAGATTCTTCCATTTCCTAAAGTTTACCCTAATATCCTTAAGTTTCTACTCTCACTAGATGAGTTGTTCAGAATTAACTTTAGGGCTTTCCCTTTGAGCTACAGTGTGAAGGTTTCTCCTGTTGTTAGAAAAGATTTTTCTTGTTTTTTGTGGCCTGGTCAGCCTGCCCTGGGGGGTGGGGCTCGTACAGCATGTGGTTCCCATAATGGAACCATAGTTCTTGTGCTTGCCTAAGCTTGCCTAAGCAGGCGCTTAGACTACTGAGCTATCTCGCTAGTCCTGCAAATTTTTTTTTACGAGATCTCAGTTGTAGTTTTCTAGACAGATTGAAGATATGCCCCCTTTTTAAAACAGGATGTTGCTAAATCACCCAATTTTCCATGCTGGATTCAAATTTGTAGTCTTTCTGCCTCAATGCTGTGACTACAGGTATGCGCTACCTCGCTCAGTCTGAATCATACTCTAGATGAGAGTCAGTAATGTGTGCTCTTAAACTAGTATATGGTGGTCTTCATATAAATTTAATTCAGTGTTACATAAACCAATAAAATACCAGTACAAAAAGTTGTTTATATAAAGACTAGATTTATGAAACTGTCCTACCAATTTGGTTTGAAACTGTCTCATTGCTATTTGTTTCTCAATAAAATTATGGAAAATAAAAAATAAAAAAACTAGATTTTTAAAAAAGTAGATTAAATGCTTAGAATGGCTAAACAGGAACAAGTCTCTGGAGGAAAAAAAAAATGCCTTCAGTTAGCTGTGGGCAACATAAGTAGCTGACTTTGGGTGAAATCACTGAATGAGAAGGTTGCTTACCAACTGCTTAGTCCACCTAATCCAGTTAGTGTACTTTTGCTAGACAGAGTGAAGGTATGCCAGTGAGCCCGTTCTGTAAAGAAGAGGGTAACCGCCTTTTACCAAAAAATTACTTGGTGTTAAATAAGTGAAGTATACATTGTATGTGGGGTTGGGGGGGAGCTGGGGCACTCAGGCCATTGCGCTTGCCAGGCAAGCGCTTATTCTACTGAGCTTTCTCCCTGGCCCCTCATTCTCATTCTGTACAAGAGCTTGTGTTGTCTTTTGTATGATCATATTTTACTCGTGAAAGTCAGCTTATTTACAATTTCTTGAATGATCAATGATGAACATTTTTATGTATTTTTATATATTTGTATATTTGCTATTTCTACTTCATCTGAGAAGTGTCTATTTCAAATGCCCATTTTGGATTAGGTTTTTAAATTTGAGGGGACCTGATTTTTTTTTTTTCCTTTATATACTATAGATGCTAATCCTTTATCTGAGGAATAGCTAGCAAAAACATTTTCCCCACACTGTGGATTGTTTTTTCTCTCTGTTGGTACAAATGTTTCTCTTGTTGTACAAATGTTTTCTTAATGAGATTACAGTTATTGATTCTTTGTGATAGTTCCATTGCAATCAGGATTTTATTCATCAAGTCTTCTCCTAGACCAGTATCTTCAAAAGTTTTACCTACTGTTATCTTCCAGCAGATTTAGTGCTTTTAAAAAATAAAAAAAAAGGGGCTGGTGAGATGGCTCAGTGGTCTAAAGAACCTATTTAAAACAAGCTTAGCAAAGCACAGGGATCACGGTTCAATCCCCCAGCACCACATGCCAGCCAGCCCTGCCCTCTGGTGGGCTGAGCTGGCCACACACACACACACACACACTCATAAAATAAATAAATAAAATTTTAAATAAATAAATAAATCTCTAAAAAAATAATTTTTTTTTTGTTTTGTTTTTGTATTTTAGGGAAGGGTCTACAGGGTGTTCAGGGCCTCACTACTAGATTGGACCTGTAGTGATCTGCCTGTTTACAGCCTCCCAAGAGCTGGGATTACAGGTGCACACCGCCACGCCCAGTCTCAGTTGCTGTCTCAACATGGCCCTAAGTGTTTTTGTTTTAATATTTAGATTTTGACCCATTTTGATTTTAATTTAATATATGCTGAAAGGTATGGGTCCAGTCTTATCATAGTAGTTTTGTAGTATACAGTCAAGAATTTCGTGATGCCCCTGCCTTGCCTTTATTGCCCCAAATTGCCTTTGCTATTCTAGCTAGGTTTCTTTTGGTTTCAAATGAATTTCAGAGCTATTTTCTCTAATTCTGTGAGATATGCTGTTGGAAGTTTGATAAGGATTGTGTTAAGTCTGTGTAACAATTTTGGAAGTATGGCCAATTTCACTACATGGATTTTTTCCTACCCAGAAGCAGGGGTATCTTTCCATTTTCTGATAACCCTCTTTAATCTTCTTTTTCAGAGGACCATAGTTTTCAACGTAGAGATCTTTTACATCCTTTGTTAGATTAATTCCTAGGTTTTTCCATCTCACCCCAGAAAGAATGGCTATTATCAAGAAATCTACCAATAACAAATGCTGAAAGGGCTGTAGGGAAAAAAAAATTCTCCAGTGTTGGTGCAAGTATAGACAGGTACAACCATTGTGCAAGTCGGTGTGGAGATTTCTTTTAAAAAGGACTAGAAAAAAAAATAAAAAATAAAAGAGGACTAGAGGACCCAGCTATTCTCCTTCTTGGTGTCTTTCTGAAAAAATAAAAGCATTATACCACAGTGATATATGCATACTCGTGTTTGTAGCAGTATAATTTATAGTAGCTAAATCTTGGAAATAGTCCAAATGCTCATCGATCGATGAGTGGGTAAAGAAGATTTTTCTTTTTCTTTTTTTTTTTTTTTTAAATATATAGTAGAGTACTACTCTGGCATAAAGGATAAGCTAGAGGCATTTCTAGCTAAATGGATGCACCTTGAGACCATACTCTTTCATGAGACAGGTTTCACTGTGTAGCTCAGGTTGGCTTTAAATCAGCTTTGCAGATCAGGCTGGCCTTGAACTCACAGGTATTCTCTTGTATCAACTTCCTGGGTGCTGGGATTACAAGTGTGCACTGTGCCCAGCTGAGAAGATACTCTTAAGTAAAATAAATGGAACACACTTGTAAATACCACATTGTTTCTTTGGTGTGAAAAAATGAAAATATAAAGACCAAAATGTATAATAGATGTGAATAGGAAGATAAACTGGGGGAAGGGGAAGGGAGAAAAAAAAAATGGAAATAAACCTTTTGCAAATAAGAAGTGTAGGGGAATGAATAGTAAGTGATCATGAAAACTGAGTCTGGGGTAAGGCTGCCTGAATTTGAATCCTGGATCTTCAATTACTTTGTGACTGTAGGCAAATTATGTAAGACACTCTGTGCCTTAGTGTGGACTAAAGAAACACTAAATGTTACTATACCAGAAGCACTAATGAGTATTAAGCATATGAACAGTAAACATTATTACTGTAGTTTCTTAAAACATTGCTGGACAGTCAAGTTTTTGGGGGAAAGGTGTCATACAAATAATGCAATAAGTACCCTTGTACTATAAGTTTATCCCATTTCTCATCAAGTCACTTATTTGACATTCTATCCTAAAGTTCTAGGCACTGGATATACATTAAACGTAATTGGTAACCTGGTAAAATTCACATTCTAGTGGAAAGAGACAAAAAAGCCAATTAAGTGAAACATGTTAGTTGTTGATTAATACTGTGGAGAAAATAGGTAATTTTGATAGTGTTTGATTTTAAATAGGATGAATAAGGGCATGCCTTATAGAGTGTCATTTCTAGGAAAACCTAAATGATCAGTGGGAACAAATTATGAATAGCTGAGGGAAGAGGATTCTAGAGGAAATAAAAGTGTGAAAAAAGAAGTTTTGTTTTTTGAGACAGGATCTTGATAATGTAGCCCAGCCTGGCCTTGAACCCATTAAGTAGCCCAAACTGGCCTTTAACTCACTGCAGTCCTCCTGCTTCAGCCTCCTGAGTGCTGGGATTTACAGGCATGTGTCACCAAATTCTAAGGAATGATTTTGTCCATTGTCTCCAGGAATGGCTACTTGTAGTAGAAAGTTAGAGATATTAATAGGACTAGATAATAGAAGGACCACTGTAAGGATGTTGGCTTTCCCTCTGAGGTAAAGTGGATAGCCTTGGAAAGCTTTTGAGTAGTTGACAGGATTTGATTTAAGATTTAATGTGATTAGTTTGGCTGTTGTCTTTAGAAGAACCTGAGAAGTGAAGAAATAGACCAAGTAGGCCTGGTGTGGTGGCACACCCATGTAATCCTAGCACTTGGAAGGGCAAGACAGGAGGATCACTGCAAGTTCAAGCCCTGAGCTATGTAGTGAGCTCCAGATCAGCCTAAGGGACATAGTGAGACCCTGTTTCGGAGACTGGGATCAAAATGAAGAGGTATTCATGATGATGAGTTGTTGAATTCTATTTTGAAGGTGAAATGGTGAGATTTTCTGAGAGGTTGTAGAAATAGAGGAAAAAACTAAGGATGTCTCTTAAGAACTTTGACCTAAGTAACAGAAAGTATGGGAGAGTCATTAAATGAAATGAAGAAGGGCTGGTGAGATGGCTCAGTGGTCTTAAAGCACCTACTTGGAACAAGCTTAGCAAAGCACAGGGACCGCGGTTCAGTCCCCCAGCACCACATGCCAGCCCCATCCCCAGGTGGGTTGAGCTGGCCACACACACACACACACACACACACACACACACAAATAAATAAAATAAAAAAAATAATAAATGAAGAAGATTGGTTGAAACTTTTGCTTATGGAAGAGAGATGAGTCTAGATTTGTCCTATCAAGTTAGATTTCAAGTGAAGATTTTCAGTAGGCATTTGAAGTCTTAAATACAAGAGAAGGATCTAAGTGGCAATATAAATTTAGAGGGCCATCTCCATGTATGTTCGAGGTCATATGAGGAGCTAATAGTAAAAGGGCAGGTCAGAATATTTGTATTACATGGTGGACTATGATAGGTCTAGCAATTGGAGATTTCCATGCTTCTGTGGAGGAGAAATTATGGTAAGGAAGGATATTAGACAGACTATCAAGCACTTTGAGAGCCATATTCCTAGTAAGGTTACCCACATTATGAATCTGATTTAAAAACAGGACTCCCAGTATAGTGCTCATTTAATCTGTGGTGGATTCAGGATCATTAGTGACTTATTTTTCTGCACTTGGAACAGGACTGGAGTCCTGTTTTTTGAAGAGCCTTGGGTCTTTCAGAGGTTCACTGGAATCACAAAAGTATCTAACTTGCCTATAGGCATCAGTCAGACGGGATTGAGAGTAGTACAGATCCTCATGGTAACTGGAGGGGATCTAGAAGCATAGCCTGGTGTAGTCCCAACAGGTAAAATCTGCTCTGGCCTTTGGCAGAGTTGGCAAATTGTCCCTAGTTTTGCTAGTAAATCTCTTTAGTAAGGAAGTAGGTGTAGGGTAGTTAAACACTCATGGCTGGACATTTAGCCGTCAAATTGACATGCCAGAGCAGGTGTAAAGAAACCAATTAAGGGGTCTCCTTGACACTAATTTTGGCTAATGAGCTAAAGGAGGATTTTCTACAAAAGGAAGTTAGATCAGTGTCTCTGAGAAATTGAATTTTGCTTACCCATGACATTCAGGGTATGGTTTTTCATAGGAGATAGAGATGTCTGTTCTACATTGCCCTAGGACACTTAAGTCCTCTTCATAAAAGTGGAAAGTAAAGGTTTTGGCTGGCCTAGCCCCTCTCTGGGAAGGAAGATAGTCAACCCTACAGTGCTACGAGTCAGGAGCATCAGCCACCTGACACACAGAGCAGACCCTAACAAGTGGCTGGGTACAGCTGTGTGCCCAGTGTCCAGTTTCCTTGCATTTAAAGCACAAATTCTTTCCCTGATTGGCCTGGGCTTTTCTCTTAGATAACTTGAATGTTCTTAAAGCATTGCCAATTACAACAGCCACAATTTAGGCCTAGTTCCCACACCACCCTCCCCTCTCCCCCAGTCATCCTCCTTTCCTTGTCTAGATTCTAGTTGCTGAACATAGGAAAGCCCATGTCCAACAATTAGGTCATTGGAGCATGGGGTTCAGCAAGTGGCCAAAACAAATTGGATATCTCGATAGGTAAAAAGCAAGGGTCAAAGCTTGAAACCTATCAGCAAATCTGCCAGTTTTGAAAATTAGCCTGTTTGCATTTTGGGTATTTGCCACTGAAAAAAGAACCTGAACTCAAATAATCCCCTCTACTCTTATGACCTCTCCTTGTGGGTAGAATGAGATGTCCTTCAGGATTAAGAGCTGCCAGGAAGGCAGGCCAAATAGCTCAGCAGATTAAAGCCCCTGCATGCAGCCTGCTATGCCAGCCCCGCCCCACAAAGCACATTGAGAAGGCAGCTGAGACCGGGCACATCTGTAATCCCAGCACTTGGGAGGCTGTAAACAGGTGGATCACTACAGTCCAATCTGGTAATGAGACCCTGAACACCCTGTAGATCCTTCCCTAAATACAAAAAAAAAGAAAAAAAAAAAGCTGTCTGAGCCTTATGAAGAGGGTAGTGATTTACTAACTTGAGTTTAAGAAGACATCCCCTGAGAGACAGGTGGATATCTGAGGACAAGGTCACCAGTGATATCACTTTCCTCTTCCTTGGAGGCCTCTTTAAGTTCCATAGTTCTTGGGCCTTTCTAGAGATAAAGAGCCATAAAAGCATGAACAGAAAAAGTTTTATACCACTTTCCTTGCCTTTTGCAAAAAAAAAAAAAAAAAGATCTAATGAAGACTAGCATCACAGTTTTGACTGCCATTCTGTAACCAGTTCTTACCATTTCCTGGTTTATACTGGACCCAAACAGTATCGTGTGGGGTCTACAGCAAGAGAGAAAACTAGGTCTTGGATCTTTCAGATGATGTCCCATGCAGAAGGAAGCAGACTTCGTGAGGAATCATCTTTCATGAGACTCAAGCACAACCAGATGTCTGACAAAGCAAGCAGCACCAGTGTCTTTCCTTAGACTTCTGCATAACCCACTATGACTCCTTCAGGGTCACATTTTGTCCAGTTTCTGAGAATACAACCTAATGGCAAGGTACCTGGGATCTTTAGGACACTTCAACTGTGTGTCATGGAAACTGGAGAGAAACAGAAACGGGCAGATACTTAAGGGTCCTTCAGATGGCATCCCATATAGAAGGGTGCAGACCCATTGAGTCCCCAGAAGCACCTTTGTGAGATTCAGTTGTACTGCCTACTAAATGTCTTCAATGTCGGCATAAAGGAGCACTAGTATGTTTTGTTCTTCTCTTCCTCTTCCTCCTCTTCTTCTCTTCCCTCTGTCTCATACTGTGGCCTGCGGTGACTCACTAGAGAGAAGGGTAGAGTTCCCCTGTGGCCTCCAGCCAGTTATTTGAGAAAAGATCAGCTGCATCTAGCTCTTGAGAAAATATCTTACATTTATCTTGATAGTAAAAGCTTTGGTACTTAGTTTAAGGCAGTAGAGATAGAAACCTCTTTTCAACATTTAAGAGGAAAAAGAGAAAATCTTTAAATGTTGGGCCAGGGATGTAGCTCAGCAGCGTAGTACCTGCCTGGCAAGCACAAGGTCATGAGTTCAATTTCCAATACAAAAAAAAAAAAAAAAACAAACTTCCAAGTTCTAAGTACAAGGGTAGAGTTTGTTATCCATTAACTCTAGCTCTACTTTGTATACTGACTGCAGAATGCGTTCATCTTTACTGTTTCCTTTATTCTGCTCAAACCTCCAGGCACATGGTGAGTGTGTGTGCGCGTGCACGAGCATGTGCTTTAATGTTCACAGCCAAATGAAATGTACCCCAGGCAACACTGGGGCCACCACCACTCAATGGTTGTACTTCCCCTTCACTTGCTCTCTTGGTCTTTTCACAAATCCCTGTGATTACAAAAATAGCTGCTACAAATTCTCTGTATCTGGCATATAAAAACTGAGCAAAAAGTATCTCAGCAGTTGTCACCTTGCAACAAAACATCTTAGAAAAAAATTCAACATAGGTTTAACTTCTGCAGTATTTTTGCTTATATAAAACACTAATATAAAGTACATTTCTTTTTTTTTTTCTTTTTTTTTTTTGAACTGGGGATTGAACTCAGGCCCTTGTGCTTTCCAGGGAAGCACTTATTCTACTGAACCACCTCCCTGGCCCACATTTCTTAAAAAGTTAATGAAAT
>NW_004524624.1:6105049-6112276 GCF_000260255.1 Octodon degus | reverse complement strand
TTTTTTTTTTTTTGGCGGAACTGGGGATTGAACTCAGGCCCTTGCACTTTCCAGGGAAGCACTTATTCCACTGAACCATCTCCCTGGCCCACATTTCTTAAAAAGTTAATGAAATACCAGCCAAATTATATACATTATTATAGTACAAGTGAACAAGGCAAAATATTCAGTCCTTAGGTTTTTGGGTGAGGGTTGTCCGCAAAAGGCAAGTCGTGTGATGTCCTGGGCCACACTGTCCTGATGTCCTGGTCAGGGCAGAAGGGAGGCTTAGAGGGTCAAGCAGTGTAGCATGGGAACCCAGAGAAGACTAGGTGCTCCTTCTAAGACAAGAGTGAGGATGGTGTTTTGTTGCTTGCTGATTCCAGTCTTCTGGTCTCCTCCTCAAGTGGTGGGCAAAGGTGGAGATGCCCTGGGAGGAGGCAGAAAGGGAATTAAGCTGCCTCCATAGCCAAGCTGGGTTGATCCTGATCTTTCAGGTCCATGAGTACTAGATGGGCTGCCAATGTGTTGTGTGGGTCTATGAGAGATGAACACTTTTGCTGAGGACTGTAGGGTAGGAAATAATAGCTTGAAGCATTAGGAGGATTCTGCTGCCCCTGGGGTCAAGATGTCTATGTTTTGCATGCTTGGCAGTGCTGGAGCTGAAGAGATTCCTGTTTGCTGTCAGCACTTTGTCGGTGAGTGGGTTGCATTTCTGCTTGTACGCCTCTTTGCACCCCAAGTCTGAAGAGTTTTTCTCTTGTTTTTGTAGGATTTTTCTGTTGCTTTCCCTAAGCCCCTTGAAGATGAAAAAACATTGTTAGTCCCTTTGTGGGGATCCACATCTTCTTTCATCTCCTCTTTAATGGTCACTTTTCTTTCTTGGACCTCTTGAATGATCTCTTCAGGAAGGACAAATCAAGTTCCTTTCTTGATTTGTTAAATCTTTTTTTTTTTTTTTTGGTACTGGGGATCAAACTCAGGACCTTGGTCTTGACAGGCTGCCACTTATGCCCCTGAGCTGTCTCCCTGGCCCTCCTTTCTTGATTTGGGAAGGGAAGAATCTCAGACTCATGCAGTGCCTGGGCGTCATACATAGTGCTCAGGTGGTTCCAGATGACCTTGGATGGCACCTGCTGCGATTGAGACTGGGTGTGGTGGTGTGCACCCACTTGGGAGGCTGAAAACAGGAGGATCACTACGAGTGTGATCTGTGTAGTGAGACCCTGTAGATCCTGTACTAAATACATAAAAAGGGGGCTGGGGAGATGGCTCAGTGGAATAAGCGCTTCCTTGGCAAGTGCAAGGGCCTGAGTTCAATCCCTGGTTCTGCAAAAAAAAAAAATAAAGAAATACATAAAAAGAAAAAAGGTAGTACTTTCAGTTTACCCTCTTCCCTTACTATAGTTTACACTTTAGTCTGGACAATTTGAATACTTTTCATTCTGGTACCCCCAAATTGTTTTTTTGTTTGTTTTTTGTTTTTGTTTTGTTTTTTACCTGAAGCAGGGCTGGCATGATGTGTGATGCTAGGGATTGAACTGCAGTCCCCTGTGGATGCCTAAGCTTGCCTAAGCAAGGTGCTTTAGACCACAGAGCTATTTCACTGGCCCCCTGTATTTATTATTATTTTGAGACAGTCTCTTAATTCCACTTGGACTTGAACTCATGATTTTCCCACCTCTGCCTCCTGAGTGCTGGCGTTACACGCATGTGCCACCACACATAGCTCACTGAAAGTTCTAAAAGGTCAGTACTATAGAGTAATCAGAATAATGGGAAAAGTGGAAAAGCTTAGATTGAAGCAGTCAAACAAAGATGATTGACATGGCATTACTTAAAGCAGCATCATGTTCTTTATACCTCATGATCGGACTTATCTACCCTTCGCATTTCTATTCCAGTGATACTTTGTCATTTGCCTTTACATGTTCTTCCCTTGCACTGAAACATCTTTCATTAGTATTCATCCCAGAACCTTGATTTCTTCTGATATCAAGTTTCCTGAAAGACTTAAGGATTTGTTTATTGCTAGTGTATAGTAAATTGTTGTAATAATATATTGTGCTTTTTTTGGTGGGGGAGTACTGGGGATGGAGTCCAAGGACTCATGCAAACAACTCTATTACAGAGCGTGGACCCCAGTCCTATATTAAATTTTATAGTGAAACTCAGTCTCTGTTAAGTTACCCAGGTTACCTTGAATTGGAAGTCCTCATGTCTCAGTCTGTAAAGTAACTGGAACTGTAAGCATGCATACTACACTAGCCTAGTGCATGTCTTTTTATGCCACGCAATTATTGAGTAGTCAAAAAGTATGATTTCTTTGTTTTGTGCTTGTTGGATGGTAGATGCTAAATTAGCATTGGATGCCATGCTGCCCTCCCCCCCCCCCCCAGCACTGAGACTGAAATTGACTGAAATTGAGACTGGGTGTGGTAGTGCATGCCTGTAATCCCAGCTCTTGGGAGGCTGTAAATAGGCAGATCATTAAAAGTCTATCTAGTAGTGAGTCCCTGAACATCCTGTAGAACCTTCCGTAAAATAAAAAGGTAATGCATATTGTCCTAAATCCTTGGGAGGTCAGTTCATGGGAGGGAAGTCATTTCTGATAAGGAAAGAGGGACAAGGTCATGGAACAAGGGCCTTTTCCCAGATGAATGTACTGGGATGGACATACCCAGTGGGAATGTAGTAACAATTTGTGACAGTTAACTTTTGGGACTGAAGCATTAGAAGTTTCCAAAGTCAGCCTTCATTTACACTGCTGTGCTATCTCAAGTCACATCTGCCGACAGTAGATACAAATGTAAACTAGTTACACTCTGAGGAGCAAGTTAGTTAAGAGAAATTATAAATTTAGCTAAGATAAATTATTATTTAGCTAATAAAAATTGAACAGTGACTGTGTACTCAAAATGATGTAGAATGCTTCCATGTAACTTATTTGGTTTTAGTCTTTTGAGACAGAGATCTGCTATGTGTAGTTCAGGCTTGTTTGAACCACTGTGATTCTTCTCTGGCTCAGCCTCCTGAGTGGTCGGATTACAGACATCTACCATCGCACTCACCCCACGTAACTTTTTAGTTTAGTTTTGTTTCTTTGAAACAGAGTCTCCCTTTGTTATTTATGATGGTCTTGAATTCACTTTTAGCCCCACCTGACTTTGAACTCTGACTCTGGTCTAACTACCTCAGCCTCCCGAGTGCTGAAATGACCTGAGTGTGTCACCACACTTGCTCCAGTCCATGTAGTTGTCATTAAAGACATAATAATCTCAAATCAAAATGAATGTGATGGTAATAGTATCTGTATCACTAGTTTATTGAGGAAAATATAGTAAAAGCAAATGTATGAGATGTGATCAGAATATATGGTCAGTGTTAAAATTTTAAAATTTCATTACTGGGGCTGGTGAGATGGCTCAGTGGTCTAAAGCACCTACTTAGAACAAGCTAAGCTGAGCAAAGGACAGGGACCACGGTTCAATTCCCCAGCACCACATGCCAGCCAGCCCCGCCCCCTGGTGGGCTGAGCTGGCCACACACACACACACACACACACACACACATACACATAAATAAATTTTAAAAATAAAATAAAATAAAATTTCATTACAGTAACACATTGCCTTTTTAAAAAATTTTTTTGTCTTTTTTTGAGACAAGGTCTCACTATACAGTTCAGGCTGGCCTTGAGCTCACTTTGTAGCTCAGGCTGATCTCAAACTCTGAAGAATCCTCCTGCCTCAGCCTCCTGAGTGCTGGGATTACAGGTGTGCACTACCATGCCCAGCTGACACATTGCCTTTTATCAGAGAATTTGGTCTTTGAACACACTTTTTTTTTTTTATGAGCAGAATGTATTTATTGAGGGAAAGAAAGCTTCTGTCCGAGAGAGGGACAGGAGGGGAGCCCAAGCGGGTTGTCCCCCAACTTTCAACACAATCAATTGTTCTTGTCACTTTCTGGAGCAGTTATAGAAGTCCGTTTTCATGAATATCATTTTGAAATTATATATATATATAATAAAAAGCAGCTGCTGAGTGTCATACAATGGAAGCAGGCTCACACAAACATTATAATCTGTCCTCAGCCACCTTGTTCACCAGATCTGGCACTCTGAGACTACTAGTAAAATTAACAAAAAGTCTGTGAATTGACTGAGTCTAGTTAATTGCTTGAATTGACTGCCCAAATACTAATACTATTCCTACCAATTTAAAATTTTTTTATAATTATTTGGGGCCTGGAAGATAGCTTAGCAGTCTAAGTGCCTACCTGGCAAGTGCAAAGACCCGGGTTTGATCCCTGGTGCCACATGCTGTGCCAGCCTGGAACCCCAGGGGCGCTGTGCCAGCCACATGCATGGTGGCACATGCCTGTAACCCCCAGCACTGGGGAGGCTGAGACAGGATTATTATGAGTCCGAACTACATAGTGAGATCCTGTGCCAAATAGATAGATAAATCTTTTTTTTTGCGGAACCAGTGATTGAACTCAGGCCCTTATGCTTGCCAGGGAAGCGCTTATTCCACTGAGCCATCTCCCTGGCCCCCTAGATAAATAAATCTTTAAAAATAATAAGTTATTTCATAAAGTTAAAAGGAAGGGCTGACGAGATAACTCAGTGGACTCAGCACCTGCTGAGGCAAGTGTAAGAACCAGTGTTTGATCCCCAGCACCACATGCCATGCCAGCCCCACCCCTGGGTACACTGAGTTGGCCAATGAGCCCAGGTATGGTGGTGCACACCTGTAATCCCAGAGCTAGAGAGGCTTTGACAGGAGGATCTCTACAAGTCTGAGCTGAGTAATAAGACCCTGTGCCAAATGCATAAAATTGAAAAAAAATTAAAATTTAATTAAAGAGAATTATATTCATGAAAAGTTTATTAATCTCCATTTGTACATGGAAATCTTACAAGTATCCCATTGTTGATGTATATAATACGCGTTTACAACTGCTATACCACAAATTGTGGCTGTATTACCATTTTTATTATGTTATTTTAATGTTCTCCTCAAGGAACTGTCATATAATGACATCCAGTCTGCTAAATCAATACTTTTCTTTGCATTGTTGTAATCAAAGATGTCCTGAGAAGCAGTATAAGCTGCCAGATGGGACTGTATGCATGTATTGGTTCAGAACAATCAAGACATATGAATTATGTCCCCATCCCCAGGGTGGATGTGCTAAATTGCTTCAGCATATCAAGGTAGCTGCAACAGCACAGTTAACGATGCAAAAGAGGACCTCTGGAAATGGTACCAATGATAGGGTGAATGTGTTCAAAGCCAGAGGGAGTATCTTGTGAGAGATTGATGTGAATGTGTCTTTTACTGTAATAATTATTTTTTAATTTAAACATTTATTGTATTTTCAAGTATATTACATAACTTCTTACAGACTGAGTAGTGAGAATATTTTATTTTTTTATTTTTTTCCATAATTTTATTGAGAAACAAATAGCATTGAGACAGTTTCAAACCAAATTGTTAGGATAGTTTCAATAATTAACACATTGCATACATTCTTCCTAGTGGTTAATGCTGTACAAGATGCTGACTTGATATCCTGTTTACAAACACCATTAGAACAAATCCCTCTATTCATTAAGAGAATGTAACTATATATCTATCTTAGCCACTTTGAATACACAGATACAAAATGGACATTCATCTGTATACCCTTTTTTGTTAAGTTCCGTGATTTGAATATTATAGGTGTATTAATTCAGCAAAATATTCTAAAAGAGTCCAGTAGTCCATAATAGTATTGGGTCTTCCGCTTCACTGGCAGTGTCAGAAATTGTTGACCTTGGGGGCCTGCCTCGTAGCTCAGTTCTTCAAGTGGCTGCTTCAACAAAACAGTCAGGCTCAGGTTGCTATGGTTCTATCCTTGGGCCTGCCGTGGTGGCCCCACCCCCAGGGTGCACTGAAATGGGAATTGAGACTGAGCATGGTAGCGCACACCTGTAATCCCAGCACTTGGGAGGCTGTAAACAGGAGAATCACTACAAGTCTGATCTAGTAGTGAGACCCTGAACACCCTGTATACCCTTCCCTAAAATAAAAAATAAATAAGAAAGTACTCCAAGAAACCTACTAATATGTATGGTTTGGTTTAGTCTCTCTCTCTCTCTCCCTCTCTCTCTCTCTGTCTGTCTCTCTCTGTCTGTCTGTCTCTCTCTCTCTGTCTTTCTCTCTCTCTCTCTCTCTCTCCCCCCCTCCTTCCTTCCCTCCCTCCCTCCCTCTCCCCTTCATTACCAGGGATTGAAACAAGGTTTTCACACTCAGCTACATCTCCAACTGTTTTTTAAAATTTTGAGACAGGGTCTCACTAAGTCACCAAATTGCCCAGGGTCACACTACATAATTCTAGCTGGCTTTGAACTCATTTTGTAGCCCAGGCTAGCTTAAAATTGAGGTGATCTTTGTGCCTCATCCTCCAGAGTGCCAGGATTAGAGGTATGTGCCACCACACCTGGCTCTAGGCTCAAACTTGTGATCCTCTTGCCTTAGCCTCCCAGGTGGACACCAACTTACCTTTAGAACTTTTAGAACATAGAGACCATCCCTATATTCTGGTATCTAGAATACTAGGTCAATAAATATAAGTTGGTGAAGGAATAATCCTGGCCTGGGTGTGTCACCTGCCTATGCAGAGTTTTAATACTCATCACTAGTGGTTACAAGCAGGTTTGTTCAGTTGGGCTTGTGTCACTAGTTATTAAAGGACTTTGCTTGCAAATTAGGTTACGTATTTCAGTTTTCAATTATGTAATTACTCTAATTGTTCTCTCAGTATTTATAATCCTCCCACACCACTTATAGGGTCTCCTTGTATACCCAGAGGAGTCTTGAACTCCTGGTCCATTTGCCTCAACCTTCCAAATACTTGAGAACTTGGATGACAGGCCTGTACTGCCATACTCCACTACATACCTTTTTAAAAAACATGTTTTCATAAGGCATTTAAGCTACTATTCCAAAGCCAGGATTATCTCCAGGGAGGTTCAAACTCCAGCCAAAACAGAAACTGCCCCTGGTCAGAACTACCGATTAGTACTATGGGTTTTCCATATTCCCATGCATTGGAGTCAGTAGAGAAGCTCTAAAAAGCAAAAATGAACATAAAACTGAAGCAGAAACCTACATTCTGGGTTTCATCCCCTTCTAAGAAGATTACAGATTTGCTGTGAACCAGCCTGGTATACTTGGTGGTTTGATTTTTTTTTCTTGT
>NW_004524624.1:6077640-6103149 GCF_000260255.1 Octodon degus | reverse complement strand
TTAGATAGAGTTATTACCTTAGCACCAGGTCTGGATCTACGAAGTTCAGATTCCTCCAGGTGGGTGTTGCTTGGATCTGGCTTCTGTGCTCCACTTCTTTCTGCTGTAGCCGTTAGAGTTGAACCCTTTGTGTCTCTCTGGGAAGATGTTCTGCTCCTGAATCAGCTGGGTGGGTCTTGCCTCTAGCCTCTTTGCAGGGAGTTCTGCTGAAGGGTTCGGGTTCCCTGCTGGGCCTGCAGCCTGGGTCGAATGAGGATCTACGGGCCCGGGTCATCTCACTCACTCGCCCAGCCTGCACTCTGGGTCTGTTCAGGATTCCGCGGCCTGGGTCGTCTCACTCACTCGCTGGGCCTGTGCTCTGGGTCTATTCAGGATCCTGCGGCCTGGGTCGTCTAATTCACTCGCCGGGCTTGCGCTCTGGTTCTGTTCAGGATCCCGCCAGGCCCTGGGTCGTCTCACTCACCGGCCTGCCTCTTGTATTTTTGAGACTGGGTCTCATTATGTACTTTAGTCTGGGCTTGAACTCACAGCAGTCCTCCTGCTTTAGTACTGGGAGGACACATATGTCCTCTTGAGCACTAGGATTGAAGGCATGCACCACTAAGCAGCAGCCTGGTGTTAAATCAAAACATTTATACTTACAAAACCCCAGTAGACCTGTAGTATAGCTTAGCAATAGAGTGCTTGTGTAGCACACAGAAAGTTCTGAGTTGTATGCTCACCATGGCAAAAAAAAAAAAAAATAGTTTCATACACAGTGAAATTTTGTGCTAATTTGTAGAGGACCTGAGTGCTCTGCCACATTTTTGGTAGTGTTAGATCCATCTCTGTCCCAGTGGTTGCTAGTTGAGAGTTTTCTGAAGATAGAGACTGTCTTAACTTACCTTTCTAGATTTTGAACATAATAAATAGAAAAGGCACATAGTAGACATTTGTTAAATAAAAGGCATTGTAAATAGGGCTGGCATGATAGCCCATTGGACTAAGTGCCTGCTTAGGCAAGCGCAGGGATCAGAGATTGATCCCCAGCTGCACAGGCCATGGTAGCCCTGCCC
The DNA here is from genome assembly GCF_000260255.1 of Octodon degus. Taxonomy (NCBI): domain Eukaryota; kingdom Metazoa; phylum Chordata; class Mammalia; order Rodentia; family Octodontidae; genus Octodon; species Octodon degus. The sequence goes on along the minus strand of NW_004524624.1, from coordinate 6,102,094 downwards.
CTAGGTGCACAGAGCAGGCAACTGAGACTTGGCGTGGTGGCGTGTGCCTGTGATCCCAGCACTGGGGAGGCTGAAAACAGGAGGATCATTGTGAGTCCAAGCTGCATAGTAAGACCCTGTACCAAATAAGTATATTTTAAAAAACAAAAGGGTAAATAACTGAAGGGAATATAGTTTCGTATTGGATCTTGAAGGAAGGCTAGAGTTTAAGCTCTTGTAGACAAGAGTCCTGCACATAAACTATTAGATTTAGTATTCAGTTTCTGAGAAGAAATTGAAAGTAACCTTGAGATGGGGTGTGGTGGTACACACCTGTAATTCTAGCACTCAAGAGGCTGAGGCAAGAGGATTGCTACAAGTTAGAGGCAACTGAGTGAGTTCAGCCAGACTGTGTTTTGGAATTTGTTACCAGTCAGCTGAAGGGTTTTGCTGTTGACTTAAGGAGTTATGAAAGGCTAGTTAGGCAGGCACATTGTTGTACAACTGTAATGCCAGCACTCTGAAAACTGAGGCAGGAAAATGACCAAGAGTTTAAGGCCAGCCTGAACTACATAGCAAGACTGTCTCAGAGAGAGAGGCTTAAGCATAGAAATGTGGTTATTGATGTAAGATAAAATAGAAAATGAGTTGTCAGAATGTGATTATTCATGAAGTGTGGAGTTCTGAGATGAGGTACTGGTGCCATATCTAGGTGGAAATGTTGAATTAGGTTCCTGGAAAAGTGTTGCTGAATTTCAGAAGTGAGTCCAGGGATTAAATTAGAAATCATGTGGGCCTGCCCCTTAGCTCAGTTCTTTAAGTGGCTGCTTCAACAAAGTAGTCAGGCTCAGGTTGCTGTGGTTCGATCCCCACAACTCAAGCCAGCCAATCATGCCCTGAAGGCATTTGAAGGAAAAAAAACCCTTCTGCCTTTTTATTTATTTATTTATTTATTTTAGTGTGTGTGTGTGTGTGTGTGTGTGTGTGTGTGTGGCCAGCTCAGCCCACCAGGGGGTGGGGCTGGCTGGCATGTGGTGCTGGGGGATTGAACTGTGGTCCCTGTGCTTTGCTAAGCTTGTTCTAAGGTGCTTTAGACCACTGAGCCATCTCACCAGCCCCCCTTCTGCCTTAAAAAAAAAAAAAAATAGAAATCATTTACATTGAAAGGATGTTGAGGAGCTGGAGAGATGGCTCAGTGGTCTAAAGCACCTACTTGAAACAAGCTTGGCAAAGTACAGGGACCGCGGTTCGATCCCCCAGCACCACATGCTAGCCAGCCCCGCCCCCTGGTGGGCTGAGCTGGACACACATACACTCACACACACACACACTCAATAAAAATGTAATAAATAAATAATTAAAAAAAAAAAAAAAAAAGGATGTTGAAGACCGGGGATTAACTGAAATTTGTCAAAAGGATAGATAGAGACAAAGCAAGGACACATCTTTAGGGAGATTGCTGCATTTAGAAGGATAGAAGAAGAGCTGGAGAAGGAAGGAGCATTGGTCAGAAATTGTTACCTTGTGGGACAGTGAGGAAAGCTGGCAAGCATGAAGTCCTGAGTTGGATCCTCAGAACCAAAATAAAAAAGAACAGTTTGCTAGACCAAGAGATTGAAGAAATCTTTAATTTTTTAACTTGAATTTGAGAGAATATTGATTGTAATCAGCTGTCCTCTATTTGAAGTTTTCAAAGGAAGTGTTTTTAGACATATGTATATAAGTATCAAATAACTGATTAGCTACATTCTGAATCAGCATTAACTATTCTTCACCCTCTGCCTTCAATATTTTTTAGTGTACTTTCCTAACATTTTGCATTAAGAAGTTCACTCAGGGTAAAAAATACCTATAACAATACTGTTGATTTTTTTCCTAACTGTTTTTATCCTTTTCCCTAGGATCTGACTGGCATAGAATCTATGGATCAATGCCGCCATACCTTGGAACAGCATAACTGGAACATAGAGGTACAGCATAGTAGGATTCATTCTAAGCTCATTTCTTTTCTCTGGTCTTATATCCAAAAATATATTTTTCCACAGCATGAATCTTTTCCCTATAGTATATTTCTTTTCTTCAGAATTAGGGCTCTTGGGGCCGGGGAGATGGCTCAGTGGAATAAAGCGCTTCCCTGGCAAGCGCAAGGCCCGAGTTCAATCCCCGGTTCTGCCAAAAAAAAAAAAAGAATTAGGGCTCTTTAGTCATCTTTACTGATGTGAAAAAATACAGAAAATGTGATTAAAAATGTATGAAATCATAAAATAAATGCTGACCCCTAACTGGCCATGGTGACACATGCCTGTAATCCTAGCACCCAGAAGACTGAGGCAGGAGAATCACCCAAAGTTTGAGGCCAGCCTGTACTACATAACAAGTTTAAGGGCAGTCTGAACTGCCTAGTGAGACCCTGTCTCAAAAAAAGTGAGGCATGGTGGTCCATACCTATAATCACAGCATTCAGGAGGATAAGGCAATAAGGTCACCATGAGTTCAGGGTATCTTACACTACATAGTGAGGCCTGATCTCTAAAAAGAAAAATTTAAAAAGGGCTATAGATGAAGCTCAGGGCAAAGGGCCCTGCTCTTACTCCCTAGCACCACAAAAACAAAACAAAAAAGTATTAAAAAAAAAAAAAAGTATTATATTTTCCTACATGTAGATTGTTGGTTCTCCCCAAGTGGACTGACATTTCAATTTTATTACTTCACTTAAAAAAAAAAAAAAATAGGAAGACCAGCCAGATAGCTCAGCGGATTAAAGCGCCTGCTTTGGCAGACACAGGGACTGAGATTCAATCCCTGGCACATCCCCAGAGTGCACTGAGACATTGAGACTGGGCGTGATGGTACACACCTGTAATCCCAGCCTTGGGGGGTTGAAAACAGGAGGGATAACTATGAGTGAGATCTGTGTAGTGAGACCCTGGAGATCCTGCACTAAATACATTTAAAAAAAAAAAGCCCAGGGCTGGTGAGATGGCTCAGCGGTCTAAAGCACCTACTTAGAACAAGCTTAGCAAAGCACAGGGACCACGGTTCAATCCCCCAGCGCCACATGCCAGCCAGCCCCGCCCCCTGGTGGGCTGAGCTGGTCTCTCACACACACAAATAAATAAATAAATAAAATTAAAAAAAAAAAAAGCCCAACTAGGGCTGGGGTGTAGCTCTGTGGTTGAGACCCTGGATTCAATCCCCATTGCCACCAAAGAAAAGAAATTATTAGAACATCTTTATGCCAGCTCCTTAAAGAGTAAGGCAGAAAGATTACAAATTTGAGGCCAGACCCAACAATTTAGAATCAAACTGTTAAAAAAAAAAAAAAAAAAAAAAAAAAAAAAAAAACAACTGGAGCTGAAAGCCCAATTTTAAAGGCCCTGGGTTCAATCTCTAGTATATTAAGAGAGTGAAGGCCTGGGGGTGTAGCTCAGTAATATAGCACTTGCCTGGCATTTGTAAGACCCTGAGTTTAATTTGCAGTACCACTGAAATAAAAGAAAAACTGTCTGCCTTGCACTGTGAAAAAATCTTTTATGATTTCATAACTTGAGACATTAGTTATTCAGAATATGTTGGTTACTGAATTACAGGCTTTCTAATGTCTGAACTTTTTACTGAATAATTAATACTTATTAATAAAACTACCAAACTTAAAAGGGCCAGTGAGGTAGCTCAGCAGACTAAGCACCTGTTTAGGTAAGCTCAGGGACCTGGATTCAATCCCCAGCACCACATAATGCACCAGTCCTGCCCCCAGGCGCACTGAGCCAGCCACGAGACCAAGTGTGGAGTTGCATACCTGTAATCCCAGAGCTGGGAAGGCTGAGACAGGAGGATCTATGTCTGAACTATGAGTTTCAGCTGCATAGTGAGACCCAAATACATAAAATAATAATGCCACTGAGTTCATCAGAAAAGTCTTCAAGTATTAGGAAACTGTTAACTTCACAGTAGCACGTACAAATTTTCCAAAATTCTAATTTTTACTTCAGGTTTCTGATTTTATAATTAATAACAAATACCATGCTGTCAAATGTGTTCTTTCTTTTCTTTTTATTTATTCATTTTTTTTGGAACCGGGGATTGAACTCAGGCCCTTGCGCTTGCCAGGGAAGCGCTTATTCTACTGAGCCATCTCCCCAGCCCAAATGTGTTCTTTCTTGAGGGCCAGGGAGATAGCTCAGTAGAATAGCGCAAGGTCCTGAGTTCAATCCCTGGTACTGCAAGCAAAAAAAAAAAAAAAAAAAAAATGTGTTCATTCATTTGTCCTGCCTTCCTTTTTTTCTTTTTTCTTTCTCTCTCTTCTCTTCTCTGTCTGTCTGTCTATCTGTCTCTTCTCTGTCTCTTCTCTTTCTGTCTGTCTCCTCTGTCTGTCTCTGTCTCTGTCTGTGTCTCTGTCTCTCTCTGTCTGTCTCTCTCTCGCTCTTGCTCTCGCTCTTGCTCTCGCTCTTGCTCTCGCTCTTGTGCTCTTGCTCTCGCTCCGCACCTCCTTAGGTTGGCGCAGGGACAGGGGTCCAGTTCCCAGCATGTGGTGCTGTCCCTGCCCCCAGGGCATGCTGAGAGCTGGCTGAGATTGGGCATGGTGGTATCTCACCACTTGGGAGGCTGAAAACAGGAGGATTATTACATGTCTGATTTGTGTAGTGAGACCCTGTAGACCCTGTGCTAAATACATTAAAAAGCTTCATTGATACATAATTCAGTGCTAAATTACCCACTTATAGTGTGAAATCAATTTTTTTTTATATTCACAGACTTATGCAGCCATTACTACAGTTTGTTGGTTTTTATTTCTCTCTTTTATGGTACTAGAGATTAAACCCAGGGCCTTCACACCTTCCTATTTTTATTTTTGAGACTGTCTCACTACATCATCAAGTTGCCCAGGTTGGGCTTAACCTTGTAATCGTCCTGTCTCAGCCTCCCAAGTACTGGGATTATAGGCATGCTCCATCCACCATGCCCAGTTTTATTTTGGTTTTGATTTGCGTTTTCCCAATGTTGATTTTGGGGAATACTGGGAGTCAAACTCAGGACCTTGCGCTTGCCAAGAAGTGCTGCACCTTTGCGCTGTAGCAATCTCCTCATGCACCCACCCCCATAGTTTTGTGGGGTTTTTTGGTGTTGTTTTTTTTTTTTTTTTTTTTTTTTTTTTTTTTTTTTTTTTTTTGCGGAACTGGGGATTGAACTGAGGCCCTGGCACTTGCCAGGCAAGCACTTATTCTACTGAGCCATCTCCCCAGCCCTTCACCCCCATAATTTTGAGTATGTTCTTTTTTGGCCATTTTAAAATCCTCTTTGAAAAAAAAACAAAAAAGGTATTAATTTCCTTGCTCTTTTTTGTCGTATATCGGGGGTTGTTGGGAATTCCATAAGGGGTTTTGTGTTCTATTGAGCTACGTTCCCAGACCTTTTTCCTTTTTTTTTTTTTTTTTTTTTTTGAGCAAAGGTCTTGCTAATTTATTCAGGTTGGTCTTGAATTATGATGTTCTTGTCCTGTCCCACTGAGGAACTGGCTTTACAGATGTGGTTGTCTAGATACTGAATGCTTATCAGATAAATGATTTGCAAATATTGCAAATTTGTGAGTTGTCTTTTTAGATTTTTGTTTTCTTTGTGTGACAGAGTTGCTATGTAGTTTAGGCTTACCTTGACGCAGTCCTCCTGCCTCAGTTTCTTAAGTCCTGGGATTATAGGTGTGTGCCACAATGCCTGACTCTTGTCTTTCTTTTTTTCATTATTTAGAAAATACTTATGCTGGTATGGTGGTGCATAATTCTGTGCACTTGCCAGGTAGGTGCTTATACCTCTGAGCTATCTCCTGTAGTCCTAGCACTCAGGATGCTCAGATGAGAGGATCCACGTGAGTTTGAGACCAGTTTGGGCTACGAGTGAATTCAAGGCCAGCCTGAATAGAATGAGACTCTGTCTCAAAAAAAACTTTAGTAGTTTCTGTAATGAAACTCAAATATATAAGACCTTACATATTTATACACTGTGTTACCCCTGTACAAGTGAAAAAAAAATTAAGTTTGACATTTCTAGGCTAATGTTGCTGTTAACTTCTATAGAATGGTAAACTGGGATACCTTTTCCAACGTTGACAGCACAGTTTACAAAGTATAAAAGATATTCAGTAATAGCAGTATGTTATGCATCGTTAGCAGCAACAGTTTTTCCAGGTTCTGCAGTCATCTGAACAAAATCATAAACATCCAGCTCACTCCATTAAAAAAAGAAGAAAAAATTACCCAGACCTATTTATTTATTTATTTATTTATTTTTATTAGTCAGGATCTCACATAATACAGGCTGGTTTTCAGCTCATATGTAGCCCAGGGTGGCCTCAAACTCATACTCTTGCTTCAGGCTCCAGAATGTTGGATTACTTTATAATGTCCTTTGATGCACAGAAGTTTTTCATTTTGTTGCAATCCAGTTTTGTTTCTCATACCTCTAATATCGTATCTAAAATATCATTGCCTAAGGGCTTGGGGGGATGGCTCAGTAGAATAAGTGCTTCCCTGGCAAGTGCAGGGGCCTGAGTTCAATTCCCAGTTCTGCCAAAAATTAAAATAAATAAAATATCATTTCCTAATCCATGGTCTTGAAGATTAATAACACCTTTGTTTTCTTTTAAGAATTTTGGAGACTGGGGAGATGGCTCAGTGGAATAAGCACTTCATTGGCAAGCGCAAGGGCCTGAGTTCAATCCCCAGTTCTGCAAAAATAAATAAATAAAACAAAAAGAAAAAAAAAAGTTTCTAGTGCTGTAACCGGCAAGATGCTGCGGAGTCTGCTGGCTCTCCGGCAGCTTTCTCAGAGGACCATCAGCACTGCTGCACGCAGGCATTTTGAAAATAAAGTTCCACAGAAACAGAAGCTTTTTCAGGAGGACAATGGAATTCCAGTGCATCTAAAGGGTGGGGTAGCTGATACCCTCTTGTATAGAGCCACTATGATTCTCACAGTGGGTGGAACGGTGTATGCCATATGCCAGCTGGCTATGGCATCGTTTCCCAAGAAGCCGGAATGATTTCAGGCAATTCAGTAATTAGTGGCTCAGTTCCAGTTGGCTCTCTGGATCAGTAATTTGATAAATAACTGAGCTTTTCGTTGGGGATCAATATTTATCGACTTGTACTAATTGTCACCAATAAAGCAGTCTTCATGAAAAAAAAAAAAAAAAAAAGAATTTTGGGGCTGGGGAGATAGCTCAGAGGTATAAGCACCTACCTGGCAAGTGCACCTCCCTAGCAAGTGCAGAGTCCCATTCAATCCCTGGTCCTGCATGCTATGTCAGAACTGGGCATGGTGGCGCATGCCTGTAATCCTAGCACTCAGAAGGTTGAGACAGGAGGATCACTGTGAGTTCAGGACCAGCCTGGGGGCTACAAAAGTGAGCACAAGGCCAACCTGAATTGCATAGTATGACCCTGTCTCAAAAAAACAAAAAACAAATAAGGGTATGCAAAAAAACCCAACAATTTTAAACAGGCATGAAGGTATACACCTAAAATTCCAGCACTTGGGAAACTGATGCAGGAGGATCACTGAAAGTTCAAGACCAGGCTGAGCTATAGAGTGTGACCCTGTCTCAACAAACAAAAATTTTATAACTTTAATGCTACATTTACATGTTGATATAGTTTTAGTTAGTGTCTGTATACAGTAGAGGTTTAGTGGTTCAAGTTTTTTTTTAACAGTAGCAAAGTTTATTTGAAAAAGTAAAGAGGAAGAGGGCCAGGGAGATAGCTCAAGTAGAGTAAGTGCTTGCCTGGCAAGCTCATGGTCCTGAGTTCAATCCCCAGTACCGCAAAGAGTAAGGGCGAAGCTGGCTCTGTGGAAAGAGTGTGGGCCAAATAAAAAAGGAAGGGCTGGTGAGATGGCTCAGTGGTCTAAAGCACCTACTTAGAACAAATTTAGCAAATCACAGGGACCGCGGTTCAATCCCCAGCACCACATGCCAGCCAGCCCTGCCCCCTGGTGGGCTGAGCTGGCCACACACACACACACACACACACATAAATAAATAAATAATTTTAAAAAAATTAAAAAATAAATAAAATAAAAAAAAAAACAAATAAAAAAGGAAAAAGTGGGCACAGCAGACTAAGGAGGACACAGGGCAGGCTGTCACATGGAAAGCCGCAATAGCCTAGTGGTTCAACTTACTTTCCTTGTGAATCCCAGCATCATTTGTTTAAAATTATTCTTCCATCCTAAAAAATAAAATAAAATAAAATTATTCTTCCCTCATTGAGTTGGTGAGTTGTAAAGTTAAATGACTATATAAAATTAGTTATTCTACAACATAAAGCCAGCTGTGAAATGTAGAGGGCATGTAGCTTTCCCAAAGGCCACTCTGATTCTGACACTGATTTACACACTCAAAGGAATTACAGAATCACTCTCAGGTGTGATAGTTCTTTAGCAAACTCACTGAAAGCTGTTACATTCATGGCTGCACTTTAATTACAAGGAACTGGTATAGGTAAAATCAGCTAAAGGAAAAACCTTGGCCTTCTAAAGGTTTTCCACTGGGAAACTTACCTTTTTTCATGAAGTCATGATGCTTTACTTTTCTGCCACTAGTATGTAACAATATGCAGTATTGCCATCCAGAAAAGTTCACATGAGCTCTACATGTCCAGAAGGTTTACTGGGTCATCATTATATAGGCATGATTACTTTGTTAGGTAGCCAGTGACTGAACTCAGTCTCCATGTTGACCAACACTGAGTTACCCCCAAGTCACTTCCTTTCCTTTTCCTTTTTCCTTTCCTTTCCTTTCCTTTCCTTTCCTTTCCTTTCCTTTCCTTTCCTTTCCTCCGTTCCTCCTTTCCTTTCTTGGTACTGTGAATTAGTAGGACCCAGAGCCTTCACACTGAACGATATCCCCAGCCAGCCCTTTTATTATTTTTTAAGCTTTTTTCCCAGTTTCACGGTAAATTTGTAAGAATGTTTGTTGAGACAGGGTTTCACTGTGTGAGTAGCCCCTGATGGCCTTGAACTCACAGCAGTCATCCTACCCCAGCCTCATGAGTGCTGGGATTACAGGTGTGTGTGACCATACCTAGCTTGGTTTTCTAACTTTTTATTTTGAGATGAAGGGGTCTTATTAAATCACCCAGGCTGGGTTAGCAAGATAGCTCAGTGGACTAAGTGCCTGCTTAAGCAAGCGCAGAGACCAGAGTTTGATCCCCAGGACCATGTGCCAGGCCAGCCCCACCCCTGGGTGCTCTGAGTAGGCCCACTACAAGTCCGAGCTACGTAGCGACACCTTGTACCAAATACATGAAAAATACATAGGTACATACATAAATTGCCCAGGCTGGGCTCAAACTTGGGGTCCTCCTGCCTCATCCTCCCTAGAGTGCCAGGGTGGCAGGTAAACACCGCCACACTGCCTTCAAATTTTTCTTTCTTCTTCTTCTTTTTTTTTTTTTTGTTTTGTTTTGTTTTTAGAAAGAAGGTCTCACTATGTAGTTCAGGCTGGCCTTGACCTTACAATCTAGTCCAGGCTGACTTTGAACAGTGCTCTTCCTGCATCACTTTCGTCAGTGCTGGGATTACAGGGGTGCACCACCATATGCGGTTCATATCCCCACTTTAAATCACATAGTTGGCCTTTATGACATAACTAGTGGTTTTTTTTTTTTTTTTTTTTTTTTTTTTGGTGGAACTAGAAATTGAACTCAGGCCCTTGCTCTTGCCAGGGAAGTGCTTATTCCACTGAGCCATCTCCCCAGCCCAATAACTAGCTATTTTTAGACTTTTGGGTGAGAAAGGACCAACTATAGTCTAATAACAAAAAAGTATTCCTGTCAGGTATGACACAGAATACCTTCTGGATATTTCTTTAGATATGACCATGTTTTTCATATCCTGAGACAAATAGCAATTTTCAGGGACAGAGATAAGAGAATAAGGTTTCTTTAGGAAAAAAATTTAAAAAGCAAAATACTGGTGACCTGCCAGTTGTATTAGAATTTTTATCAACTCTGAGCATTATTGTTCATCTTGCACACAAGGAACCTGAGACTAATAAATTGAATGACTTTTCTAAGTGCTGCTTGGATTCAGACTGTTTCTCTATCATAGACTATGTTTCTCTATTTCCCTAGCTCTGTCAGACACCAACTATCAGCACTGTACCAATGCACAACTGCAGGGGCCCTTTCCACATTTTCACATTGTATTCACACTGTGAATAGCTTTTCTTGGAATTGTAAAGTGAATCATATATTCTAGTGAAGGAATATATACCTTCTGAATAAAAGCAGTATGCTTGCTGCATCAATGTACTTTCCATGTAAGTTATTGGTCTTCTCTCTTGTATGTGAATTTTCATTGCCTCTTAGGACAGCAGGATAAAAGGGGCTTGAAAATACACTTCAGCCAAAAAAAAAAAAAAAAAAACAAGCATAAAAAGAGGCCAGGGAGATGGCTCAGTGGAATTAGCACTTTCCTGGCAAGTGCAAGGGCCTGAGTTCAATCCCTGGTTCCTCCCCGCCGCCAAAAAAAAAGAAAGAAAGAAAGAAAGAAAGAAAATACACTTCAGGTGACCTTTGTGTAATAAGCACCCTATTTTGATTGATTGATTGATTGATTGATTGATTGATGCTGGGACCTCATGCTTTGCCTGGCAGGTGCTGCACCACCGAGCTAAATCCTTAGTGCTCACCCTATGTGGTTGTTTTTACAGTGGTTTTTTTGTTTGTTTTTATCTTTTTGAGATAGGGTCTTGCTATGCAATTCATGCTGGACTTGATCTCACTTTGTAGCCCAGATGTACACCACCATTTCTTACTGATCACCCTCCTTTGAAAAATGAAACAGTAGTTGCCTCATCTGTTCTGGATTGATTTGAATGTTACTAAGATTCTTGCTTACTCTTTTCCTTCTCAGGCTGCTGTACAAGACAGACTGAATGAACAAGAGGGCGTACCAAGTGTTTTCAACCCACCTCCATCCCGACCCCTACAGGTTAATACAGCTGATCACAGGATCTACAGCTATGTTGTCTCAAGACCACAACCAAGGGTAAGTCATTTGTAAGCTGGCACTTCCTCTTTTTGTTTTATACACTCGTTCACTTAATTATAGAGATCTGTGTGACAGGAGTGAAAGAAAAGTCAGAGTGTAAACCTGTTAAGTAGAAATAGGCCCTTGGTAGATTTCTAGGGTATGCCATTTCCCCTTGGTGTCTTTTTCATCCCCGTCATACCCAGTATTAGGGATCAAACACAGGTGCACTATCACTGAGCAACATCCAGCCCTTTTTATTTTGTATTTTGAGACAGGATCTTGCTAAGTTGATCAGGGTGGCCTTGAATTTGTAGCCCTCCTTTCTTGGCCTCCTCGTAACAGATTAGAAATATATACCTCTGCACCTGGCCACTTTTGTCCTTTGTCCATTAATTGAATCATGTTTGTCATGCGATGTTTTGAGTATCTGGGTAGGTTAGTTTACAAATCTAAAATCTTTGTGACACACTTAGTAGATCTTCTGCTTGTATGTATGTATGTATTACATGGTCTCACTCCATAGATCAGACTTATATTGATCCTCCTGTTTTCAGGAAGATTAGAGGGGAGCGCCACCATGCCCAGTTTCAATCTCCAGCCCAGTGCGCCCTGGGGACAGGGCGGGGGCCAAGGCCAGCAGTGCTTGTGGTGCCACTGCTTATGGTGCCGGGGATCGAACCCCAGTCCCTGTGCTTTGCCTAAGCAGGTGCTTTAGTCTTCTGAACTATCTGACCAGCCCTGATCTCCTGCTTTTAAATTAGAATTTGTTGCATTGAGTTCTTTGTTGCTTCCGTTTACTTTTAGCTACTTTGGAAAGTACAGAGTCTTTTGGAGTCCTCTGTCACATCTTTGAATTTAGTTTTGAAAGGCTAGTAGCAAAGCAATAGAACATTTAAACTGAGCAGGTGTTTATGAGTGCTCCAAACAAAGTTTGGAGGATTACAATGAGTTTGAAGCCAGCGTGAACTATGTAGTAAGATCCTGTCTCAAAAAATGAAAGAAAACCTTCCACTTACTTGGTGTTTTATTGTTGGAGATTTAAGGACAAACTAACCAATAAAATGATGCACGCCTCTAATGCCAGCTACTTTGGAAGCTAAGGCTTCCAAATCTGTACACACCCTGGGCAAGTTAATATCTCAAAATAGCTGGAGGTGTATGTCTGTGGTAAAGTGTTTCTGAGTATAAGGGGCCAAGGAGATGGCTCAGTAGAATAAGTGCTTGCCTGGCAAGTGCAAGGGCCTGAGTTCAATCCCCGGTTCTGCCACCTCCCAAAAAAAAAGCTAAAAAAAAAAAAAGTGTTTCTGAGTTTAATACCCAGTATCCTCCTCACTAAGCTATTCTTCCCATGTTAAATTTAAATTTTAGGTCTCTGTATACTGATATAACTGTGAGGGGTGGCGTGTAACAGAGTCTTAACTATGTAGTTCAGACTGGCATTGAACTCACTATAGCCAAGGCTGGCCTCACACTCCCAGTGATCTTCCTGCCTCAGCCTCCCAAATGCTTGGATTATAAGTGTGTGCCACCATGCCTAGCCCAGCTGTCCATTTTAGACAAACATAAGAATCTCTGGAAAGAATTAAAAGAAATTGTCAATATAGCTGTTTAGGAGAAATAAAAGTGAACTGGTAATAGAGAAATGATTATCATGGGAATTACATAGAGGCAAGAACCACTATGCCCAGTTTGGTCCGTGCATAATAACCCCAAAGAACTTCTTAAGAGTTTCTCATTCTTACTTCTGAGCTTATGCTTACCTCTTATGTTTATATTTAGAATCTTTTTTTTTTTTTTTTTTTTTCATGTGTTTGGTACAGGGTCTCAGTATGCAGCTCAGACTTGCAGTGATCCTCCTGTTTTGTAATCCAGAGCAGGGATTACGGGTATGCGCCACCATACCCAGTGTCAATGGCCAGCTTGGCACGGGGTACTGGGGATCAAACCTGGGTCCTTGCGCTTGCCAGTGCCTGCCTGGCCTGTTTTGTCTTTTTGAAACGGGGTCTCACTATGCGGGTTAGACTGGCCTTGATCTCAATTTGAAGGCTGGCCTCAAACTCAAAATGATCCTCCCTGCCTCAGCCTCCCAGTGCTGGGGTTACAGGCGTGTGCCACCACGCCTGGCTATAGGCTGGCTTTAAACTCATTATGTACCCCAGGCTCGCCTTGAACTCACAGCAGTCTTCCTGGCTCTGCCTCCCAAGTACAAGCATTATACATTATGGCTATGTGTCACCACATCTGGCTACATTTAAACATTTAAAATTTTAAGAAAGGACTCCTTTTAACCTTAGAGCATTTATTTTTTTTTAATTTTATTTATTTATTTACATTTATTTAGTGTGTGTGTGTGTATGTGTGGCCAGCTCAGCCCACCAGGGGGTGGGACTGGCTGGCATGTGGTGCTGGGGGATTGAACCGCGGTCCCTGTGCTTTGCTGAGCTTGTTCCAAGTAGGTGCTTTAGACCACTGAGCCATCTCTCCAGCCCACCTTAGAGTATTTAGAATTCTGTTTACTTTCTTTTTTTTTTTTTTTTTTTTTTTTTTTTTTTTGTGTGTGTGTGTGTAATACTTGAGGTTTTAAAATGGAATTTAGTGGGCTGGGAGATAGCTCAGCAGCACAAGCACCTGCCTGGCAAGCACAGGGTCCCAAGTCCAGTCTGCATAATGTACCAAATACATTAAAAAATTTAAAAAAAAATTTTTTTTAGGGGCTGGAGAGATGGCTTAGTGGTCTAAAGCACCTACTAGGAACAAGCTTGGCAAAGCACAGGGACCGCGGTTCGATCCCCCAGCACCACATACCAGCCAGCTCCACCCCCTGGTGGGCTGAGCTGGCCACACACACACACACACACACACACACACACACACACAAAATAAATGTTAAAAGAAAAAAAAATTTAAAAAAAAATTTTTTTTAATCAAACGTTTCTTTTTACTTGACAGTTTTATAAAAGATTTGCTAGGGGCTGGGAAGATGGCTCAGTGGAGTAAGGGCTTTCCTGGCAAGTGCAAGGTCCTGAGTTCAACCCCTGGTACCACCAAAAAAAAAAAAAAAAGATTTGATTTTTCCATAGACCTTAGCAACCTCATGTGACTTTTTCTTAAAATGATTCAAGAATTTTAACCTTTTCAGTTAGAGGAATGCTGGATGATTTCTCTTTGCATATCTGAATTACCAGCATCCCTCATCTCTTCTGTGGGTGTTATTTAGTAAAGTAAGGGTTACTTGAGCACAGGCATGTAGTACTTGACAATCTGTGTGACTAGATGGCTTCTAAGTGACTACTGAGCAGGTAGCATTTACAGTAGGAGGGACAAAGGGATGATATACCTTCTGGGTTGGATGGAGCAGGACAGTGGAGGTTTCTTCACACTACTCTGAAAAACTTGTAGTTAAAAACTTAGGAATTTTTTTTGTCTTTTTTGAGATAGGGATTTGCTCTGCAGTCCAGGCTGTCATTAAACTCACTTTGTAGCCCAGGTTGTCCTCGAGCCCAGCAATCCTCCTGCCTCAGCCTCCTGAGTGCTGGGATTGCTGACATGTGCCACCACACTTGATCTTAAAATATACATTTATTTCTGAAATTTTCCATTTAATATTTTCAGATCTTGATTAAGAAAGCAAAACCACAGGTAAAGGGAGATACTAGCTGGGAATATTATGAAGTAGAAGAATATAGATATATAGAGAATATGTGACTCAGTAATTTTCTCTATGCCTGGTGTTTCGCCAGCTTTTGCAGAACCCAGCATCACTCATGAAGCTCTAGAGCTTCCTGACCATGACATAGAAAACAGTGGTTTGTAAACTATAGATCCCTATATGAATGCTAGCTGATCAGTGGTATTGTGTCTAAGATTCCCAGCTAGGTAGCAATTTCTCATTTTCATAATATCCTCTGGGCTGGGGGTGGGAGTATAAGGGATTGAATCCAAGGCCTTTTCAGTAAGCTACATCTCTAGACCGATCTTTCCTTCCTTCTTTCCCTCCCTCTTTCCCTTTTTCCTTCCTTCTTTTGAGACAAGGTTTTGCTAAATTTCCCAGGCTGGGCTTGAGCTGTAGTCCTGCCTCGGCCTCCTAAAGTGCTGAGATCACAGGCCGGCACTACCATAACTTGTCTCCTTATAATTTATATACATATGTTCAAGGTAGTAAAAATGGTTATTTTTCCTTCTATTTCTGTGTACCATATTAAGATGTATAGCTCTAAAAGAGAAAAAGTATTATTTGGAGAGGTAAATTTGCAGTTGAATTTTTAACAAATAGTATAATAATGAGCAGCAGAAAAAGCATTGGAGATTTGAGACAAAAATTATGTGAAGAAAAGCAATAATATTAGATGAAATGAGATTAAAGGCTTTTAAAATGACCAGTAAGAGAGAACTATATTATGGAGAAATCAATTAAATGAATGACCAAAAGAAGTATTAAAAGCTGACATTCATTTGGTAAAATATTAGGGATGGAGAGAATTATCACTAACTTTGTTTTTTGATATTTCAGGGGCTGCTCGGATGGGGATATTACTTGATAATGCTTCCATTCCGGTTTACCTATTATACAATACTTGATATATTTAGGTATGTACCTCTGTATTTATGTATTAAGAACCAAAGGTAGATTTTGAAGCTGCAACTTTGACCAGAATTAAGTTTCATGCTCATATTAATTATGACTTGGCCAATTTGTCATTAGATTGAATATTCTTTTTGGACTGTGTTCTGAAATATACAAATAATTCAAGTTATTTGAGCATATTAGGCAATATAAGATGGAATTGTTTTAAATTAGTCTTGCCTATTATTTGCAAGAATTAATTCTGCCTACATTTATTGGATACCCTCTTTCCTCCACCATGTTTGTCACCTTTACATTCCTAATTTCCACATGCTTTCTTTTCTAACCACCGTTGTCTAACTTCCTACTGCTTAGAAATTTTACCTAAACCACTTTTGCATCTGAGTATTCACAGCCCCAATAAATTCTCTTACTCTGTTTTCCATGTTGCCCTAGACTTTTCCCTCAGTAGGCGCGTCTCTGGACACCCTGTTACGTACAGTTCCCTCTGCCCTGGCAATCCCTATGTTGCTGACACTGGAATCCTTACAGATATGTACCCACGTACTTTATGCCTTCACTTTCTAGCTTCCTTCATGTATCATTCAAATAGCTTCTCATTGGAAGCTAAAGAGAGTGCAGGGCTAGGAAATGTTTAGCATAGCCTGACTTCGTCACAGATCAGGCTTGGGTTGTCTGGTTTAGAGCCACACTGAGGCTTTCTAGGGCAGTAAAATGTCAGTGGGCATCCAGGCCAGCAGATGGAGCTAAAGATGTGATCTGTGCCTTGAATTCAGCAGTCCGCACCTACCTCTAAATCCAAGGCAGCCTTTGCCCTCAAAGAAGTAAAGGCTGGAAATGAGAACCTAGCATTTGCAGAACTTGAAGGCCCAAATGATGCTTTTCACTGCCTCTTTATTGGCTTCCTTTAGTAAAGTTCTTAATAGCACCAGTTACTTGCTTAATACTCTTTCTATCCCTATTTTACTTAGAAATGGGTACATAAAAACCTCTAAAACATAATGAAGATTTAAAAAAACCAAAACATAATGAAGATTGAATTGATATCTCTTCCAGAATTATATTGTTGGGGCCAGGGAGATGGCTCAGTAGAATAAGCACTTGTCTGGCAAGTGCAAGGGCCTGAGTTCTATCCCCGGTTCCACCAAAAAAAACAAACAAACCAGAATTATATTGTCTTACGAATATGTTGTAGTGAGAAACAAATCAGTTGAAACCTTTAGCCATTCCTCAAAATTTGAAGCCTTTAGTCATTCCTAAAAAATTAAAGAGAGAATCCTAGAGAAAAAGTAGTCAAACTAACATGCTTGTGAAAGATTTCTAGCTATTCTCCCACATATAACTTATACATTTTTAACAATTTTGTTCTGCAGTATTTTTCATTGGATTTGGTTTAATTACACAGCAGAAATTTCAAGTATAACAGTATACACATGGGGAATTTGAGGGGTTAATAAACTGACTTAAGATTTTGTAAAGAAAATATCATAGTTTAGAGATCTTTTTGTGCTGAAAATTCTTCAAGGAAAGGACTAGTTTTTGCTTTCCTTGGAAAAAAATGCATGGCATGTATTACTAATTTTAATGCAGCTGTATCATTCAGGCAGTTTTTTTAATGTTATATATAGCAGATTCACCTTTGCCCCCTTGCCTACGGTGGACACCCAAAGCATAAAGAAATGATGCTATATAAATATGATAGAATGAACTCTTTAGGAATCGATGTTTAGCCTGGTGTGGTGGTGCATGTTCATCATTGCAGTACTCAGGGCTGAGCCATGAGGATTGCCATTAGTTCAAGCCAGCCTGACCTACATAGTAAGAGACGGGGGGGGTAGATGTTTGATACCATCAGGTGATGCTTCCCACTGTCATTACTCCAAATCTGCTAGTGTATCCTGGTTTCTTTTATAACTGCCTTCATGAATACCATAAATCCTAAATCATTAAGCTAAATTTATAAAGACCAAGTATATCATGACCACAAATTCAGGTTTGAGGTTTTATATCCATAATTTGAATAATTTCGGTAGTGTGAACTAAAAATTCAAAATTCTAGGAGAATAAAGAAGGAAAACGGAGGGGCGGAGAGGTTAGGCAGAGGTACAGGGAAGGAGGCATGTGGACAGCTAGAAAGATGTTTGTAGAGTAGCATTGGCCAGTAGAATATTACATGTTGATGGGAATGTTCATCTCTCCTTTCTCAGTCCTTCAAACACATAATTTGTTAGGCTAATGTTGGAACTTACAATCCTAGTAGTTTGCATTTGGGGGTGGGGCACCCAGGAATCAAACTCAGGACCTTGTGTTTGCCAGGCAAGCGCTGTGCCACTGAGCTTCATCCCCAGCCTGTAGTTTGCATTCTTTTTTTTTTTTTTTTTGGCAGAACTGGGGATTGAATGCAGGCCCTTGCACTTGCCAGGGAAGCGCTTATTCTACCGAGCCATCTCCCCGGCCCCATGCTTTCTTAAATAGGCAATGGAACAATACTCGTAGCTTTGTGGCTTTTGAGTCAGAATCTACTCTCAGGTTTGATGGTCCATTCACAGACCATTTACCTCCCTTTGCTGCTGTGCCATTGGTTCTGTCAAAGGAACCTATACAAACTGGCCCACTGCATATGCACTATAGTAAGCCGGATTTATGTGATATTTATTCCTTCTTCCCCAGGTTTGCTCTTCGTTTTATACGGCCTGACCCTCGCAGCCGGGTCACTGACCCCGTTGGGGACATTGTTTCATTTATGCACTCTTTTGAAGAGAAATATGGGAGGGCACACCCTGTCTTCTACCAGGGAACGTACAGCCAGGTCAGTGCCGCAAACTTTATAGATGCCAACTTACTGCTGTGATTCTGTTCTCAAAGGAAAGCATAGCCCAGCATGGATCATGTCATTCTTTTATTCAAAAACCTTAAGTAACTCTCACTACTATTGGGGGAGGGACTTTTAGCTGGGCTCTGCTTGGTCTAATCCTGCCTTTCGAGGTCCCTTCTGTGTAACTTATTTCCCTGTACCCAGAGTTCCAGCTAAGCCTTCCCTCAGCGCTGTACTTCCTATCTCTGTACCTTTGCTGTTGGTCTTCCCCTATCTTTGCTCTTCCCTCTACCTGGAATGTCTTTCTCACATTTTGGCTAATTGGAATCTTGCCCATCCTTCAACCAGATCATGTCAACTCCCTTTTCTATCCATTATGACTGTTACACCTTATCCTGCCCTACCTTGCAATCTAAAATATTTGGGTTTTTTTTTCTACTTTTTTTATAGCAACTTCACATACCTCCTTATAGTTGTGTTCATGTCTCATCTGCTTTAACAGCCTGTACATGTCTTGAAGGCAAAAGCCTAAATCTTTTCTGATCCCTTATAAAGTTGAGTAAGAATATAGACTGTTACATACTTTAGATGGCTTAGTCAACCTAAGCCATTAAAATCTTTGGCAATCACCTCTTGGGAGGAAAACAAATTTTTCTGGGTATTAGATATTTCTGATTTGCTACAGAAAAATAGAGAATTAGTATTGTGCACATTGGCAAAAAAAAAAGGGTGATTTTTATCCTGCAGCCTCTAGGACTCCTCTGAGTCTTTCTAGACAAAGAAAAATACTTATCCTTGTTTCTACTTTGGGTTTTCCCACATCTACTTTATCTCTCTGTCTTTTCCTTCATCTCAAAACCAATGTCTTCATTAGCTGCTGCTACCCTACTCAACAAACATATAAAGTACCTATTGCGTGGCATTAAGACATTTGTGCTCAGGCCAGGGGTATAGCTCAGCAGCACAGTGCCTACCTGGCAAGTGCAAAGTTCTGAGTTTGATTTACAGTACCAAAAAAAGACACTTGTGCTGGAGATACAGAGATGAGTAAGATAAGCACTTCTTGTGTACCCTCTGCCCTGATCTTGAGGGTGACTACCATTGGCCATTTAGGAAATGTTAAATATAAGATGGCTCAGGAGTATGCCCATGTAGCAAGACACACGAGTCTTGGACATTAGCTTTGTCTGTGGAGATCTTCTAAATCCTATGTTCCTTAGAATGCCTTTAGGTCCCATAGTCCTTTATTCCTGCTTGGTATGTGACTTCGAATCTAGCTCATCTTCACAGTTACTTATTTACAAGAAATTGTAGCTGTGAAGTGGCAGAGAATGTTCACCTTGGTTTTTATGTTGTCAGATTCTCCTGCCTTTGTCTTCTGTAGACTAGAAACACCTGGCATTACTGTGATTTATTGGGGACCTATGTGTATCAACTTGTTTGTTCTCATGTACCTGATACAGTTTAAATCCTAACAACTCTAAAAATATTTAATTCATTAAAGTTTGTTAGTATGAATTGTGTGTACTGAGAAAAATGTTAGGGGTCTGAAGGAATTTTCTGGTTTCTTGATCACCTTTTTTCTAATTCTCCTTTTGTTTCTGAATACATAACTGTATCTGTTAGGACCCTAGCCTAAGTAAAAGCTCAGGGTGCAGTCTTTTAGTAACTTATGATCTTCTGGTTTTCACAGGCACTTAATGACGCCAAGCGAGAGCTTCGCTTTCTTCTCGTTTATCTTCATGGAGACGACCACCAGGATTCAGATGAGTTTTGTCGGTAAGTTAATCGTATTTCTGTCTCTCCCTCTCCCTTTCTTTGAGATGGGGCCTCAGTATGCAGTTTAGCCTGGCCTTAAACTCATTTTGTAGCCCAGGCCGGCCTCAAGCTCACAAAGATCTTATCTTTGCCTCTAGAATGCTGGGATTATAAGCATGTGCTGCCAGGCCTGGCATTTCTTTCTCGTTTTTTGTTTTGTTTGTATGTGGTACAGGCTGGCCTTGAACTCACAGCAGTCTACCTGTCTCAGCCTCCTGAGTGCTGAGAGTACAGGTGTGCACCACCATGCCAAGACCTTTCTCTTTTCTACCTTTTCTGACATTTTAGAGTCAGCAGGTTGTTGATGTCCTTTTTATTCATTTCCTCAGCAATACACTCTGTGCACCTGAAGTTATTTCACTCATAAATACTAGGATGCTTTTCTGGGCGTGTTCTACAAACAAGCCTGAAGGATACAGGGGTAAGTTGTATGTGTTTTGCCTCATTGTCAGAAAGTCTTGGGGCTGGGGAGATGGCTCAGTAGAATAAGCACTCCTGGCAAGTGCAAGGGTCTGAGTTCAATCCCCGGTTCTGCCAAAAAAAAAAAGTCTTCGAGGGGTCTTTTTACATGACCATGACCATGTCTATAGTAGATACAATGCTAGTTATGATTTTTATTTAATTTTCTTAGCAGCCCTAAAAAATGAGGATGATATCACTTCTGTTTTCTGGTTTAAGAAACAGGCTCAGACAGTTTAAGCCACAGGCCTAAAATTACACAGCTAGCAAATTTTGGAGCAAGATTAGGTCTGACAAAAATAAACAAAAAATTAAAATAAATAGCGAAAAGAAAAAGCAATAAGAAAAGAAAAAAAAAAAAAAGAGTAGGTCTGACAGGCTTTAAGACTCATTCTGTTTAATTAAACATTGCCAAACTTTTATTTTTAAAAGAAATCTAGCAGCTTGCCTTTGATTTTAGTGGGCTTTTTGATGAAGAGTTCATTCTCATCAACAGTTTTAACAGAGCTGCTTGTTTGAGTACTCTTTTTTTTTTAAATTTTTTATTTATTTATTTTTGCGTGTGTGTGTGTGTGTGTGTGTGTGTGTGTGTGTGGCCAGCTCAGCCCACCAGGGGGCGGGTCTGGCCAGCATGTGGTGCTGGGGATCGAACCGCGGTCCCTGTGCTCTGCCAAGCTTGTTTCAAGTAGGTGCCTTAGACCACCGAGCCATCTCTCCAGCCCTTGTTTGAGTACTCTTGAATGCTGATACAAATTCAGATAACTCAGTTTGGATTGGGGAGATAGCTTAATGGCATAAGTGCCTGCCTCGCAGTGAAGGTCCCAGGTTTGATCCCCAGTACTACATACACACAAAAAGTTCAGTACTTTGCTGATAATAACTCTTAATGGGAGGTATGTATTTTTAGAGATCGTAAGAAGAATCAAAGATGTCCACTGAGGTTGTCCTTTTGCAGCTACTTGTGTCCAGCATCCTTAGAAGGTAGACACTGTGCATGATCTTGAGAACCAAAGATGCAGCAGATGTTTCCCCTGCGTACTGGATCAAAACTTTACACTTAATTGTTTGTTAAACATTTAAGATCCTACAGCATGCATATTGTCAGATAAGGTTTTTTGGTTTTTTTTTTTTAATTTTCTTTTTTTTTTTATGTGTGTGTGTGTGTGTGTGTGTGTGTGCCCAGCCCAGCCCACCAGGGGGCGGGGCTGGCCGGCATGTGGTGCTGGGGGACCGAACCGCGGTCCCTGTGCTCCGCTAAGCTTGTTCTAAGTAGGTGCCCTAGACCACTGAGCCATCCCACCAGCCCCAGATAAGGTTTTGAGGGTCTGGGGGGTGTGTTGAAAGAAAAAACTGAGAATACTTTTGGGGGCTTCTTTTTGAAATAGGCTTTCACTGTGCAGGTCAGTCTGGCCTTGAACTTGAACTCACTGTAGTCTAGGCTGGCCTAGTGCTGAGATTACAGGCATGTACCACCATACCCAGCCTTAATAATACTTTGTATAGAAATTTATAAAATTGGTTGCACACTATAAGGAATGACTTTCCTAGCTCCTTTGGAGCAGAAGCTATGCTTTTCAAGGAGAGAAAGATAGACATAGGAAAAATGTAAGGAAAGGGGACCAGGAAGATAGTTCAGCAGCTTATGTGCCTTCCTAGTAAGGGCAAGGTCCTGAGTTTGATCCCCAGGACAAAAAGGTGGGGGAGTGTAAGGAAAGGATTAGACAACAAGAAGAAAAGAGAAAAAAGTAATGGTGGAGCTCATTGCCTGCAGCACCAGGCTGAGACCTGTAAGTTGGTCTGTTTTTAGGCTTGACCCCTCACATGTAGGGAGAACTATGCTAAATAGTAGCCAGATTCTCTATAAATCCGTTTCCTGGCATTATGAAGACATGATATTTGAACTATACCCACCAAGAAAAGCCTGTCCTGTTCTAATTAAGCACTTCAGTTTAGGGACACAGATGTGTAATAAAGAGAAGATTAAGCCACTAGGACCTAAAAAGATAGACAGAAAAAAAGGGGGGTGCGGGTAGATGGCTCAGTAGAATAAGCACTTCCCTGGCAAGCACAAGGGCCTGAGTTCAATCCCCGGTTCCGCCAAAAAAAAAAGGCAGAAGATAAATG
Source organism: Octodon degus (assembly GCF_000260255.1). Lineage (NCBI taxonomy): Eukaryota > Metazoa > Chordata > Mammalia > Rodentia > Octodontidae > Octodon > Octodon degus. The sequence continues at coordinate 6,079,283 of NW_004524624.1, read as the reverse complement.
CCTTCCCTTCTTTCCCAGCTAAGATTAAAGCAGTTTTCTCTCTCTTTTGGATAGGCATCATACTAATCTCTGTGTCATCACAATTTTAATATAGGTGCTACTGAAGCAGGAACATCCTTTCTCCTGGGAAAATCTAAGGGTGACCTTTTTCATTCCAAGTCCTGCTCCTGATTTCTTGTCTTTTTGTCAGTTTCACAGGCTTTACGAGAGAATACCTATCCATTCCTGGCCATGATTATGCTGAAGGATCGGAGGATGACAGTGGTGGGACGGTTAGAAGGCCTCATTCAACCTGATGACCTCATCAACCAGCTGACATTTATTATGGATGCAAACCAGACATACCTGGTGTCAGAAAGACTAGAAAGGTATAAGGGAGTTCCTTTCTGAAGAGACCAGCTATGTATTTGGAAAGTTGACCTGAGGTTCCACAGACCCTGGTCTCTTCTATCTTAAGCAATGTTCAAAGCCTTTTCTACTACATATCCAAGATACTTAGTTGTTTTTTTTTTTTAATCATTCATTCATTTGTTTACTTATTTATTTATTTGGTATAGGGTTTCACTATGCAGCTTGGACTCATAGGGATCCTCCTGTCTTAGCCTCCCCAGCACTGGGATTACAGGCATGCACTACCACACCTGCTTTCAGTGGCTGGCATGGCATGGGGCCAGCACAGCATATGGTACTGGGGATAAAACCCAGGTCTTTTCATTTGCCAGGCAGGTGCTTAGACTGCTGAGCTATCTCCCCAGCCCACATATTTTGACCTAAATTATTATTGAATCATCCCCCCCTACCCCCTTGAAACAGGGTTTCACTATACAGTTCAGGCTGGCCTTGGACTCACTTTGTAGCCCAGGCTGGCCTTGAACTGGCAGCAACCCTTCTGCTTCATCATCCCAAGAGCTGAGATTACAGGAATGTGCCAACATGCCAACCGAATCTCTACTCTTAAGTGATGTAAATCAGAGAGGACTCTTATCCTCAAGAGTGACTGTTCTGTCATATATAGTAGCTAAAGTTCATATAAAGAACTGAAATATAGCAAAAAAAAAAAAAAAAAATTCCTTATGGGGGCCCAGCCCTAGCTCAGTTCTTTAAGTGGCTGCTTCCACAATGCTGGCAGCCTCAGTTTGCTGTAGTTCGATCCCCACAACACTCCAGCCATGCCAAAGTGCCCTGAAGGCATTCAAGGAGAAAAAAAAAAAAAAACAAATATAAAAAATATGTCAGGATTATAACTACAGATTATAACTTCCTTATGTGAATCATGTGCATTAATTACTGAAAATTTGAATAATAGAAGAGCATAAAGAAAAAATTAAAAATTACTCATAGTTGAGATTGAATTTAATACATGCTAGGCAGATGGTCTACTACTGAGCCACCTTACCAGCATTTGTTGGAGGACAGGGTCTCTCAGTTGCTCAGGCTGCCTTGATGATCCTCCTGTCATGGCCTCCCAAGTGACTGGGATTACAAGTGTCTTAGTTACTCTTCTCTCGTTGCTGGGACAAATACCCGACACTCAAAATGAAGGAAGGAAAGGTTTATTTAGCTCACAGTTAAATAAAGGTTTCAGTCCATACTCATCTGGGTCCAAGGCAGAGCAGCACAGAGCAGAAAGCAACCTTTCATGG
>NW_004524624.1:6068118-6075477 GCF_000260255.1 Octodon degus | reverse complement strand
TTACCCACCTATGGGTAATCCCAGCAGCACTAAGACCCATAATCCCAGCCTTGGATCACACATAATCCCAGTGGATCATGAGTTAACACAAACTCTAGAAGTCCTCACCCCAAGACTGCATGAGGCTTTGGGGGGACAACTAGACACAAACCATAACAACAAACATGTGCCTACCATCACTTTTAATATTATAGTACAGTGGTGACAAACCCATGGCACTTCTGCTGCAGTTGGCACACAAGTGAAGTCACCCTAGCAGCCAAACACTGGATAGCTGTTTTTGTTTCTGAACTAAAATCTCAATACTGCAATTTGATTGCATTGTTGGCATTTTGTGATAAATAAGTGGGCTTTGGGTTCCAGCTTGGGCACTCAGTCTCTAAATGTTCACCATTACTGCTTTAGTATATGTCTTTCTCATATTACAGATGCATGCACTCACCCTTATGTACATATTCCAACAACAAAAGCAAAAAACTTGAATAAGAAAAAGCTCAAGGGCTGGGGAGATGGCTCAGTGGAATAAGTGCTTCCCTGGCCAAGGGCCTGAGTTCAATCCCTGGTTCCGCAAAAAAAACTCTCAAACTTTATTTCTCTTACAATACTTTACAAAACAGGTCATTTTTTAAAAACAGATCATTTCTGACACCAGATATTTTCCCCTCGTATGCCATGCAAACAGTTCGAAGGAACTGAATACCAACGAGGTGTCCACTAATTCACTTCTGACACTGTGTACCAGATATCATGTCAGATCCCACACGGCGAGGTCTATATTCCCAAGACTGACACCTACTCACTTTAGGTATCAGTCACAAACATTAGGCTGTTACCTTGTATTTCTGGAATTAAAGTCAAGATTGCTACCACCCCCATCTTGGGTTTAATTAATTTGCTCATGCAGCTCACAAAACTCAGGAAAGCACTTAGTTTTATATAGCAGTTACAGATGAAGAGCTGGATATAGAGTGAGACATATTGGAAGGGGTGATGAGGCTTCAGGCACACCACCTTCCACAAGTATCCACATCTCTTTTTGGAGACTGTTGTGTCACATGATTGAAGTATGTACAACCATGTAGAAATGTGAGTGGACAAAATGGTTGTAATCAGACTAATGCACTTATTGAGGAAACTATTCAGGGTTTTCTATTCAAGGTTTTCTTGTCTTTCCTCTGCACCATTTCTTCTTGGGTATGGGATGGGACCTATTCTGAAATACGGTGGTCTTACTACTTATGACTATCAGGGGAGGTCAGAGAATTCCATTTCATCAGTTCCAATGGTAGAAAGGAAGGAAATTAAATCATGACCTACCCTGGGGTAGAAAAATTCTGATTTGTGTGGCCTGCCTTTAGGGAGTTATAAGCCAAGAACTATGGACAGAAACCAAAATATGTATAGTTCCCAGCCTTGACAACAAGGCTCTGTTTAAAAATAAAATCTATAAAAAGGAGGTGCTACTGAAGACATAGTTCAGTAATAGAGCATTTGCCTAGCATGCATTTCTGTGCTTATAAGTTTTATCTAAATTTTTAAAGTATAGGGGCTGGTGAGATGGCTCAGTGGTCTAAAGCATCTACTTAGAACAAGCTAAGCTAAGCAAAGCAGGGGAACCGCGGTTCAATACCCCAGCACCACATGGCAGCCAGCCCCACCCCCTGGTGGGGTGAGCTAGCCACACACACACACACACACACACTAAATAGATAGATAGATAGATAGATAGATAGATAGATAGATAGATAGATAGTAAATAAATTTTTAAAGTATAAACATGAATGTTTATTTAGCATTGTTCTTGCTAAGAGAAAATAAAACTGTAGGAGAAAAAAAATAGGGTCAGCAAGATAGCTCAGCAGTCTAAAGCCCTTGCTTAGGCAAGCACAGGGACCATGCTTTGATCCCTGGCACCTCATGCTGTGCCAGCCCTACCTCCAGGGCAGGCTAAGGCAGCCACAAAAAAAAAAAAAAAAAAAGGAAATGCACCAAAATTGTATGGTGTTTTTACCTGTGGTTAGTAGAATTCTGTATAGCATATTTTCCAGATTTTTCAAAGCTTCTACAGTCTGGGAGACTGAAGCATCATATTCAGATCTGTAATAACCTGAAATGGTGTTTACCTGCAAAATTTGATGTTGATGATAACTTCATAACAAAAAAGCAGTGTTATAAGACAGATAATAAAAAGTTAAGGAAAAACCAAGTATGGTGGCACATACCTTTAATACCAGCACTTGGGAGGCTGAGGCAGGGGATCATTGTGAGTTCAAGACCAGCCTGGGCCAGCCTGAACTGCATAGTAAGACCGTATCTCAAAAAGACAAAAAAGGGGCCAGGGAGATGGCTTAGTAGAATAAGCGCTTCCCTGGCAAGTGCAAGGGCCTGAGTTCAATCCCCAGTTCTGCGGGGAAAAAAAAAGAAAAGGTTAGGAAGAGGGCTGGGCATAGTGCTATAATCTTAGCACTCATAAAGCCTGAGGCAGAGGAAACCTTGTTTTTGTTGTTGTTGTTGTTGTTTTTGAGGTACCAGGGATTGAACTCAGGACGTTGTGCTTGCCAGGCAAGCGCTTATTCTACTGAGCCATCTCCCTGGCTCTTTTCTGCCAAGTTGGAGGAAAGGGAGGAGATTACTCATTTAGGTTCTACTGTGCTCTGCTTTTGAACTCCCTCAAGAGACCACATTTTTATGCTGTTGCAAATTTTCAGTATGGGGGAACACGGGACTGGGGATATGGCTTAGTGCTGGAATGCTTACTAGCATGCACAACGCCCTGGGTTCTTGCCCCAGGACCTCAAGAAAACAGCTTCAGAGTCCAGGAAGATGGCTCAGTAGAATACACGCTTCCCTGGCAAGCATGAGGATCTGAGTTCAATCCCTAGTTCTGCCAAAAAAAGAAAGAAAACAGAGCTTTGTGAAATTGCTGGGTATTTTATGTTTTTGCTCTGTCCACAGAGAAGAAAGGAACCAGACCCAAGTGCTACGACAGCAGCAGGATGAGGCATACTTAGCCTCTCTCAGGGCTGACCAGGAGAAAGAAAGAAAGAAACGGGAGGAGCGGGAGCGGAAGCGGCGGAAGGAGGAGGAGGTCCAGCAGCAGAAGCTGGCAGAGGAGCGGCGGCGGCAGGTGACGGGCTGCACCTCTGTCCTTGTGGTACCCAGACTACTGGGACTTGACCGTCTGTGTTTTTGCTGAAGTACAAAAGGAAAAATCTGTGTTGGGACTCTGAGTGGTTAGTTTTCCTCACCTTACTCATTCATGGTTCCAGTGAAGCTGGGAGACATTCTCTTTCATGATCTCGTTTCACTGTGTATTACCACCCAACCTCAGTGTCCTTTAGCCATTTCTTTTTTTCCTCAAATGATTAAATAATTAGACAAACTTAGCAAATATGTGTGATGCAATAGAATTGTTTTTGATGTCTGTGCAGCATGTTTTTCCTTATAGTAATTACATTTCCTTACAGCAATTATAGTATAGTCATTACATTTTCTCCTTAGTGTACAAATAAGCCTACATGATCCTGTTCCCCTATTTGATCCCATAGCCTCATCTTCGCTTTGTGTCTGCAGAACCTACAAGAGGAAAAGGAAAGGAAGTTGGAGTGCCTGCCTCCTGAGCCTTCTGCCAATGACCCTGAAAGTGTCAAGATCATTTTCAAATTACCCAATGATACCCGAGTAGAGAGACGATTCCACTCCTCACAGTCTCTAACAGTAAGGATCACCTAAGTGGTGTGAAGTGTTTGTAGCACGTAGGCTATAGGTTTAGAGCATTTTACAGATTCTTGGGGTGCTGTTGGTGTCAGCAATACTGTGATGAACAGGGAAGTAAGAGATGGATGTGGCACCAAGAACAATACATTGAATTGAGAATTGTTTGTTTTGGCTGTCATCTGAAAAATAGTCTTTAGGGTTTTTTTTCATCATACTTGAATTCCACTAAGCAAAAAATAAAACAAAAAAAAATTCAACCTTATTAAGAAGCCTTTTGCCTGGCAAGCGCAAGGACCTGAGTTCAATCCCAATTCCACCAAAAGAAAAAAAAAAAAAAAGCTTTGTTTTGTTCCAGGGTTGGAGGCTGTCCCCTACATATTCTAACACTGGTTTCAGAATCCCACCAAAACCCCTTAGGTTGTAGAGAAAGCTCCTCACTAACCTAGACACTGAATTATATATTTGAATATAAGTGAAGTGTAGTCTGGATCTCTCCTTTACTACCTACACAGTGTATAAGAAGCCACACTTCCTGAGGCTAGCCTGTATGTTTGAGATCCTTATGATACTGGCACTTCCATAGAGAAATAGTTAAAACCAGAGACTCCTAGTAGTCCTGTAGAATGAGGACCAAATTCACATTCTCCCAGGGTTGCTGGATCTATTTCCTTAGTGAATTTATTTAAATTCAGTGCCTCCGTTTTTTCATCTGTAAGATTAAAATCTTACAGATGTGGTGGTACACATCTATAATCCTAACATTTAGGAGGCTGAAGCAAGATCACCACAAGTTTGAGGCCAATATGGACTGTGTATTGAGTCCAAGACCAACCTCAGCTACATAATAAGATCCTGTCTTTTTTTTTTTTTTTAACTTTATTTATTTATTTGTGGGGGGCAGCTCAGCCCACCAGGGGACAGGCTGGCTGGCATGTGGTGCTGGGGTATTGAACCGCGGTCCCTGTGCTTTGCTAAGCTTGTTCTAAGTAGGTGTTTTAGACCACTGAGCCATCTCACCAGCCCAAGATCCTGTCTTAAAGGAGGGGGGAAAAATAGTATAATAGTAGGGATATGGTGCTAGAAATGTAACTCAAAGTTGGAGTGCTTACCTAGAATATGTGAGGCTAATAGTTCAATCTCCAGCACCACAAAATATTAGATACTGCCAGGCTGGTGAGATAGCTCAGTGGTCTAAAGCGCCTGCTTAGTCAAAAGTGCAGGGACCGTGGTTCAATCCCTGTCACCACATGCTGTGGCAGCCCTGCCTCTAGGGCAGGCTGAGCCGGCCACAAAACTCCCTAATAGGATTATTGTTAGATTAAATTCATATAAAGTGTGGGGATGGGGAGATGGCTGAATAGAATAAGCGCTTGCCTGGCAAGTGCAAGGGCCTGAGTTCAATCTCCAGTCCCGCAAAAAATAAATAAATATATTCATATAAAGGGTGATGTACCTGGCTCATAACATAAGCATTCAAATGCTCAGAGTTTGGTATTTATAACCCAAAAAAACCAGTTTGTTTATTTTGAGAGTTGGTACCTTGTTTTTTCCAATTTGATTGCTGTGGTAGATTCTCTGATCACAAGAAATAATCAGTAGGAAATGTCGGGGAGATGGCTCCATGGAATAAGCGCTTCCCTGGCAAGCACAAGGGCCTGAGTTCAATCCCCGGTATTGAAAAAAAAAAAAAAAGGAGAAGGAGGAAATGTCATTATAGAAATGAGTATGCCCTATTTATCAAGTGAAGCTGTGTATTCAATGCTTTTCCTTGTTTAACTGAAGAAGATTGTACGCATTATAGAATCTTTAGCCAAATCTCAGATTTCCCATCTATAAAATGAAAATATACTATGTCCTACAACAGTGGGAGTGAACCTGTTCTGCAGTGGGCTGTTTGTATCACTGAAAGTTCTTTTTTTGAGATCCCCATTGTTTTTTTTTAATTTTATTATTATTTTTTTTAATATTTATTTATTTTCTGTCTGTGTGTGGCCAGCTCAGCCCACCAGGGGGTGGGGCTGGCTGGCATGTGGTGCTGGGGGATTGAACCATGGTCCTGCCGGGGGTCCTGTGCTTTGCTTAGCTTAGCTTGTTCTAAGTAGGTGCTTTAGACCACTGAGCCATCTCACCAGCCCTGAAAGTTCTAAAAGGTTCACCATCACTGCCCTGTAGTGACTTTATTTATTTATTTATTTATTTATTAAAGTTTTATTTAGTGGGGGGGGCAGCTCAGCCCACCTAGGGGTGGGGCTGGCTGGCATGTGGTGCTGGGGGATTGAACCGCAGTCCCTGTGCTTTGCTAAGCTTGTTCTAAGTAGGTGCTTTAGACCACTGAGCCATCTCACTATCCCCCTCTAGTGACTTTTAAACTGAGGATATGTCATGTTCTGAGCTGGACACTAGTTAGGGAGCTCTACAGATGAGTGAAACTTGGTTTTGGAAAGTCATGGAACTCACTGGACAGTAGGGAATATAATACTGAAAGAATGCAGAATAAAAGGTCAGTCACCCTGATAACAAAGAAGTAGCTTCCTTGTTTTGTCTCATAGGTAGTGCACACATCTCTTAATTTTGGATTTTTAAAGGGTGGGGGAGTCAAGAAACAAGATCATCTACATGTTAAGCAAACATTTTGCCACTAGACTATACTCTAGCCCCTGGGATTTTAATCAGCATGATATGAATGTACTCAGAGAGTAACTAGCATTTAGTAGGTGGTTACTAATTGTTAATTTCCTTTGGTTTTCCCCCCCATGTTTGCTATTACAGATTTGTGTGTGGATTTTAACCTACATGTTCACTAGAAGTTTCATTGTGCATCTTAGCTCTGTGTAGTTTCAAGTTTCTACCCCCAGAATCTGATAGATCCACTGTACGTGAAAAACCTAGCCAGAATTTACTCTCCTGATAAGTTTTGGAGGAAGAAGCTATTTAAATTGTTGGAGGGGGGCTGGCGAAGATAGCTCAGTGGGCCGGCGAGATAACTCAGTGGTCTAAACACCTGCTTAGGCAAGCTTAGGTAGGCTCAAAGGACCGCACCACATAAGGTGCCAGCCCTGCCCTTGGGGTGGGCTGAGCCAGCAAAAAAAATAAAATAAAATGTTGGAGGGGCCGGGAAGATAGCTCAGTGGCATAAGTGCCTGCCTGGCAAATGCAAGGTCCTGAGTTTGATCCCTGGTACCAAAAAAATAATATATAAAATTGTTGGACAGAATAGGACTAGAGGGGGCCTGCCCCTTAGCTCAGTTCTTTAAGTGGCTGCTTCAACAAAGCAGTGAAGGGCTGGTGAGATGGCTCAGTGGTCTAAAGCACCTACTTAGAACAAGCTAAGCTAAGCTAAAACACAGGGACCACGGTTCAATCCCCAGCACCACATGCCAGCCAGCCCCGCCCCCTGGTGGGCTTAGCTGGCCACACACACACACAAATAAATAAAATAAGCGCTTGCCTGGCAAGTACAAGGGTCTGAGTTCAATCCCGGGTTCTGCCAATAAATAAATAAAACTTAAAAAAAAAGAAAAGTCAGAGCAGAAATTAATCAAACTGAATCTGGATGTGGTGGTGCACAACTGGAATCCAGCACTCAAGAGGCTGAGGCAGGAGGATCATTGTGAGATCAAGGTCAGCCTGATCTGCATAGTC
>NW_004524624.1:6061421-6068018 GCF_000260255.1 Octodon degus | reverse complement strand
AAAAAAAAAAAAAAAGAATAGGACTAGAGGCATGTGGCCAAATGGGAGCCAGCTCTTTATCTTTATAATTTTTAAAGATTTTTTTTAAAGGTTTTTAAAATAAATTCCTCACTAAAAGCTATTTTTTGTTTTTAAAAAGAACACCATGGGCTGGGGAGACAGCTTAGAGACCTAAGCACCTGCCTGGCAAGTACAAGGTTATGAGTTCAATCCCCAGTATCAGAAGAAGAAGGAGAACACCATGACTACCCAATTCTGAGAGAAAGGGTGGCTCATAAGTGGGGCTTGGAGAAGGGAGAGAATTATAAAAGGGAAGTCTTAGCAATGAAAATTCTGAAGTTGCCTCTTATCTCACTTCTCACTTTAGGATTTACCTGTGTCTGCCGGGGAGATAGCTCAGTGATAGGCAAGCTTAGGCAGGCACAGGGGACTGCAGTTTGATCCCAGGCACCACATACCGTGCCAGCCCCACCCTTAGGGCAGGCTGAGCCGGCAAAAAAAAAAAAAAAAAAAAAGAATTTACCTGTATCAGCCAGCATGATGGCACACAGCTGTAATCTCAGCACTTGAGAGATTAAGGCAAGAGGATCACTGCAAGTTTAAGGCCAGACTGGGCTAGATAGTGAGACCCAGTCTCAAAAAGCCGAAGTGAAAGGGCATGATGGTCTACATCTCATCCTAGCACTTGGGAAGCTGAGGCAGGATGATTACTGAGAGTTTAATGCCAGTTAGGCTATGAAGCAAAATCAAGGCATCAAGGCCAATCTGAACTACATAGCAAGATGCTGCCAAAAAAAAAAGAATTTACCTGTGCCTTGCAAGAGCAAGGTGAGGAAGGGTTTCCCACAGATGGGAGATCCATGTAATAATCACAGATCCTATCAAGTTAAATATCTGCATGTTGGGGAATCTAGGACGGGTACATCCATACTAGGTTAGGTTCCAAAGGCAAACAACAAGAAAGGTATAGACATAGCAAGGAAAGGATTTACATGGGAAGGGGATATAAAGTCATGTTTTTATGCACACACACACATACCACATGCATATTTTCTATAGAGAATATCTAGAAGCAGTAGCTCCTCAGTTTCATTGAACACCTAGCACATAGATCTTGGCTTTGGCTCTGTGCATGCATGCATGTGGGCATGTGTGTATGTTTTGAGATGGTCTTGTTATGTAGTTTAGACGGCTGTTGAACTCATTGCATGATCCTGCCTTAGTCTCAGCCTCCTGAGTACTGGGATGATAGGTATGCACCACCGTATCCAGCTGTGATTTTTTTTCTTTTTTTTTTTTTTTTGCGGAACCAGGGATTGAACTCAGGCCCTTTCGCTTGCCAGGCAAGCGCTTATTCTACTGAGCCATCTCCCCAGCCTGCTTACTAGCTGTGATTATTTCAATTTTAGTATATGTGCTGCCGAAGCAAGCACAATCTGTGATTATTTCTAAGAAAAAGAACTAGTTTCATATCAGAGAGGAAATCAAAGAAGAAACAGATGAGTCAGTTCAGAGTAGAACTAGTGTTGGGCTGATGTAATTTCTTTAATGGGACTGCCTCATGTACTGTATTTGTCCTGGCAAATGAAAACAGTTGAGGTAGAATTCCAGGGTTCTGTGACTGCTTCAGGTCTCACAGTCATCCTGGGGAGAGTTAGAGCACATTTGTCTTCTTCCCCCCCCCCCCCTTTAATGAAATAGGGTCTCACTATGCAGCTCAGGCTGGCTTTGGGCTCACTTTGTAGCCCAGGCTGGTCTCAAACTTGCAAGGGTGCTCCTGCCTCAGCCTCCTGAGTGCAGGGATTATAGGCGTGTGCCACCACACCTGGCCACATTTGTCTTATAATGGTATATGTGTATTATCTTTGCTCATTGCCATTCTTTTTCTGTGTGACCTCTTCAGGTAATCCACGACTTCTTATTCTCCTTGAAGGAAAGTCCTGAAAAGTTTCAGATTGAAGCCAACTTTCCCCGGCGGGTACTGCCCTGTGTTCCCTCAGAGGAATGGCCCAACCCCCCTACGCTACAGGAGGCAGGACTCAGCCACACAGAAGTTCTCTTTGTTCAGGACCTAACAGACGAATGACACTTTTTCTTCTTCTCCCCTCCCACACCCCAATCCCTAAAAGAGATGGAAAAAACAAAAACAGAAAACAAAAAAGAGAGATATTCATATTATTATTATAATACAATATTTTTTTTAAAAGACTGCTGCATCCTAAGGAAGGATCAGAAACCATGCTGCCTGCAAGAGTGACGACCTGTGTGCGTTCAAGGCTAGCAATGAAAGTACCCGCTCCACCTCCTTGCCACGCGCCTTCCAGCGGACGGAGACTTCACCTCCAGCGTATCCACTGTTCCAGCTGGGGTAGGGGACATTCCCACTAGTTTTATTCATTCTTACTTTTATGGAAAATAAAAGTGAAAAACCTCCATCAACCAGCTACAACAGCATCTCCTGAAGACTTCCTCCTTCCACCTTTTAAAAAGAGGGGGAAGAGAAAGCACAGAATAGAGATGTTCCTTGAACTGCCCTATGAATAATTTTGTTTCTGTTGCTTTGAAATGACCAAAGGAATGAGGCTGACATAGATGTATTTTTTTTCCCTTAACTTTATCTCATAAAGAGCCAATTCCTAAACCCATGAGTTTATGCCATGGGCTCTTTGGCCCACAGTAGTGTAATAAAGGTGCCCAGGCTGGTTTGTGCTGATTTCTGCCATTGCGCCTCTCCTGTTCCAGAGAGGTTATCTTGGTCCAATCTTTGCTGTCTTTTCTTACCCCAGTGTACCCCACTTGGACCAGTAGAAGGAAATCTGAGTTTGTAGCCTCTGAAAGGCTATGTACACAGATTATACTTATATATGTGGTGGACACCCACCTTTACACACAGCTGCAGTTTTCCTTGGAACTGTACCAGGTGGCGGTGAAGGGGTTTGAACGAAAGGACAGCAGTTCTTCATTCCTCTTCTGACATGTGCATGCTGTGCAGCTTTCCCTCAACTGCCACGCTTGCTGCCTTTGCAAAGTGCAAGTAGGACCAGCAGTGGGGCCAGCAGAACCATCTAAGGATGGCTTCTTTGCCTGTCTCAGTCACTGTGTTTTAAGAATGGAAAAAAATCAGAACCTTTGAAGGGAAACAAGATGGTCACATTTCACTTTTTAACGTAACAATCTGTCAGAAGCATTGTTTTCTCCCGCCCTGTTGTTTTGAAGTAATAAGATGTTCTTTTTTTTTTTTTTTTTTTAATAGGTTATTTTTTTTTTTTTTTTTTCATCTCAATGTCTGGTCTGTGGTTGAGTTATGGTGATATGTACATGGGTCAGGTCATGTATTAACAGATACCAGTGTATGCTTACAAGTATTCCAGAGAGTCCCACAGTTAGACTGGCACAAGGCTCACATTCTGCAGCCTCTGGAAATCACTGTAGTTGCTAGCATGCTGTGAAGGTAAGGGGATTCAAGTGAAGATACAGCATAACTTGCTAAATTTGTCATCTACAGAGGCTTTCTCCTATTTAAAACCTAAATACCACTCTGGTAGCAGTAATATACTCACTGTTCTCTGTGGCCTCAGTTGTTGCCAGGTAGATCCATGTGGCAGGAGGCACCTTGGGAGCTTGAGAATTTCCCAGTGGTTCACAACACTGTCCCTAGGAAAAGTTAGTGCTGTACTGGACTACATATGGTTCTTGGTTCTCTGCTGTCCCAAGGCCAACTGGGTGGAAAGTCATACCTCACTGTTGTCACAAAATGTGTCAAATGAACACCACATAAACCATGTTACCCACTCAACCCTAAATGACTACCACGCAAGGAAGAATGTTTCCCTTCAGCCTCCCCATCTGTAGTTCACAGTTATTTCCCTGGCAGCACGTACAGGAGTGCGTGAAGGACCTTTGGCAGTCTGGGCACACTCACTGTTTTGCCCAGGCATCCTTGAGGACATTGTGCTTTTTCCCCACTTCATAACTCAGTCTTGTTCTATAATGTGCACTTTACACTTCTTGCCTTTTGATGCCTGTTTGCAGCAAAGAGGTCAGATGCAGGACTATTAAGACAAGGTCCTTTGTCAGTACAGCTCTTGGGACAGCTTGCCAATCTGCTTTTCAAGGGGCTTCAGCTGAAGCACACGTGTCTCTCCAGTCCCTTTTAAAATAAACTGCTTTACCTAGATCCTTGCTTGTCTCATTGTTGCCCCTAGTGCTGCTGCCTGGGTGCCATTTCCTTCCTCCTAGGTGTAACATAGGCTGAGCGTTTGTCACTGAATGCCAGTACAATCTGTTACTCCTAAGGACTTCTAGGAGCTCAATGGGACCTGTAAGGGAGAAGAAAAAGATGCTGAGAAGCCGGGAGTCTGCAAGCATTCACTTTTGTTTCCACATCGCCTCAGAGATACTTCAGCTGTTTCCAGATGGCAAGTCATCAACAAAAACACTTGTTTTGAGTTTTGTTCTGCACTCCCCAAACTGCCGTCGTAGAGTCAGCCTAATAATCATGGGAAATGACCAAGCAGAGATACCCAGTTGGGGTAATTGAATTTTTGCAGCCTCAGTGGGACCTTTCTGGTTTTTTCTTTCACTTCTGCAGAATGTCCTGCAGGAAATAATTCTTTCTCTTTGTTTGCCTCCATCAGGAGATAGAAGAGGTGGCTGGAGGAGAGTATCTCTTAAAAACTAAGAATCTAGAATCTTCAACTGAGCAGTTATTATGAAAATTGCTAATGGTGCCAAGGCCCACAAAACAGTTTCAGGAAATGACTGAGAAGGAGTGATAACCCCAGGATGCAAAATCAGGGGAGTGTTATCACCTGGTGCTTGAACAAGGGGCTCCATCTTAAAAGATTTTTTTTTGTTTGTTGTTGTTGTTGTGTTTTTTTTTTTTAGGACTTCTGAGGAATGCAGCAACGGAAAATCCATCCACAAAGGATGCAGTGCCCCAACTTGTACTGCACCTGAATAGTTACATGATAATTTCCTGAAGAAATCTAGTGTACTTAATTTTTTTCATAAAGGTTTACATTGTATTGTAGGTTAACATTAAATGTTTTATAACAAAAATTTCACAACCAGCTGTGGGTCTTTCTGTCTAGGAGAGGGTGTGGCAGATATTTTTCTGTGTGTGAAGGAAAAAGATGGAACACAATATTGCATTACTAAGAAGCAAGAGAGACTTAGGAGCAAGGAATTAAAATACCTCATCTGTATTGTGTCCCTGTGAGAAGGTAACTGGCTGTGTGGTATACTAGAGCAAGCAGATCTGAGATCAGATTATGGCTGTCACTTGTCAGATTTGTGACCTCAAGCAAGTTCTTCAACTCCTGTGGACTTTACTTTCCCCAAGTGTAAGTGAAGCTAATGCCATCTGCCTCAGGATAGGTTTGAAAAATAGAGCAAATTATGTATAGAAGTGAGCACTTAGGAGACTCAAACAGGAGGATCAACGAGTTCAAGGCAAACTTGAGCTAAGTAATTTAAGGCCAGCCTGAACTACACAGACCCTGTCAGAACACACGACAAATGCTAGATGTCACTGACTGTTCTCCCAAAGTAGTACATTTTGGATTATTGGTTTTGTTTTGTTTTGTTTGCGGAACTGGGGATTGAACTCGGGCCCTTGCGCTTGCCAGGGAAGTGCTTATTCCACTGAGGCATCTCCCCGGCCCCAAAGAATTCATTTCTGATTGGGCATGGTGGCACATGCCGGTAATCCCAGCATTCTGGAGGCTGAGGCAGGAGGATGGCGGAGAGTTCAAGGCCAGCCTGCGTTACATAGACCCTATCTTTTTTTTTTTTTGTTTGTGTTAATCTTTATTTACTTACTCATTTATTTTTTTTCCATAATTTTATTGAGAAACAAATAGCAATGAGACAGTTTCAAACCAATTGGTAGGACAGTTTCAATAATTAACACATTGCATACATTCGTCCTAGTGGTTAATTGCTGTACAAGATGCGGACATGATATCCTATTTACAAACACTATTAGAACAAATCTTTCTATTCATTGAGAATGTAACTATATATCCTAACCATTTTGAATATACAGATACAAAATTGACATTCATCTGTATCCCCTTTCTTTGTTCCGTTATTTGAATATTATAGGTGTATTAACTCAGCAAAATATTCTAAAAGAGTCCAGTAGTCCATAATAGTATTGGGTCTTCCGCTTCACTGGCAGTGTCAGAAATTGTTGACTCTGGGAACCTGCCCCGTAGCTCAGTTCTTTAAGTGGCTGCTTCAACAAAACAGTGAGGCTCAGGTTGCTGTGGTTCGATCCCCACAACTCAAGCCAGCCAAACCTGCCCTGAAGGCATTCAGAGCAAAAAGAAATTGTTGACCTGAGTCCTTACAGCTCAACATAACAGCATGGCTTTACTTCTTATGCTTCATTTTTATACTTTGCTGCTGGATGGTTAAGACCAAGGTAAAGCAGGACCTATGCAACAAGAGTTGTAGCTTTTGAGTCTGATAAGGTCAGTGAAATCCCCTCGGGATTTATCCTGAGATCCTGTACCTCAGATTGTAGATCCTTTGTCAGTGTCAGCCATGTGGATGAGTCATGGCCATTGCTTGGCCAGTGTGCTTTCTGTG
>NW_004524624.1:6058951-6060526 GCF_000260255.1 Octodon degus | reverse complement strand
CTTATGTTTACACATAAGTCCAAAAATCTAACCATATGCAACCTTGAAGCAGGACAGTCCCACAATATTCCTTTTCCTATCTCTTGCCTTCATTCACCACCCCCTTTTTGAACAATCATCTACCCGAGAGACAGCACAGCAGCAACTGGCATGTCATGACAAGCAGCCCGTATTCAGAAGACAACCCTATCTTTTTTTTTTCTTTTCATAATTTTATTGATAAACAGATAGCAATGACCTATCTTTTAAAAAAAGAAAAATCTTGCCTGACAAGTGCAGGATACTGAGTTTAATCCCCAGTACCACAAAAAAGAAAGAAAAAAATCAGCTTCTTAAGTGCTGGGAGTACAAGTATGCGACATCATGCCCAGGTGTTTTTTTAACTAAGTGGGATCATCCTAGAAAACCTGTTTCAGTTATGGCTCTATGGCATAAATCCCTGCCTGGCAAACACAAGGTCCTGAGTTTGATCCTTGGTACTGCAGGGAATTTTAGAGATGATCTAATGTTGGGGCCAGGGAGATGACTCAGTAGGATAAGTGCTTGACTGGCAAACGCAAGGATCTGAGTTCAATCCCTGGTTCTGCAAAAAAAAAAAAATAAATAAATAAATAAATAATAAAAACTAGTTCTGGAGCATCAAACCTGAGATGAGAGGGACTTGGGCTGTGAAAGGTTCACCAAGAGTGGCAGCTAAGCTCATGGGCAAGAGGAGGACTGTAGCAGCTGGAAGGCCCATCAGGGTGGAAGTGCATGTGGAGTTCCAGTTGGGATGCCAAAGCAGTTGTCTGCTGGTAAGCACGGCCTAAATCTCAACCCCTTCTCTCCTCTCGGTAAATCTTCAATATGAGCCAACTTCACCAAACCTATTGTACTGGCATTTGGCAAAGACAGTTCATCTTTATTGCAAATGGCCACATTCAATTTAAAATTACCTGACTTAAAGTCAAATTTCTTAAAGACTGACAACAGCTTGAATTCTCCTTGATTATATTAGTGGCAAGCCTCTCAATCAGAACATTTTTAGTGGCTTCTGTCCCTAGGTGAAAACAATCTGTTGAGCAGATTTGGGGCTGGGAGATATAAGCACCCACCTGGCAAGCTCAGGGACCCAAATTCGATCCCCAGTACTGCATGCTGTACCAGCCCTGGAACCAGGTGTGGTGGCACACATCTGTAATCCCAGTGCTGCGGCAGCTGAGACAGGAGGATCACTATAAGTCCAAGCTGCAAAGTAGCAAAACCCTGTACCAAATAAAAGAATTTTTAAGATAACATGTTCTAGTTGACATTGGGGGCCATGGAGATTGCTCAACAGTCTAAGCACCTGTCTTAAGTAAGTACAAGGACCCAGGTTCAATCCCCAGCACCACATGCTGCACTAGCCCCATCACAGGCACAATAAGCCAATCACCAAGACCAGGCATAGTGGTGCATTTTTTTTTTTTTTAATGTGTGTGTGAGAGTGTGTGTGGCAAGCTCAGGCCACCAGGGGGCGGGGCTGGCTGGCATGTGGTGCTGGGGGATTGAACCGCGGTCCCTGTGCTTTGCTAAGCTTGTTCTAAGTAGGTGCTT
>NW_004524624.1:6054072-6058781 GCF_000260255.1 Octodon degus | reverse complement strand
AAAAAAAAAAAAAAAAAAAAAAAAAAAAAAAAAAAAATGAGCAAAGAGCCATGAGGTAGGAAATGGCCAACAATCACAAAAACAAGAAAAACCCAGCTTTTAGTTTTTACTTTTTTGGACAGGGTCTTGCTATGTAAAGTTGAAGTACTGTTTAAATAAACCAGAGCATATGAGTGCTGGCATTAGATGGATGACACTCATAGTAAATAGTGCCCTCTTTCCCACTTCCTCCCAACATTGTCATACTACACTTGGAACTGCTTCACGCCCCAGACCTCGAGACCTCGTAAGCACACCATCCGTGCACACATCTTGGTTCATCCTGCTCTTGGCTTCATTTCCTTCACCACTAGCCAGTTTCAACTCAGTTCCTGGAGTATGCTCTGCTGCCTGGCTTCAGTCCTTGTCCAGTTGTCTTGTTTGTTTTTGGTCTTTTTTTTTATTTTACTGTATTTTTTTGATTGACTTGTTTTTTAGGGGAGGTTTTATTTTTTGTTCTTGGTGCCAAGGACCAAACCCAGGGGCTTCCAGCTTGCTAGGCAAGCATTGTACCACTGAGCCAAATCCCCAGCCCCTTTCTCCTCAGAGTCCTAGCGTACATTGGAGCAAATGGAGGCGTTCAGGTGTTCCTTGGATGCAGTTCTAGGAAGTTTCCTTGCTTTCCACCACAAAGGGATTGTCTGAAATCCAAGTCTACTCATGTCCTCCCCAATCTACAGCTCTTAGCACACAACTTCATCACCTTCCTTAGTCACCTCAAAAGTGTTTGGTAACTACTTCTTTCTCTTCCCATCTGATATGTGTATTTTTTAATAAGATAAACTACCCAAATCTTAAATCCACAGCTTAATAGGAATTACACCAAAATCAAGATGCAGAATATTTCCATGGCCCCAGAAAGTTCCTTGTGCATCTGCCAGTGAATAGCTTCTATGGGGCTGACTGCTTTCGTGACTTCCTTTGCCATAGTTTTACCTGTTTGAAAGTATGTATCATTGGGGATGGTGGTGCATGCCTGTAATCACAGGGGAAATGAGGCAGGAGGATCCCTGCAAGTTCAAGGCCAGCCTGGGCTACATAGTTCATGGCCAGCCTACGCTATATAGTAAGACCCTATCTCAAAAAACGTAAGATCTGTTAAAAAAAAAAAAAAATAGGGGGCCAGGGAGATAGCTCAGTGGAATAAGCGCTTCCCTGGCAAGCTCAAGGGCCTGAGTTCAAGTCCCGGTTCCCAAAAAAAAAAAAAAAAAAAAAAAAAAAAAGTAAGATCTGTATCTACACTGGGCACACAACTGTGCTGAAACCCCAATACTTACATAGTGAGGCAGGGTCACTCACAGGAATCACTGCGAGTTCAATGCAAGGTTTTGTTTTGTTTTGTTTTGTTTTGTTTTTGCGGAACTGGGGATTGAACTCAGGTCCTTGCGCTTGCCGGGGAAGCACTTATTCCACTGAGCCATCTCCCTGGCCCCCCCTTTTTTTTTTTTAATTTATTATTTATTTATTTATTTATTTTTTTCAATGCAAGGTTAAGCTAAACTGTGACATTGTCTCAAAAACAAACCGTGGGGCTGGCGAGAAAGCTCAGTGGACTAAGCGCCTGCTTAGGCAAGCGCAGGGACCAGAGGGACCAATGTTCGCCATCCCCTGTACCACGGGACATACACCCCAGCATGCTGAGCTGGCCACCCCCTGGTACGATGAGCTGGCACCAAGTCTGGGCTTGGTAGCGCACGCATGTAATCCCAGTGCTGCAGAGGCTGAAAACGGGTCACTTACAAGTCCGAGCTGTGTAGTGAGACCCTGTACCAAATACATTAAAAAGCAAAAACAAAAAAAACCTGTGCATTTGTGTAAGATTTTAAAAACTGTCTCCTAATTAAAGTTTAGGGTTTTTTTATGGTAGCAAAAATTAGGAAATACAAAGAAAAAGAATTTATATTCCCATACTCACCAGAGAGATACACTTTCATGGGCTAATAGTATTTAAGCACTGTATTATCTCCATTTAACAAGTTTTTCTCTTTTTAATTTTTTTTTTCAATTTTTTTCAATTTTTTTTTTTTTTTTTTTTTTTTGCAGAACCGGGGATTGAACTCAGATCCTTGTGTTTGCCAGTCAAGCTCTTATCCTACTGAGCCATCTCCCTGGCCCCTTTTTTTCAATGTTAACCATTGAATTAAGCACATTCTAAAGCAAGAACCTGGGGCTGGTGAGATGGCTCAGTGGTCTAAAGCATCTACTTAGAACAAGCTTAGCTAAAGCTCAGGGACCAAGGTTCAATCCCCCAGCACCACATGCCAGCCAGCCCCGCCCCCTGGTGGGCTGAGCTGGCCACACACATAAATAAATTTTTTTTAAAAAGCAAGAACTTAACCAATGAGCTACATCCTCAGCCCAAAGCCAACAGTTTTTTAATGGCTTTAACAGCAGTTTGGGACTGGGGAGAAAGCTCAGTAGAATAAGCACTTGCCTGGTAAGCACAAGGGCCTGAGTACAGTTCCTGGTTCCATTAAAAAAAAAAAAAAAAGAGTTCAATTCATATATCATGAACTGATCAAAATCTTTTACAGGACCAGTCAAATAGCTCAGCACTTTAAAGTTCCTGCAAGCAGGTGCAAAGACCAGGGGTTCAATCACTGGGTCTGCCGGGGGCCGGCCCCACCCCCGCACCTGGGGTGTGCTGAGACAGCAACTGAGATGTTGTGGTGGAGCGAACCTGTAATCCCAGCTCTTGGAGGCTGTAAACAGGCAGATCACTCCAAGTCCGATCTACCAGTGAGACCCTGAACACTCTGTAGACCCTTCCCTAAAATAAAAAAAAAAAAAGTAGAATCTTTTACATTATCTAACTTTGTTGTGCCCCACCATGCCCAGCTGTTTTTGTTTTTGTTTTTATTTTAAAATTTTTGTCTTTATTTTTCTGAAACATGGTTTTGCTTATGTAGTTCAACCTTGCCTTGAGGACTTACTATGTAGCCCAGGCTGGCTGATCTCCTGCTCTGCGTTGAGTACTGGCATGTGCCAGAATCACATTTTAAAGACTATACTGCTGTTTTCTGTGGATGTATTTTGGTTAAAAACTACAACCAAGGGGCTGGGGAGATAGCTCAGTAGAATAAGTGCTTGCCTGGCAAGCACAAAGCATAAGGGAGGGAGAGAGGGAGAGCGAGAGAGAAAGAGGGAGAGCGAGAGAGAAAGAGAGAGAGCGAGAGAGAGAGAGAGAGAGAGAGAGAGAGAGAGAGAGAGAGAGAGAGAGAGAGCTGTGTAGTGAGACCCTATACCAAATACATTTTTAAAAAACTATAATCGGGGCAGGGAGATGGCTCAGTAGAATAAGCACTTCCCTGGCAAGCGCAAGGGCCTGAGTTCAATCCCCAGTTCCACAAAAAAAACTACAATCATTAAGATTACAAGTGTAGCCACTTAAGTAATATTGATCCAGTGGGCAAGCAGGTCACATAACAAGTGCACATGGAAAGAATAAGGACCTTCTTCAGGAAGGGATGGATTAGGCAGTCCTGGTCACCCACCTGGGTAACCGATGTCTAGCTGGGCTTTATTGGGCCAGATGGTACCAATTATAGTATAACCTTCAAGTCCTTGCTTATCCCTTGGGGAGGCATGTAGGCCTGGTCATTCTGCTTTCATCTTGAGGCCTGGCTTTCAACAGATGCACCTCCTGCCACAGTAGCAACATGTTCTTGTTTCTACACTGACTCTCTTGAGAGTCTAGCTTTGTCTGACTGCCTAAGATATTTTTTTCTTTTCTTTCTTTCTTTCTTTCTTTCTTTCTTTCTTTTTTTTTTTTGAGACAGGATTTTGTCATGTAGTTGGAGGGGAGGGGCATAGCCCAGGCTGTCCTTGAACTCATAGCAATCCTCCTCAGCCTCGGCAGTGCTGGGATTACAGTCATGCATCATCATGCCCAGCCTGCTTATGGTACTTTTTTTTTATCCTTCCTCAGTTGTCTATAATAGTACAATGAGTGCTTTATTAGCATGTGTGAGGCCCTGGGTTCCACACCCAGTGCCAAAAAATGAAGCTGGACTCCAGCACTCACCCCACAGACCTGCCATGATGTTGGGTACTGAGCAGCAGCGAGTGTCATTCTGCAAGTGTTTCTCAGCTCAAAGCTTTATCTTGGAGAAAAAGCCCTGAGACCGGGGATGGTGCTGACTCATCAGAAGTGCCAAGGGTGCCTGCCCTTGGCTCTAGGACTTAGCCTTCATGGCCCTTGTTCCCTTGTACACTACATCACCTCCCTGTCCTCTGGAATACTGGCTTCTGCAGACAGGAAGCTCCTCTCCTCCTCTGGGGTGCGTTCAATCCCTAAAACAGGGCGAATGTTGGCTCTGGCCAGATGCACTCAGCCATTTTTTTTGTTAAATGATTTTATTTGGCATAAAAACATGCCGAGCACTTACCATATTACATGGTTAAAACATAAAGTCTTTCACTCTAAAATCAGGAACAAAGGCTGGCCAGATAGCGCAATGGACTAAAGCACCTGCCTAAGCAGGGACACGTGTTTGATCCTCCCTGTGCCAGCCCCACCCCCGGGGCACACAGAGATGGAGATTAAGACTGGGAGTGGTGGTGCCCATTTGTAATCCCAGCACTTGGGAGACTGAAAACAGGAGGTTCACCACGAGGCTGATCTGTGTAGTGAGACCCTGTGCTAAAAATACAAAAAATAAAATAAAATT
>NW_004524624.1:6020090-6053074 GCF_000260255.1 Octodon degus | reverse complement strand
TCCCTGGCCCCTTGTTTTTTCTTTTGTCCCCTCTTTTTCCTCTTCTTTTGAGACAGGGTCTCACTATATAGTGTAGGCTGGCCTCAAACTCACAAGGTTCCTTCTGCCTCAGCCTCCCAAATGCTGTGATTATAGGCATGCACCACCACACTTGGCCCTTTCATGTTTTTATAGAGATGGCCTTGCTATGTGGCCCAGGATAGCCTTGAATTCATGGTGATCCTTGCCTCTCAAGTGCTTGGATTACAAGTATAGCCTACCCCTCCCTCCCTCCTTTCTTTCTTTTTTTTTTTTTAATATAGGTTATGCTACATGTTGAGGGTGGGCTTGAACTTACTATGAATGCTACTGCACTTTCCTTAAAAAAAACTTTTTAGACATTCTAAAATGTATATAAAACTGAGCATGAGTTATAAACATGACATATAGGAGTTATATATATAACTCACCATGAGCTTGAGGCCAGCCTGGACTATACAGTGAGTCCAAGTCCAGCCTGAACTACATATACTGACCCTGTTTCAAAAAAAATAAAAGGGGCTGGGGAGACAGCTCAGTAGAATAAGCACTTGGTTGGCAAGCACAAGGTCCTGAGTTCAATCCCCAGTTCTGAAAGAAAAAATAATAATAATAAAAAATAAAAAAGAGTAAAATGTATATTAAAAGATAAAAGAGTTAGTGAGCCTAAAACAATTTGTAAAACACTAATAATATGGAAAAAATCACAGTCCATGACTTAGACTTAGTACATAGTTGAATTAGAACTATGTGGTACAGATCCTTCGGTTCATAAGCATGATGACTGGGTGTTCACGTCTTACACTGCATGAGATGTGCCTCCCTCAAACCTTGTTACGACGTGGGCACATTACCCATCTGACGTGGAAAAAAAAAGAACTATGTGCTACAGTCAGAGGGACAGACATACAGATCAATGGAACAGAACAAAGAATGTATCCTGAAAAGGGCAATTGATTGTTAAACATTTGGATAATTTTTTCAACAAGCTCCACAGTTTACACAAAATTAACATAAAACAGATCATAGGGTTAAAGATAAAACAGAAAACTTAACCTTTTAGAAGAAAACAGGTGAAAACCTTCAGGACTTCGGGTATCAGATATCATATGCAAGCTATAGCTCAGATACATAGAGTTCTCAAGACAACAAAAGCTAGGCTCAGTAACGTGCACCTGTAGAAACTACCAGCAATCCAGGAAGCCAAACAGGATTATTTGAGTCTAAGAGTTCAAGGCCATCCTGGAGGGCCGGCCCGATTGCTCAATGGACTAAATTGCCTGCTTTAGGCAGAGCACAGCAGCCAGGGTTTGATCTTGGGCGTGCCATGCCAGCCCCACCCCAGGGGCAAACTGAGACTGGGATTGAGACTGGGTGTGGTGGTGCATGCCTGTAATCCCAGCATTTGGGAGGCTGAAGACAGGAGAATTACTACGAGTCTGGTCTATGTAGTGAGACCCTGTAGACCCTGTCTTCTTTTTTTTTTTTTTTTTTGTGGAACCAGGGATTGAACTCAGGTCCTTTCACTTGCCAGGCAAGTGCTTATTCCACTGAGCTATCTCCCCGGCCCCTAGACCCTGTCTTAAATACATAAAAAAGGAAAAAAAAAAGACCAGCCTGGAGTGCTGTGAGATACCACCTCTTACACACACACACACACACACACACACACAACTCTCTCTCTCTCTCTCTCTCTCTCTCTCTCTCTCAACAAAAAAGAGATCAGCCAGGTGTGGTGGCACACACTTCTAATTCCAGTAGAAGTATCACAAATTTGTCACAAATTTGAGGCTAGGCTCAGTGAGCCTGTCTTAAAATAAAAAAGGGCTGGGGAGCCAGGTATGGTAGCACATTCCTATTATACCAGTACTCCATGGACTGGCCAAATAGCTCAGCGGATTAAAGCACCTGCAAGCAGGGGCTGGGGTTCAATCCCCAGACCTGCCGTGCCAGCCCTGCCCCCGGGGCACCCTGAGACAGCAATTGAGACTGGGCATGGTGGCTCATGCCTGTAATCCCAGCACTTGGGTGGTTGTAAACAAGAGAATCACTATGAGTTCGATTTAGTAGTGAGGCCCTGAACACCCTGTAGAACCTTCCCTAAAATATACCAGTACTGCAGATGAAGAGGCAGGAGGATTGCTCTAAGTTTGAGGACAGCTTGGGCTAACTTATAAATTCAAGGCCAGTCTGAACTACATAGACTCTGCCTCAAAAACCTAAAAAAAAAAAAAAAAAGGGGGGGGAATAACAAAAAAAAAAAAAAAAAAAAAAAAAAACAAAAACCAAAAAAAAAAAAAAAAAAGGGGGGGGGTGGGGGTTAGGGATGGAGCTCAGTGCTCAATCCCCCAGTACCACCAAAGGGGGGGAAATACCAGGTTTTGTTCTGGAGACAGGGTCTTCTTATGTAGCACAGGCTGGCTTTGAACTATGTAGCCCAGGCTTGCTGGCTTGAAACTCATGGTGATCCTCTTGCCTCAGCCTCCTGTGCTAGGATTACAGGTATGTGCCACCATGCCTAGCTATCATTGTTTTTAAATTCCATTTCCAAATATCCTCTAGTCTATAGAAAATTTTTTTTCCTTCCTGAGATAGTGTCATATTTCACAGGCTAGCTTATGTTTTATTATCTTGGCAGCACTGGGAATTGCACCGAGGACCATCTCATTGAGCTACCTCCTCAGCATTGCAACTTTTATTTTGACAAGGTCTTGGAAAATCAGTAAATTGCCCAGAACTGGACTCAGACTTGGGCACCTTCTATCTTGATGTGGCAGAACATTAGAATTACAGGTATGTCACCATCCCCAGTTCAGTCTTGATGTCCAGTGTGTATCCTTTGATCTCCTGAACTCACGGTTTCAGTTTTTAAATATAAATTCTTGGGGGGCCGGGAGATGGCTCAGTGGAGTAAGCGCTTCCCTGGCAAGCGCAAGGGCCTGAGTTCAATCCCTGGTTCCACCATCAAAAAATAAATAAATTATTGGGACTTCTACGTGTTTTCATCTGATCATCTGCAAATTGGAAGTTTTTTGTTTTTCAAATTGGAGTTTTATTCTTCCTTTCCTGTCTGGAATTTCTTGCCTAGTTGATACTGAATAGGGGTGGTTGACAGTGGCTTCCTTCCCTTGTCCTGATCTCAGGGGATGCATCTTACCATTCCACCATTAAGTACGCTGTTAGCTCTTTATAAAGTCGAAAAAGTAATCCTTTATTTCTGACTTTAAAAAAAATACGGATGAAAAGTGAATTTTGTCTCGAGACAGATCCTTGCTATATGTAGCTCAAATAGCCTTGAATTCACCAGTGTGCAGTCTAGGCTGGCGATGAACTCTGTAGGCAGAGGCCACCACACCTGTCACTTTTTCTTTTTTTAATTTATTTATGTGTGTGTGTGTGTGTGTGTGTGTGTGTGGCCAGCTCAGCCCACCGTGGTGCTGGGGGATTGAACCGCGGTTCCTGTGGTTTGCTAAGCTTAGGTGCTTTAGACCACTGAGCCATCTCACCAGCTCCCAAGAATTTATTTTTTTTTTTGGTGGAACCAGGGATTGAACTCAGGCCCTTGTGCTTGCCGGGGAAGCACTTATTCCACTGAGCCATCTCCCCAGCCCTCATTTTTCTTTTTAAATCAATTGATGATCTGCTTTCCTTCTTTTATTTATTTTTTGTACAACCAGGGATTGAACTCAGGGCCTTGCGCTTGCCAGGGAAGTGCTTATTCCACTGAGCCATCTCCTCGGCCCCCTGCTTTCTTTTTCTTTGAGACAGGGTCTGTGTAGTCCAGGCTGGTCTCAGACTTACAGCAATCCTCCTGCCTCAGCTTCCCAAGTACAGGTGTTAACGGTTGTGCACTGCCATATCCACCTGATTTTTCTTTACTGAATTACTGAAAACTTAACTTCACTTTCTAATTTTCTCAGACCTCTTGGGACCTGGGAATTTAGTTGCTACCACTCATCTAACCACCAAGTCCCAGTTAGCTCCAGGGAATGTAATAGAAACCCTTGTGGCCAAAACAAACCAAAGAATGTAAAGCCAGGCACACCTATAATCCCAGTCACTGGGAAGCTGAGGCAGGAGGATTCCCTCAAGTTTGAGGCCTGCCTCAAAAACAAACAATGGGGCTGGCCAAATAGCTCAGTGAACTAAAGCACCTGCTTAGGCAGATGCAGGGGCCAGGGTTTGATTTCTGGCCTACTGTGGTGACATGTGCCTACACTACCAGTGCTTGGGAAGCTGGAAACAGAAGGATCACTACAAGTCTGATCTCTGGAATGAGACCCTCTACTAAACACATTAAAACAAAAAAAAAGTGAGTTAGCGCAGTGGTCTAAAGTGCCTGCCTAGGAAAGCTTAGGTAGGCATAGGTGACTTCAGTTCGATCCCAGGCCACATGCTGCACCAGCCCCACCCCTGAGCTATCTCCCCAGCCTGAAAAACCCAACCCAAATGTTAGGTAACTTTCTTTTTGAGGTAGGGTCTCATTATGTAGCCCAGGCTAGCCTCAAACTCTTGGACATCCTGCCTCTGCCTGAGCCCTGTTGTCTAGTGAAACCAGAAGAATCTTCCCAAGTACTTATTTTGCAGTGTTGGGAATCAAGCCTAAAGCCTGGCTTATGCTTGGCCAAAGTTCTCCTGCTGGTGGGGTCGGGGAGATGGCTCAGTGCAATAAGCATTTTCCTGGCAAGCACAAGGGCCTGAGTTCAATCCCTGGTTCCGCCAAATTAGGGGCCAGGGAGATGGCTCAGCAGGATAGGCGCTTGACTGGCAAATGCAAGGATATAAGTTCAATCCCTGGTTCCGCAAAAAACAAACAAACAAACAAAAAAGTTCTTCTGCTGGGGAGATAGCTCAGTTGAGTAAGTGCTTGCCTGGCAAGTGCAAGGGCCTGAGTTCTATCCCCAGCTCCATAACACACAAAAAAAAGTTCTCCCGCTGGATTAAACTGGTCCCCTCCCAGTACTTGATTTTGTCAGGCCTAATGAATTTTTTTCACCTCAAATTAGTTAGATGGATGTTCCTAGCCAACAGAATCTTGCCTAATTTGCAAGTGAGGCAGATGGCCCAGAAGGAATCATTAGACTGGCTTTGAGGGACGGAACAATCTCTCATGCCCCCCTTCCACCCTTGCCCGCATGTTGCTACCATTCCCCACCCCTCCTGCCCACTGAAGAAACAGGCAGCTGAAGGAGCTCGGGCAGTTCTTGGTATACATCATACATTTATTAGTGAATATCCCTCTGAAATCAGCAACAATATTAAAAAAAATAATGATTGCACTACTTGGTCAAGCAGAACTAGCAACTTTCATTTTAAAAAAAGTACAAATCTGTTAAAAATTTCAATCAGTATACACATATATAATACAACATACTAGTTATGTTAAATGCTACAAACCAATGTGAATCCAATGGAATGGAAAAAACCACACATTTAAGCTTTAAGAACCATTTTTTTCTCTATATATTAGCATTTTCTCAAATACATACATGGGAAAAATGAGGTAACTGTAAAATGTGCAAGGAACAGGGCCCCCACAATTACATATATTTATATATATATATATATGTAATTATACGTATATAAAAACTTTCTAACACAGAACACAGGCGCTGGGCCCAGCCAGGGCTGGGGGAAGGTGCCCACTGTCATGCCTAGGCCAGAAGTTGGTAAATAAAAAGAGTAAACAATGACAAGCCCCCACCACAGGAAATCATTGGTAACATGGCATCTATAGCAAGGTCAGCAAATCACAAACATCCTAAATAATTGTTTCATAAATCTTTTTTTTTTTTTGTGATGATTTTTTAAAATGTTGTTTCCCCCCAAGTAGCTGTTTGCTGGAATCATTGCTGCAGACAACACACGATCCGTGAACCTGTTTCCGCCTGCCCCAGGAACTGTGAGGGTTTGGAAAACCTTTTGTTGGGGTGGGGAAGGGAGGGAGATTGGAGAGTGGTTCTCTGTAAAACACATGGGTTTTTCAACACTGCTATAAATATAGAAACGTCACCTGGAATTATATACAGTTAAGACTTTGGGTTCTCCATGGGGGTGGGACCAGGCTGAGGGGTCCCACGGCAGGCTGGGGCGGGAGGCAGGGGCCAGGGCCGCTGCGGGGAGAACGAGGGTGGTTGGAGCATCCCTGAGGCAGCAGGCGCCAAGGGCTGCCTGCTAGGATGTGCCGGCCCCACACGCGGTTCGTTCATTCAGGGCAGCAACCCCAGCTGGGGGCAGGAAAGGAATGAAACTAGGGAAGGAGGGTGAGAGCTCAGCCAGACCCTAAAGGGTCACCCCCTCCAGACCTTGAAGGGCAATCAGGCTGGGAGGGGACTCCAGGTCCCCACCTCCCTGATCTCTGTCCTCTGGGGGATTCCTTGGAGGAGACTCACCCAGGCAGGTTGGAGGCGGACCCTGGCTGAAGAGGGAGAAATGCCCTGAAAAGCGAACGGTCCCAGTAGGCTTAGGCTCTAGGGACGTGTGCAGTACAGTGCATGGCAGTTATCAGCTGAGCACAGAATCCCCCAACCCTGTCCCACGACCGCTAGCTACCCGGCCCAGCCCCAGCCACACACATGCATGCAGGCCAGGTGGCACCACCTGACCTTCTCTGCCCACTGGGCATTCAGTCCTGGTAGATCCCTGTACCCCCCCACTAAATCAAAGGAAAAAAATTGTCATATATACCCACACCTCCAAATCCTACACACAATTTTGGGCCAAATGAATAAACAAAAACTGCTGCTCCTCACATTCATGCAAAATGACAAAGAGGGGAGAAGAGTAGACATGGGTCTGACCCTATTGCTGGTGAAGGGGCAGCCACCAGAACACAGGGTCTCCCTCTGCCCAGCAAGGCTTAGACCCCCTCAACATACACTGCCTCAGCCTAGGGCCGACCTCCATTTGCTCAAGAGGCCTTTCCAGGACGCCCTCTAGTCTAAGGCAGGAGCTGGGGCCTAATACTTCTGGGGTCAAGTAGGACTCAGCCCTGGGGCTCAGGAAATGGCCTCATGCCACCATCTGTCCGCACACCTGGAAGGGCTACCTGGGCGGGGGGGAGGGGGGGCACACCAATTCAGTGCAAAAGACCAGGTGACCCAGGATGGTGAGCCCTTTACCCATCGTGGGGCCAAGGACCCCAATCAGCCACAGTGGGGAACAGACCCCTGGCTCCCAGTGCCAAGCAGAAAAACAAAGAACCCAACGGCAAACAGGAGGGAGACTGAGTTAGGGATACCCAGGCAGCTCTGTGGTGGCAGACAGGCAGGCAGATGAGGAAAGGAGTCTTTGGAGCTTGGCAAATGCAGGGGCTTATTGCAGGGGCTTCTCGCAGGGCTGACCCTGGCTCCAGCTCTGGAGATGCAGGTGGGAACTGGGCCTGCGCAATTCCCTCCCTGGGTCCCCCAAGTTTCCAGAGCTTCGGACAGGGCTCTTGTGGGCAGCTGTGGGGCCTCACTCAGCCTCTCTGGGCACCTCGGAGGCGTCAGCCCGGCAAATGGGACACGTCCGGTTGGCCTAAGGGGAGAAGCCACAAGTCAGGCTTCACTTTCACCAGTCTCCCATCTCACCTGTGTTATTTCTGTTCACCTGCCTGGTGGGGACTTGGCCCCATGGCGCTAGAACTTCTGCATGACAACAGGGATGAAGAAGAAAACCCTGAAGGTGTGCCCACCCCCCTCACATGGGAGCAACACCAGGGAGCCAGCCAGGGCTGCCTTACCTTCAACCATTTGTCGACACACTTGGCATGGAACTCATGGTTACAAGGGAGGACTCGGAGCAGCTGCCGGGCCTCAAAGTCACTGAAGCAGACCACACACCTGGAGCGGATAAAAGAGTTATCACTCCTACTCAGAGAGCTGAGGGCAGGCCCAAGACAAGTATGAAGCTCCCTGAAGGGGATCTCCTATAGCCCCATAGTTCTGGGACAGGAGATGGGGGTGAGGCACTCACAGCGTCTGCTCTGATTGATGGCTGTCCGCGTTGAAGCGGTAAGATGGGAGCTGCTCTATGTCTGCTTTGGTGAGGCCTCGGGGCTTGGCATCTCCCAGCCGCTCGGCCAGGTTCAGAAGGGCCTGGAGATGGACAGAACAGAAGGTCAACAGCACCCAGGCTGGGGTCTCCCAGAGCCCACCTCCCAGCAGGGGATGCCACGGGACCTCATAGTTTTCCATCTCCACATCATCCACATCCAGATCCAGGCTGATGGTGGGCCCCATCGCTGTTGGTGACATTGGCAGCATGGAGCTAGAGGAGGCAGTGCAGGGGTACAGGGTCAAGGGCAGCAAAGGGGCACAGAGCAGCTCCCCTAACTCCACAAAAACAAAATCCAGAGCACTGCACGGTTCATATTGGTAACCCTAGTGTTTGCCCCAGGACTGATAGGAGGCGTCAGGAGCCCAACTGGTGTGTATGGGTGTGGTTGTCTGGCTTAGTGGGAGCACCAGATGGCTTTAGAAGCTCAGGGAGGTCCCAGGTCCTCTGAGGCTGTATTTGTGTTTGACCACTGGAGGCCCAGGGAGAACAGGTTGCCCTTGCTCTAGGCAGAAGTGCTGGTACTTACAGGAAGTAGGGCAGGAAGCTGGGGTAATAAGGTGGTGGAGGTGGTGGCGGGGGTGGTGGGGGCAGCGGCTGTTGCAGGCGGTATCTCTGGGTGCTCAGTCTCCGCGGCATCATATGAGAATATGGCTGTGAAAGGGGTCCATGTGCGGGTCAGCCTGCAGGCCTGCCTCCCAGTTACCCCAGAACCAGAACCTGAGTGGGAGGCTGGGGCTCACACTCACCATGCCGAAGGACAGCTCCTGGTGCAGTGGGTCATGGGGCAGGTAGTGCAGGGGCACTGAGGGGGACAAGGCTGGGCCAGGGGCAGAAGTGGAATAACTGAAGCCACTCAAAGGGTGCTGGTCCCCTCGCAGGTCCACATCATTATCAAGCCGCTGTAGGGGCTAGAAGGGACAAGAATGGACAGCCACAGTCAGTGACAAGGCAAACCCCTACTTTTTCCCTCTAGCATCAGACCCATGCCCCAGACTTACCATACGTGGGTGCTGGGTCTGCAGTGATACAAACTGCCCAAGAGGTGCCATGTGGGCAGGCTGTGGTGGTGGGGCTGGCGGTGGAGGGTGCAAGATGTAGTGGTCACTGGAGATGAGGTGGGGGTAGGTCTGGTAGGGCACAGGGAGCTGCTGCATGGTGCACGCCTGGATCAGCTGCTGAGAGAGGGGGACTGGAGAATATTCTGGGCTCTGAGCTGAACCTATGCTTGTGACAAGGACTGGGGGCCGTAAGTCCAGCCAAAGGTCCTCACTGGACACAAAAACCCAGTAACTACAGCAGCTCTGGAGATCCCATGTCTGCCCTAGCGCACACAGGTAGAACATGGTTATAAAAGCCCACTGTCCCCACTCCAGGGGGTTACATACTCATGTGTAAAGGCAACAGTTTACCTGAACCCTGAAATGCCGTCCCTCAGTGAGAACACAGACACGCATTTCTGGGAAGGCTGTTGCCTAGGGTTTAGGCCCTCCAATAGCCTGGTTGAGAACTGTGCTACATGCCAAGTTCCTGGGGCTTGCAATGGGCTCAGGACAGGAGAAAGCACCCACTCACCGGGGGTGGGAGGCAGCACAGGGGGTAGTGCTGCCCGCTGAACATCACGGAGCATGCTGGGAGCTGCTGGGCACTGCAGCCAGGGATGTGCTGGCCTGCAGGCAAAGGGAAGCCTTGGGTGGTCACTGTTGTGACTGTGTAGGACAGTGGGACGGGTCCCTGGTGCACCTGTGAATAGAGAGCACCAGGGAGCTTTAGAGAGGTAGCCTGGTAGCTTGCACTGTCCTAAGAAGGAAACACCCTGGCAGGCTCCTCAGCTCCCTGTTTAGGAGGCCAGGAGTGGTATCCAGCTCTGCCAGTCATTCACTGTGTGACCTGAGGGAACCTCCTCTCCCTCCCTGGGCCTCAGTTTACCTACTTGTAAAACAGGCCAATAATATTATCTTTGAATGTACAAGGAGTTGTGCAAAGTAAAATCACATTTTGGGGGCCTCTGCTTCTCATCTCTGCTTGTCAGATGACTGGGGACAACACTGAGTGGGGAGGCATTCTGCCCACCTGTTCGTGAAGGTCAACCATGAATGGGCTCTGCTGGGTGGCTGGGTGCAGCATTCGGGGGCTCCCGCCGGCAGGAGCCGAGGCTCGGTGCTCCTCTACGGAGAGGTGTGGAGGTCGGGGCAGCGGCTGCTGGGAGGGTAAGTGCTCATCCTGGGCAGGCGGGCTGGCCAGGAGGCCCTGGTGGCCGGGGCTGTACCACAGAGAGGAGGCCCTGGTAGGACTGATGGGGCCATTCATTCACAGAACATGGAGGGAAGCCAGGGAGCCACCCCCACTGGGGTGAGATGACAGCCCAAGCCCAAGGCATTCCCCTAAGCACCAAGGCTGGGAGACTCATTCCTACCTTTCCCAGAGCTGGCCTGGAGCACTTCTGGGTCCTGTAGGGAACTGCTGTTGACCCACAGGGGCAGAGGGTGGCCACCTAGTCACTGCCAGAGCCCATGGTCGCATCAGGGGGGCAAGGAGGTGGATGGGCTGGGCCGGGGCTCACAACCCTAGGAGGTAAGAAAAGAAACTAAGGCACAGAGAAGTTGAGTCACTTGCTCCATTAGAAGTTGACCCCTGCAGTGAGACTGTAGGAGCCAGTGGCACTTGGGCTCTGTATATTTGGACACAGGCCATCTAACTGGCCTTTGGGTGCAATGCTGGCAGACTGGGGGCAGCTCAGCCTGTAGAGAGTCCCAGGCCTCAGATTCTTGCCCTGTGAAAATGGTTTGCACCCCCTCAGAGTAGAGGTGGCAAGTTCAGAGCTCTGGTCAGCATGCTTCTTGGCCAGCTGGCTCCAAGTCACCTTGCTCTGAGAGGATGATTAGGATAAGGGCTTTCTGCCTCATGCCAGTGGCTACAAGTTGAACTCTAAGAAGCTATGGGATCATTTCTTGCTCGCTTCCATCAGGCTAGCTGAGGAAAAATTCTAAGAAGGACTAGGACTCTTTGTTGCTAGAGGTTCTGACCTGGTTCCTGGCCCTTGGCAGGCTTTTAGTTCAAGGCAGCCTTCTTCTCCTCAGCCACTGCCAGTGTCTCCATAAGTGTGACTTCATTTACTCTTCAGTGAAGGTACAGCTAGCCCATTTACACAGAAAAACTGAGGCTGAGCAAGAGGAAAGGACCTGCACGACCCACACACTAAATGCGAAACCTAGAACATAACTACAAGTCTGTCTTTTGCATGCTGCTGCAGCCAGGTGGACCACCCCTGAAGCTTCATATGAGGTGATAAAGGAAGCTGGCCCACCATGGCCTGCTAGGTCTAGAATGCAGCCAGGTCCTTGTTCTGAGGGCCCTAACACAGCCCTCAGTGTGGAAGGTGGGGCCTGCTGAGACAAAAAAGGGAAGCAAGAACCTAAGACAGGAAGTTGAGGAGAGACAGGTGGGGGCAGGGTCACCTCCCTTGGGTCAGACAAGAGCTCCAGGTGGGGGAAGTGGGGACTGAGCTCACCATCAGATTTCATCAACTCCAGGAGCTGGGCTGAGACCCTGGCAGGGAAAGCCCTGGAACCTTAAGGCCCTCCCAGCAAAGTCGAAGAGCCCATCAAACAGGTGGAACAGTTCTCCGCTCTTCCACTGCAGAGAGCCCCCTCCACCACGAACAAATCAATCCTCCATACCCAGCCTGAAACATTGTTGCATCCCTGTCACACAGCCAGGAAGCCAGTGTAACTGTGAGCTCAACACCTTGTTCTTTCCTGTGAACAGTAGCACAAATTATTTATTCTGTGCTAAACTCTCAACCCTGGCCCCTAGTTCTCAAAACCAGCTTTTCACAGGTCAGCACCTGGCCAAGGCTACATAGCTGGGAAATGAATGAGCTACAGTTTATTTTCAAGGGCTCTAGCACTTGGCAGAGAGTGAGTAGGGCCAGTGACTACCTTTTGTCTAGCATGGGGCAACCCTGGTGGGATACAAGTACAAGACCACACAGCTTGGCAGTGATGACGTTAGTGCCAATGACTAGGAACTGGAAGATTACAAAGAATCCTGGCTCTTGTGAGGAAGAAAATGTAGACAAAAATAACTGAAACAACAGACTCCTAAAAACAACAACAACAAGAAAAAACAGACTCCTAGCCTACTCTCTACCCTCTGGGTAAGATTCTTTGGAGCGTTGGGGAACAAGAGCACCTTGATTTTTTTTTTTTTTTTTTTTTTTTTGGTCAAATTCCCCAGAAGTTTCTGGGCACAGCTAGGCGCACAAACCTCTGCCCTGGCAGACTTGAGATCCTGGGAACCCACAGTTCCATCAATGAATAGCAACAGTAGGAGCTGTGCTATTATAACAACCTTAGATCAAGCCCCGGTTCTGCAAAAAAACCACAAAAAACAAAAAACAACCTTAGAGGTAAGGAGGACCTCAGGCTCAGAAAGGAGATGTCCACAGTCAGCTGGATCTGTGTGTGTGTGTGCTGGGACATGATGCAGTGCGACCATCAAAGCACTGCAATCAGCCACACAGAGTCCAGTGGCTCCAACTA
The DNA here is from genome assembly GCF_000260255.1 of Octodon degus. Lineage (NCBI taxonomy): Eukaryota > Metazoa > Chordata > Mammalia > Rodentia > Octodontidae > Octodon > Octodon degus. Next base: position 6,040,475 of record NW_004524624.1, on the reverse strand, counting down.
CTCCCCTTCTGCCAGTCTGTCTTTTAAGGCCAGGCAGTAGGGACTGAATCCACCAAGGCCCAGGCCTGGGCCTATTCCTCAGGGAAGGAAAAGTGGGTAAGGAGCTGAGAAATTGGACCAACAGAGATACATCAACCCTCACAGTCCCACACTATCACTCCCAACATCTAGCCAGTCACTTGGATGAAAACTTTGGGCACCCGGCTCCCCCTTTCTTAGCCTCGGCCTCTTCATCTGCAAAATGGGAACAATCCAATAACTACCCTCCAGGGAAAGGGATGCTCCAAAAGGCAGCAGCAGAAGCAATCAGAAAAGTTTACATTTTGGGGCCGGGGAGATGGTTCAGTGGAATAAGCGCTTCCCTGATAAGCGCAAGGGCCTGAGTTCAATCTCCCGTTCCGCCAAAAAAAAAAAAAAAAAAGAAAGAAAAGTTTAAATTTTGCTCAGGTGTGAATGATTGTAATTGGAAAATAAAAACATGCTTATCTCCATCCTCAATCCCCACTGTATCCCAGTTGAAAAAGAGATGGACATTGGTTCTTTAAAACGCTATCAGGAACGGAAGTCGCAAAACGGGAAACATACCCACTTTCAGTCAACAAAACCGAGACTCAGAGAAAAGGAAGAAACTTGCCCTCTCCCGTAAGGCCAGAGAGGAACAGAACTGGTCTGAGGCAACTCTCTAGGCCCTGACTCCCCCAACTCTCTCACTGGCAGCAGCGGCCTGAGGAAAAACCACTGAATTCCAACTCGATTCCAAGCCATAAAGGAGGGCACAACAGCATTCCCTTCCAGGCACCTGTGAGGAGCTCTGCTACGGAGAGGTGAAACTAAACTGGAGCTAGCAACCTGCTCAAGGTCAAACACCAAGCTGCTCTACTGGCCTTTCCACACCTCCTTAGCTGTACCACCGGAGAGGCTAGTTGTGAATGGTCTTGAGTTCTATTTCCAAGTCCAAACTTGCCTAGAGGCAGGCACTTCCCTTTGCAGCAAACCCCTACATACACCCACACCCCTGCCAGCCAACTCCGAGTCAAGAGCCTCAAGCAGCCACCCTGACCCTAACCTAGGGAGCCCCTGGCTTGTCATTTGTGGCCAAGTTCTGTTTGCAGAAAGAAGCACTTCCCTTAGTGGCAGAACAGTCAGACCTTGGGAGCAAGAGTACATTCAGGCAGGTAAAGAACCTGCTCTCCTCCACCAGAAGCTTCCTGGCGTGGTGTCTGGAGGCGGCAGAGGGCGGGACCACCACACTGCAGTCTCCCCGTGACCTTGGTCAAGGAAATTCCTTCACTTCTGAAAGCCTCAGTTGCCAGAACTGTAAAATGGGGACGGAAACAGCTCCTTCCTAGAGAGACTCCCAAAGCCAGAAGTGACGCGAAGCAAGAAACCCGAGTGGTCACATTAGGGGTATTGGAAACCAGTGTCCCTTAAAGGCAGGCTCCTCCCCAAAGCAGGCCAGAAACAGGTTGTGGGGCTCCAGGAAGCTTCCACAACTACCCTTTCCTGGGAATGGGACCCGGGTACTGAAAGTCGAATACCTGTCCCCAGAGGGGCCTCTTTCATCCCCTCCTATTCCTTGGTGCCGCGCTCGGAGGGGGACTGGGGGCGGGAGGCCAGACTGCAGCGCCAGGACCGGAGCGCTGTGACTTTAAGAGCTGAGGATCCTGGACCATGTGCTCGGCGTGAGACAAAAGCAACAACAAAGGAAGTGGCGGCCACAGGGGGAGGGGGCGGCTCCTTCCTCTCAACCGCAGCGCTCAGCCTCAGGAGAGGGGAGACCCGGCCCGGCTTTGAGGAGTGCCGGGGCGTGGGTGGGGTCCAAGATCCCAGGTGTCTCACCGTCCCCAGTCCAGACCGCCCTTGATTAACCCCTGCGGACCCAGGTGGATCACAGGCCCCATTCCCGAGGGAGAGTATCGGGAGTTTCAGGGGTGCGGGAATCGACAGTTTGCGGCCCCGGCCCCGACTCACCTTCGGCCGCCCGGCCACACGTTGACTCCTTTGTTCACGATCTAGGACGGCTAAGCTGGGCAGGGGGGCGGGGGGGGGAAGCTGCCTGGACCCTTTAAGAGTCCCCGCCCTGCGGAACAATGTGCTCCCCTCCCCACCCCCCGGTCCGGGGGCAGTCTGGCTCCTTCCGGGGCCCTCTCCCTTTGTTGTCAGCCCGACGGCGTCTGATTCGCGAGGCCCACGCGCGGTCGGTCTCCTTCAGCCCAGGCCTTAGGAGTAGCGCGAGGCGGCGCAGGACGCAGCTGGGTTGCGCGGCTGCCGGAGGCTGCCCCTTTAAGAACTGTCCACGGCGGCGGCGGAATGTAACAAACCCACATTTGATTCACAACATTGGAAGCGCCGGGGTCGAGCGCGGGCGGGAGGGGGGCTCGCGGGGGCGCGCCGGGAGGCTCGGGCAAACAGTAGCCAGCGGAAAGCCCGCGGCGGCCCCGCCCCACACCAGGGCTCCGCCCCGCAGCCTTCCCCAGAGCCAATGGCTCGCCGCAAACGGACACGTGACCAGCGCGCCGCCATCTTGAAAGACATTTTTTTAAAACAAGCTTCTAATCCGCCCACACCTCCCGGCTTAAAGCGACAGCACACACAGTCAAAGGCAAGGGGCGGGGTCACAGGGCCTGACATAAAGATGAAGAAAATACTCCAAGGTAGACAGAGTGATGGGCTGCAACTGGAACCTGCTATACAAATTTTCTTTGCGCCCTCAGAGGCTGTTTCCCTACGGCAGACATGGGTCCCTCCAAAAGAGCCGCAGCCCAGACTTACAGTGTCATGGTCCCCTCCTTGGGGTCAGGGTACTTCCTGGGCCACTGAAGTACACTGGGTTTGACCTCCGACAGGGCGTTTGGGGGGCAACCTCTTAAACCGGCCTGGGGAGTCAGGCTGGCCCAAAGAGCTCTGGGCAGGAAAGCTTCCAGGCGATGACGTCACCCCATGAGCTGCAGCACTGCAATGACATCATGGCTCAGCCTCTCGACCTCTCCTTGTTTATACTACGCGGCGCCTTTAAAAAGCTTGGCCAGCCAGACTTGCCCAGAAGACCAATGACCAGCGATTCATGCAAATGAGCTAATGTATATCAGGCAGGAGGATTGGCCCTGCGTGCGCTGACGTCACAGAGAGTTAACTATCCCGCCTACAGCATGGCCCGGGGGAAAGGGGCGGGGAGCAGTGCGGTTTAAATTGTAAAACTGGGCGTGGTCGCGCAACCTGTAATCCTAGCACTCAGGAGGCTGAAGCAGGAGGAATGCCTCCTCTATAGTGAGTTCAAGGCCAGGGTGGACTACAGAGCGAGACCGTCTCAAAAAAAAAAACAAACAAAACAAAAACAAGAAGGGGAGCAGGGGAGATGGCTCAGGGGTATAAGTGCTTCCCGGGCAAGGGCAAAGGCAAGGGCCTGAGTTCAATCCCCAGTTCCGCCAAAAAAAAAAAAAAAAAAAAAAAAAGCTAAACTGCAGAGGTCCAAAAGAGTTTGTGTCCCTGTGGGGAGCTCCCTATTCATGGGAGTTGGGGAACTAAGCCCAAAGAAGTTTGTGTATTTTAGTTTTTTGTGCCTCAGTAGCTGTGAAAGGGATTAAAACAGCTGGCTGGGCTGGGATGTATTTAGTGATAGAGGCCTGCCTAGCCTGTGTGAAGTTCTGGGGTTTATTTTATTTTATTTATTTATTTTATTTTATTTTTTCGCGGAACAGGGGATTGAACTTAGACCCTTGCGCTTGTCAGGCAAGCACTTATTCTACTGAGCCATCTCCCCAGGCCCCCAAGTTCTGGGGTTTAATCCCCAGTTGTGTGTGTGTGTGTGTGTGTGTGTGTGTGTTCAAGCACGGGAAAAGAGGATCAAGAAAGCATTCACTCCAGCAGGGTCGTGGCTCAGTGGATCTGGGTTTAAACCTCAGCACCAAAATAAATAAATAAATAAATAATAAAAAGAAACCTCAGCACCACAAAAATGGAAAGCGTTCACTCATCCCAAGTCATCACATAGCTGGAAAGTGTGGCAGAGGAGAAATCTGAATCCAAGACAAATCCAATTTAGTTCTCTTTCGCCTAGATGCCTCCATAGGCAGACCAAATAAAAGTGGGTATTATATCCAAATCAATTATATAAGCAGAAAACCAATAATTATCTCAAGCTGGAGATAGCTACTATAAAGAGGCCCCTGTCTAGCTGTACTGCCATGGAGCTACCTCTAAAACAGCCCTAAACAAAAAGGGTGCCAGTGCACCCTGTTTTTATTAAATCTGCATTTTGGGGTGGGGGGGCTCATTTTCTATGCCTCTCACATATATTTCACAATCCCAAATTTAAAAAAATTAAAACCAGGATACTTGAGCAAAGATATAACGGTATTATCAATTTTTAATTGGATATATACCAATCTACATAAAATATTTCTAAAACGATATACAAAAAAACTGATTTAACAGTTGTCTTCAGGGCAAACTGGGTCAGAACAGACTATTTGATATGATACTGTATTTGCTCTGTTTAGAAAATTCTATAGAGCACAACCTACTGGAAAGGCTAGCAAAAACTACTACTTGTTTTTTAAGTCTTTTAAGCCATACAAATTTCTGTTCCCTGAAGAGTTAGAACTCTGCCTTCAAAAGGTATCCAATGAGGGCCAGAGAGATGGCTCAGTAGAACAAGCGCTTGCCTGGCAAGTACAAGGGCCTGAGTTCAATCCCCGGTTCTGCCAAAAATCAAATCAAAACAAAACAGAAATGGAAAGGATCCAAAAGGAAGTCTTGAGAACAGCCATACTTATTGCAAAGTATTTAGAAAAACAACAAGCAGTATTACTGTGGATGTGTACCCCACAATCCAGTGAGCTGTTTGCAAGATTTATGCCACACAAGGTCAAGTTCATAATGCTCTGTTACATGGGGCTGGGGAGATGGCTAAATGGAATAAGCACTTCCCTGACAAGTGCAAGGTCCTGAGTTCAATCGCCGTGTTCTGCCAAAAAACAAAAAACAAACAAACAGTTACAGGGCCAAGGAGATAGCTCAGTGGCATAAGTGCCAGCCTGGCAAGCACAAGGTCCCAAGTTCAATCCCTGGTACCGGAAGAAATTAAAAAAAAAACAAAAAACAAAAACAAAAAAAAAAACCAGCAGTTACAAAACAGTCCCACAGGGTTTGATCTCCATTGTGCTGGGCTGGCCCCGCTCTCAGGGGTGCAATGAGACAGCGATTGAGACTGGGCATGGTGGCGCACACCTGTAACCCCAGCACTTGGGAGGCTGAAAACAGAATTACTGAATCTGATCTACGTAGTAAGACCCTGTAGACCCACACACTAAATACATTTAAAAAAAAATTTCCCACATTCAAAGGTGCCTACTTCTCAAGGGGTAGAATCTGCAGTGGTTCCCTATTGTCAACTGTATGTAAAAAGGCCTTCAGGGCACACTTAAGCTCTGCTGTCTGAACTTTTCCACTTACTCCTCCACAGCCCCACTCCCAGGCCATGGAGAGCTTCCTCCCACCTCTTTTGCCTGCCACTTTTCTGCCTCTGTTCAGGCTGGACCACCTGCCTGGGTTCTCTTTTCTTTCTTACCAGTCCACTCCTCTTTTCTGCCTTTTGAGGTTTTGCTCCCAGCTCATTCTTTTCAGGAAGCTGTGATGTCTCCAGCTTGTACTAAACTCCATCTCAGCATGCAAGGTTAGATTCCCCTCAACATCACACCATTTAATTTGCACATAACCCTGTCACAATCACCGTGTGTCTCAATACTTTCCTCCTGGTTGAAAAGATACAACCGTTTGTTCTGTTTTGTTTTGTTTGTTTTTTAATTTATGTATTTGGTATAGGTTCTCACTATACAGCTTTCATAGTGATTCTCCTGTTTTTAGCCTCCCCAGCCCTGGGATTACAGGCGTGCACCACCATGGTGGGACTTGGTCACTGGCTCAGGGTGCCTGGGGGTGGGGCCAGCATCACATGTGATGCTGGAGATAGAACCCCATCCCTGTGCGTGCCTAAGCAGGCACTTAGTCCTGATAGTCCACTGAGCTATCGTGCTGTCCCTCAACCCTGTTAAGCGCACTGACATCCTGCTTTGCTGGAAGTTAAGCATTACAGGAAGAAGCCAAGATTATTTTATAGGTGAGGATTTGAGGTTCTCTGAGGTGAAATGATTTATGCAAAGCCAGAGAAAACACTTTATAACTCACTTTCAAAAAGTGATCCTAGGGCTGGTGAGATGGCTCAGTGGTCTAAAGCACCTACTTAGAACAAGCTTAGCAAAGCACAGGGACCCGGTTCAATCCCCCAGCACCACATGCCAGCCAGCTCTGCCCCCTGGTGGGCTGAGCTGCCCCCTCCACAAATAAATAAGATTAAAAAAAAAAAAAAAATTGTTTGCTAACAAAAAGTGATCCTACCTTGTAGTACAGCACTGAGGAGGCTGAAGCAGGAGGATCACTGAACTCAAGGCCAGACTGGGCTACTGAAGTTTTTTGTTTGTAAATTCATTTATCTGATACAGAGTCTCAGAGTCTCCTATCTCAGCCTCCCCAGCACTGAGATTATAGGCATACACCACGCCTATATTCTGGAAATACACCTAGTTTTGGTAGACAGCATGGCGTGTGGTACCAGGGATTGAATTCAAGTCCTTGGGCTTCCCAGGCACATGCTTAGACTGCTGAGCTATCTCCCCAGGCCCGTTAAGTACATTTAAACTAGTCGGGGCCACAGTGATACCCTATCCTAACCCCTCCTCCTGCATAAGACCACCAAGCCTCCAGCTATGTATTTTTTCTGCTTAGTAAGAGCTCAACCCCTACTCTCCTCTGACAGAGTCCTGCTCAGAGACTGCCTCTTTTGAATCTTCTCTCGTGTTCACTTGCTCTGACTTTCTTGGTCCACTAGGACATTGCTTGTTGGCATGCGGCTGTACATCATGCTTCCAGCTGGGCTGAAACACCCTCTCCAGGATCTGGCTCATACTCAACAGGTGCTCAAGGAAGAAGCTCCGCATTTGTCCCTAATCCTCCGTGGCCAGGAAATCCCTGTTCTGTCTTCTCTTCTGCATGACCCCTTACTACTTCCCCAAATCCAGGTTTGGCTCCAGAAAGTCCTGTAAATCTCTAGAGTTCATCAGGGAAATCCCAAGGCCAGAGGTCACTAGCACTTCTGCCCTTACTCTCCTTCCTAGGTACATGCAAAAACAGCCTGCAGCCAGCAGGAGGGGGCACAATTTTACTGCATTTCCTGACTTTTCAGTAGAAGCCAAAGCTGCTGTGATGGTGTATTCCTGTTATCCCAGCACGTGGGAGCCTGAGGCAAAAGATTTGCTTGAAAGTGAGGCCAGCGAGCAACATGGGAAGATCCTGTCTCAAAAGAAAAAACAAAAAGCCAGGAACCCGGATGTATCTTCAAAATCCTCTGGACTGCACACCTACAGTGTGCTTCTTTCTCATCACACCCTGCCCCCTTGAAGTCAGGTACTGTTTACACTCATCTTACAGAAAGTAGTTCAGAGGTGGGAAGTCACTGTTCTCACCACAGAACCCAGAAAGTGGCCCAGTGTGCTCAGGAAACCACAGGTGGGGGTGGCATGCCTCTGCCTTGCACCTGCTATAGGTTCTGTGCAGACATACAGGTCCTACCTAGGGTATCCTGCGTGGTCTGCTGAGTCCCATCCTCATCATCCTCTCACAATGGCCAGACACCAGTGTCTGCCCTGTTCTCCAGATGAGGAAACTGAGGTGAGAGGTGGTATGAATGATGAAGTGTCACAGGAGGCCCACAGAGTCAGGGTCGCTCCATATCACACCAAGGAAACAAAAGCCAGAGAGACTCAAATCCTGTTCCTTCCCAGCACAAAGCACTGGATGCTACATTCCAGCTTCCCCCTCCAGGCCTCTGCAGATGGGACAGGCTTAGGCAGGCTAAGACAGGAAGAGGAGGGTGTGGTCACCATTTCCTGCTGGGGCCCTGCTGTGTCAGAGTTCCCACCTACCTAAAGACCAGGACCAGGCTGCTTCCCTCTAGGCCAGAAAGTACTCCCCTCTTTTCTTCCAGGGCCTCTTAAGCCCTCCTCTATAAAGGCAGGGCACAGTAACCTTCCTAGGATGGAGCAGTAGGAAATAACAGTTTGGGACACACTTCTCAGCTGGCAGTGTCAGTCAGCTCAACACTCCAACTTCCCAGATACCAGAGCATCATACTGGAGGAGCCCAGAGCCTCACACACCTGGGAGGGGTTCACAAACCCCTGGCCTAGTTATCAACGTTTAGTCCAAATGCAGGACTGAATGCATTTGAACCCCAGCTTTGGAACTCATAAGACTTGACTATGCAGATGGGCCAGAGATGCTAGGATACTGCAGAGGTGTTGAGATCTGGGGCTCACATGGCCACACCCTGGCTCGGCTTTGAGACCCTAAGTAATTTATTTGGCTTCTCTTCACTCTGTCGCTTGTCTGCAAAACTGGTACAGTAACAGCACTAATGACAGATGATTTACTAAACCCCTAAGATACACCCAACACAGTGGCTCATCGCCCGTGTTACCAACGGAATATGACTACACTAATGGCTACATGTAGAGCCTGTTCTGCCCCTCAGGAGCTGTGTGACCTTGACATATCACAGATCTCTGTGAAGCTGTTTGTCCAGGTGTAAAGTGGAGATGAGAGTACACACTTCAGTGGCACAACAGTGGCTGTCAAGTGTGAGCATCTCGGGAGTTGGCGGGTCAGCTTTCCGGGTCCGGATTCCCTTTTGGCTGTGAGCTTTGTATGATGGGGGGGGGGCTCCCCTGACTCCACTCCCACTCCTGAAATCTGCACCACCAGAGCCTTCAGGGTCTGCAAAGGGACCAGGAACCATTATCCCATCTTCCAGACATAAAAATTAGGGACTGCTGGGGTGCAGTACCGGGCAACCCTGGGGAAAAAGACTTCACTTTCATTCTCCATTTTCCCTCCCTCTCATCTCTCCTCCCTGGCCCCCGGCAACATCTCGACTCGTTTAGTGGCCCTAAAACAGCAGAAGTTGTGTGACCCTGGGAAAGACTTAGCCCCTCCCAGGACCCTTCGGCGTTCGAGCTTCTTGAATGCAGAAAGGACAGCGCCGGAGCGCAGTGCCCTATTACTCGGACCTCCACCGCCCCGGGGCAGAGCCCCGGCCATCCTGGCTCCTTCGTAGTCGGCACAGGGGGCGTCGGTAAAATGTGTGATAACAACTTAACGAGTCCAAAGGACTGCATCGCCTCTGCGGCTCTCGGTCCGGGGCTTCCGGGTCCCAACTGAAGCCGGTCCCGGGCTCTGAGACCCGGGCATGCGCGGGCGCAGGGCAGGCTGGGACACGTAGTTCCCCGGGCATCGCCGAACTGGGGCCTTTGGACCTAGCGGGCAGGCGGGAGAGCGCCGCGGCCCGGGCTCCCGAGGCCGGACTGCGAGCTGGGACCGAACGGGCGCACGCAGAAGGCCTCACTGAAAGCCCGTGCGGTACTCTGCAGGCCCACAGCCATCTCCTACCGCCGCGTCCCGCCTGGCGCGCGCCTGGGGCGCTCGGCGCAAGGTTGTGGCCGGCGTTACCTGGGGCCGCGGCGGGGCTCCACCCCCACCCGGCGGCCGCGGCGTGTCGCTCCCGCTGCAGCCGGGTGTCCTGGTCGGGCTGCGGCCCGGACGCCGCTAGCGGCGGGTCCCCCCTCCGGGCCCGCGCAGTGGAACCGTCCGCGGACCTCTCCACCCAGGCGCGCGCTCGCGCGCGGGGGTGGCCCAAACCGGCCTTGCAGCTTCTACCCTCCTACCCAGGCTCCAGCGCGAATGGAACTGCCTGGACTGCCCCATGCGCACGGATTCAGGGGGTGGCAGGTGGGTAAGGGTGGGCGTCACCCGGCCACGCCCACTCGTCGTTAGACCTGGAAGGGCGCGCAAAAGCTAGGCGCCCGGGAACTAGCATGACAGCCACCCATCTACTTCGTCGCTGGCCAGTGACCTTGGATAAGGACTAATTGTTTCCTTGCTGTACCGGAGAAACGGTACAATGTGCTAGCCATTCACCGAATCTTCGCTTCTGAAGAGTTTGTGCCCTTTCTCCAGTCTCGGAAAGAGAAAAGATGTACAAAGAATAAGCTCTGCAGATCTGCATTTCCCCAGTCTCCACTGGGAGACTCCAGTGATAATAGGAAGAGACATCCGGAGAGATAGCTCTTCCCTGCTTATATGCCCCCTAGACCCATCGTCAGAGCCAGCCTAGACCAGAGCTTGGTGGGCACCTGCGCCAGCCAAGCAATACCAGCCCCGGAGGGGATCGGGCCAGTGAGCGCTACAGCTCCCAGTGTGCTGTGCTTTGGTGGTGTCTGGTGTGCCTGTTGGTAGTTTTAGTCCCTGTAGACTGCTTCCCAGGGGCTGACTCAGGAGCCTCCCTTTCTTATTCCAACACTTGGTTCCTCTTCAGAGGGCTAATTAGATAGCGGTGACTTAGTTGTTAAAGTTGCCAGTTGTTGATAGAACGCTTTAAAGGGAATGTGTACCCTGGATGGGGGCTTGTGGGTTAGCTCAGTTGTTTAAAGCACCAGCTTGTGCAAACTTAGGTGCAGGGGACCGCGGTTCGATCCCCACCTCCACAAGCTGCACCAGACCCTCCCGTAAGGCACCCTGAGCTAGCCAATAAGTGGAATATGTACCCTGGAAAGGGGCTCAAAAAGCCCCTTCTAGACCCTTCACTGTGTATCTGACACCAGTGATGTCTGTTCCTGGCTCTCTAGATACTTTGTACCCTCCAAGCTTGCAGCCCCTGGGAAACGATTGAATTCATTCACACCAGAGATTACCCTCAGCCCAGGCATTTGAGGTTGCACTGAAAGGGAGGCCCTGAGGTATTTCCCTGTTGTGGAAGAGGAGAGAGACCCAGCTCCACATCTCCAGCCCCACGAGGGGAAGCTAGTACTTGATTTCAACTTGATCAATTTCTGAGCTCATAGTGGGTGCATGTAGCAAAGACAGGAAATAAGTTTTCTGTTAAATTTTTTTTTTAAAAAATACATGGCTATGAGGGCTGGCCAAATAGCTCAGCGGATTAAAGTGCCTGCAAGTAGGTGCAGGGGCCTGCTGTGCAGGTCCTACCCCTAGGGCACACTGTGACCCTGATTGAGACTGGGTGTGCCAGCCTGTGCCTGTAGTCCCAGCACCTGGGAGGCTGTAAACAGGAGAATCACAACCGAATCCAATCTAGTGAGACCCTGAACACCCTGTAAACCCTTCCCTAAAATACAGGAAAATAAAAAAATAAATACATGGCTGTGAATGAATCATGAAGTGTATCTAAATTGTTCTCATGTGCACATAGCTGTTGTTTGTCTTGCACTAGGTGTTTTCATGCATGACCTTGATCAGTCCTCATAACAAATCTGAGTTGGGGCCGATGTTGTACCATGCTGTAGATGAGGATATCAAGGCTCAGCAAGATGAAATTCCCTGCCCCAGGCCCCTAGCTAGTAAGTTGTGTGTTGGGCATTAGGACTCATCCTGGGCTCTTAGCCCTGCCTTCTGCCTATTGCTCCCCGAAACTGACCCTGGACCTGGACTTGTTACTCAGACCTGGGTCATCACAGAGCAAAGCCCAATCAGCTTCCTAAGCAGCCCTTTGACAGATAGACAGGTGCCCCTTGAGATGGGTAGGGCACAATCTGGCCACATGTGGCTCACTCAGAGGCTGTCCAAAGGTCTAGGAAGGCCAGGACACACCTTGTGACAGCCATGGCATCGTCTCAGAGCTGTGACCTCAGCTGCAAGAGTGAGGAAGGAGGGTAGTAGATTGGGTCCTGGTCTGCTGGGGCTGGGGCTGGGCAGACAGAACAGGCTACCTCACTTGGTTAAGGTAGCGATGGAGCCTTAAGTGGTGTGCCTGCCTCTCCTCCCAGTCAAATGACCAGCCATAATCAGTACCTATTTCTTTCCAAAAGGAATTTGATAGCTGTGGCAGGACAGTCAGGAGCAAGAATGGTTGCACAGAGCTGAGGAGATAGTTCAGCGACATAAGCACCTGTCTGGCAAGCATAAGATCTTGAGTTCGATCCCTAGTACCAAAAAAAAAAAAAGTAAAAGAATGGTTGCACACCTGTGTGTTACCATCTGATTCTGCCACCTACTCATGATATAGGGGGAAAATGCAACTCCCAACCTGATAGGTATGTGTTTTGAGTTTGTGTTCTCTAAAAGTGAAGAATGAATTTTAGGAATGGAGGTTAAGAGTAGAAAATATTTATTGGGGGAAAGAAAGCTCCTGTCCAAGAGAGGGACAGAAGAGGGGGGGGCCCAAGGGGCTGGTGAGATGGCTCAGTGGTCTAAAGCACCTACTTAGAACAAGCTTAGCAAAGCACAGGGACCGCGGTTCAATCCCCCGGCACCACATGCCAGCCAGCCCCGCCCCCTGGTGGGCTGAGCTGGCCACACACACACACACACACACACACACACACACACACACAAATAAATAAATAAAAAGAAGAGGGGGGTCCAAGCAAGTGGTCCCTGGGAAGCTGTCTCTTCCAGGGACTTTTATAGAGTAAAAACATGTGGTGAGGCAGGCCTGAGGTGGTGGAGAACATGGGAACTCCCTTAGGTGGGCAAGAGGTGGGACAAAACTATGGTCAACCAATGAGATTACAAGCACCATTGCTCAGGTAAAATTGATTAAATACAGTACCAAATGAGAAAGCAAGTCATGTAGCAAGTGAGCATGAATACAGGACAGGGTCTCTTCCTGTTGGGTGTCGGGCTAGTGACTCATTTGGGCTCTTTCAAGGTGATTGATACCTATTTAGAATATCGATCCTTGATACCCATCCCTAGGGAAGTATGTAGCTGTATTGGTTTCCTCTTTTGTCTTGAGATCTGACCCACAGGGAGTGTCTGTCTCTTCCAAGTTGCAGTCACCTTGTCTTACATATTGTCTCCTTAAGGGCCTGGTCCTCTCTGTCTGCCTATAATATTTCTATCTAATTCAGCTACCTACCACATTCACAGTCTGGCTTTGGGTAACAACCTTATGTGTCAGGCCTCTATTTTCTCATCTATAGTCATGCATTAGAGCATCCCTGGAACTGGAGGAAGAATTAAATACTATTTATATAATAATAACAAATTTTTGTTTTCTGTTGTGTTTGTTTTAAGACAGGTTCTCACTGTATAGCCTAGGCTGGTTTCAAACTCAGGGTGGTTCTGCCTCAGCTAGTCTGACAGGCCTACACTACCATGCCCTGCTACAGATATCCTAATAACCACATGATAGCCATACACTGCAACAAAAAGTAACATCTAATGAGACACTAACTCTTGGTGGGAGGGGACCTATCTGGCACTTTAGATACCCGACTCAATTTCATCCCACGGCAGCCTTCTGAGGCAGGTGGCATACACTGCCTCAATTTACAGGTGAGGAAATGGGCTTGTAATTTGGTTATATAATTTGCCCTGCCACCCCTGAACCCAGCAGTCTAACTCTGAACTGGGCTCTTACTGTGCTTTAACTGTTGCATCAAGTACTGGGTAGTTTTTTAGCACCCTGTCTTTGGAAGAGTCTCTTAGGGAACACATCTTGGGAACAAAAACTCAATATTGCTTCGAAGCTCCCAGAGATTGCCTGTAGTCATGTTTTTGATTTTGGTTTTTTTTTTTTTTTTCTGTCTTGGTATATAGTCCAGACTGTCCTTGAACTCATGGCAGTCCTCTCCCTGAGCCTCTGGAGAGCTGGGATTACAGGCATACACCACCCAGGCATACACCAGCAATAGGGTCCATTTCTTTTACCCAGAACTTCAAATATTTTGTGGACTTGACTCAAGCTCATATTATTTTCTTTTTCTCATGTTTGCCCCTTCTCCAGATGTCTTTGCCCTGTAAAGTTTGTAATCACATGCAAGTCTTTTTTTTTTTTTTCAGCCTGAGCTGGGGTGGCATGACGTGGTACCAGGGATGGAACCATGGTCCCCGCGGTTGCGTAAGCCTGCCTAAACAGGCACTTTAGACCGCTGAGCTATCTTGCTGGCTCCAAATGCAAATCTTGATAATGTGTTAAACTGAGGTGGAAAGGAACTACCCTTTTTTTTTTTCTCTCTCTTTTTGTACCGGGAATGGAACTTGCATTTGTCAGGCTGTGCCACTGAGCTATGTCCTCAGCCCCATACCCTGCTAAAAGTTCTGACTACTGTAACTGCTGTAGGCAGCTAAATTAGATAGAAATATTATAGGCAGTCAGACAGGGCCAGGCCCTCAAGGAGACAATGTGGAAGACAGGATAACCTTGCAACTATAGAAGAGACACCCCTGCTGTGGGCCAGACCTCAAGACAAAAAGAGTAAACAAATGCAGCCGCATACCTCCTTAGGGATGAGCATCAGGGATTGATATTCTAAATAGGTATCAACCACCTTGAAAGAGCCAGCAAGAGTCACTGAGCCAATCCCAACAGGAAGAGTCCCTGTTCTGTACTGAGGTCCACTTGTGCTTGCTACATGTGACTCGCTTTCCCATTTGATCCCAATTTAATCGATTTGACGTGAGCGACTGTACTTGTAGTCTTATTGATGGACTGTAGTTTTGTCCCAGCTCATGTGCAAATTCCCATGTTTTCCACCTCAGACTTGCCTGACCACCAGGTTTTGCTCTATAAAAATCCCTAGAAACAGCAGATTCCTAGGCAACCCACTCAGATTCCCTTCTTTCCTTTTAGACAGGAGATTTCTTTCCCCCAATAAATATATTCTGCTCTTAACCACCATTATTCCTAAAATTCATTCTTTGGTTTTAGAGAACTCAAACCCAGCCAGGTATCTTTCAGGTTGGGGGTTTCATTCCCCTTTATCATAACTACTTCACACATACTAAGTGAGGATGAGAGGTGTCACCTGCTCAGGAGGCGTAGGCTTCCTCATTTGAGCTGAGAGAGGGCATATTCCTGAGGAAAGTGGACTGCGCGCTTCGGAACCCAGGTAAGTGTGTGGGTGAGTTCCTGCTGCACCCGAATCCCCTGCCAGGAATGGTGTCTTGAAGATATGATTTTACCTTCACAAGAATGTCAGATAGGGGGCCTGGCCCTAGCTCAGTCCTTTAAGTGGCTGCTTCCACAAAGCTGTCAGCCTCAGGTTGCTGTAGTTCGATCCTCACAACACCCCAGCAGGCCAAAAGTGCCCTGAAGGCATTCGAGGAGAAAAAAAAAAATCCTTATTCCATGTTAGGGCCGGGGAGATGGCTCAGTGGAATAAGTGCTTCCCTGGCAAGCTCAAGGGCCTGAGTTCAATCCCCAGTTCCGTAAAAAAAAAAAAAAAAAAATTCCTTCAAGTTACAAATGGAGACATCTGATGTCAAGCTACAGGGAGGAGCAGAGACTGCATAACAATGGAGAGAGGACAAAATTCATTCTAACTCTGGCCTCTCATCTCAACTCTGACTCTTCCCTTCCTTTTCAGGGGCGGGGAGGGGGGGGCCTTCCTGCCTTGAGGTAATCTGAGTAGAATCCAGTTTTAAAAAGGTGTAGCAGAAGAGGCAGTGTATTGGTTCAGTAACTGAAGAAGCTAGAGCTAGGGAAAGGGATGCATACCTGTAATCCCAGCACTCTGGAAGACCGAGGCAGGGAGATTGCAACTCTGAGCCCAGCCTGGACAATTTAGCAGTTTAGTGAGACCCTATTTCAGAAAATGAAAAAAAAAAAAAGTAGTGGATGGCATCAGGCATGTCTCACCGTAGGGGCTCATGCAAAGCCCCAAGAAATCCATGTGTCCATTTCTTTCTTTTTTTTTTTTTCTTTTGGCTGGCTCACGATGCCTTAAAGCAGGTCTGGTAAGGCATGAGGATCTGAGGATAGAACCACAGCATCCCGAACCTGACTGCTTTGTTTAAGCAGGCACTTAAACAACTGAGCTAATGGGCAGGCCCCCCATGTGTCCATTTCTTAGCTCTGCTTTACTCAATCTTAGAAGATCCCTCAGCCAGCCATTGGAAGCCCAGGGTCCCTTTCTTAGATCTACCACCAGCCAGGAAGTTCCTGCTCTCAATCCTTCCAACTAAAGGCCTCTGACACCCATTGGGTCTTATTGGAGCAGCTGTGTCCATGCTGGCCAGCAAGAAAGTGTGATCTGATTGGTGAGGCTTCCTCAACATCCCTGCCTAGAGTGGGGAGAAGGATGCGAAGAGGCTCCCAAAGGAGAGCTGGGGGTCGGCACCTGGGAAGGGCTGCTGGCATCTGCAACATCTTTGCTTCTCTGCTGGGAGACAGAGAAGCCCTTCACGGTAGAGTGTGGAGGAAGATTCCCCCCTATAGCCATGGTGAGGGCGCAGGAGAAAGGATGGGGGGAAGAAGGGTGGGGTGGCCGTTCCTCCATCCTTCCCAAGTGACAGAGTTCCAGCTCTGTGTCAGAATGACCCTTGCTCTTTGTTCTCTGGGGGATGTGGGTATGGTCACTTCCCTCTCAGAGTCTCAGCTTCCTCCTCTTTGGTGTAAGGAACACGCTGATAACCCTCTCCTGGTGATCTCAGCCATCAGAGTGCCAGTGTACGGGCATGGTAGGTGCCAACTGTAACACTGTGTGGGAGGCCTGGGACAGCCCTCACCAGGACTTACCCATGTCATGAAATGAAAGTTGTCAGGGGCCGGGAAGATGGCTCAGTAGAATAAGCGCTTCCCTGGCAAGCTCAAGGGCCTGAGTTCAATCCCCAGTTCCCACTGAAAAAAAAAAAAGAAAAGAAAGAAAGTTCTCAGGATCTGCCTCTTGTGATCTCTGTGGGAAGGTCTGGAGCTCACTGAGCTTGCTGGCCCACAATGCAGGCTGCACGCAGGGGCAGGAGGCTACAATATCTCATAGTGCAGCTAGAGGAAGCAGGCCTTGAGGCTGGTGATCTTGTGCTTGGACCCCCTTTTGCCTGCAGGGCATGAGGATGGAGTTGGGGACTTGGTCCCTGCTGGGAGGCCACTAGCATGGGGACAATGTTTGTTGTGGCTTGGGGTTTTTGCAAAGGGAATGGTACAATATAGGACACATTTTATAAGATAATTTTTATAATGATTCACCCAAAGAATCACATACAAAGAGTGCAGAAAATTGTCCATATACTAAAAACCAAAAACCCAGCTGAGGGCCTGGATCCTAATATCCTTCATGAATCCAGCTGAAACAATTAGCCCATAACAATGCCTCCCACTAGTCTAACTGGAGGCCTAGAGCCCGCAACACTGTTTCATGCAGGCCCATTTCATGGATCTGCACTGAGAAGGCCCAAAGGTCAGGGGTAGACGCTGGAAAAGCTATGCCAGCCTATGAAGGATCTGTGTCAGCAAGCAGAGTGATCTGAATTAGAGCTAGGAAGCAGGGTTCAAGGTAAGCACCAGGGCCCCCCCCCAAGTACAACAGCCATCCATCTTCAGCAACAGTGAGGTCCTGAGCTCCTCCAGCGATGAGGAAAGCTGAAATCCCATCAGGAAAGCCAACATGACAAGCTTTTCCAGGAGACTGAGTTGTGCACCATCTTCCCCTCTGGAGCCAGGAAGTGATGCTCAAGATGAGGACCAGAGTTCCCCGAAAGTGAACCACAGCCATTCTCAGTGACAATGAGGTCCCAAGCTCTTCCTCCAATGAGAACAGCCAAGGTCACCAGGAAAGCCAGCATGATGCGGTCCTCCAGTATAATAGCCCAAGAGAGCCAGCAGCTCCCAGCAGCTTCTCCAAACAACTTCCCTAACAGCCTCTCTCCTCCTCCTCCAGTTCTGCCTCTTATGCTGCTGGCAGCAATTTTCAGGTAGGCCTCCCATACCCAGCACCAAGCTAATTCAGTTCAGCTGGGTGTGACAAGTTGACCACCGTTTGGCAATCCACTGCAATGATGAAGCAGATGAAGCCCTGGAGAGGTGGCTGCCCTTTGAGGGCCTCCATAGAGGGGACAAATACCAGCAAGTGAGGGAGAGCTTTGTTCAAGCCAGGGCACTCTCAGTTCTCTGCCTGAACCTCTTGGGCCATTGAAGACTCCATGTTTGGTTGTCACATCCTTTCAGTGGTTCCTTCCCTGACCTATCCCCAGTCATCTGCACAGGTGTCCTGCCACTGATGATGCTTGCAGCAGGGAGGGGACAGAGGCTTGAGATAAACACACACACACACACACACACACACACACACACCCCACTTTTCCCATCTCTGGCCTGACATAGGGCTGGGTTTTATTCCCAGGAAGCCCTGTGGGTCCCTTCTCCTTTGGCCCAACCGCTAGTCCCAGGAGTGCTCTGAGACTTGTCCCTTGGTCTCCCCCGCCCTCAGCCTTGGCTCCTCCTGAGGATTCAGCCCTTTGGTGGGAGGTGTGGTTCTGGCAGGGTTAATGATTGTTCAGGGGAGGTGGAGATGGTGCCAAAGTCTGCCTTGGGCACACTGCTGCTGGCCTCAGACACTTCCCACCTCTGCCTGCCAGTGTCAGTCAGCATCAAAGCCCCTCTGGGGCACACAGGTAGGGACAACCTTGCTCAGCTGGAGCTCTTGGCCAGGGGTAAGTTGGGGTCCTTGTGGCCATTGTAAGCTTCAGGGGTCTGTAAAGTTCCCCCTGACTGGGGGAAATGTCTGGCACGGAGAGCCAGCTGTAGTTCTGGGCTGGATGAATTTGGGGTTCAGTCCCATCCAGCTGTGAGACCTTGGTTTCTCCTGGAAAGTGGATAATATCCCTACTTCCTGGGATTCTGCTGGTCTTGTCCCCTCCCTTCCCAGTCCTTGGGTAATTTGGATGGCTATGGAGTCATGACAGGACAGAGGATTTGCCCGGTACCCTGGGAAATGAATTACCCTGTCTGGGCCCCTCGCCCTGGAGTGTGAGGCTGGTGGCTGACCCAGGGGGGCTTCACAGCTTGAGGAGAAAGGCCCGGCTTTTCCGACTTCTGGGCTCAGGTCAGAGCTTCACCTTAACTGCTTAGGCTGCTTCTCGTGGTCCTCGTTTCTTTTTTTTTTTTTTGGCAGGACTGGGGGTTGAACTCAGACCCTTGGGCCTGTCAGGGAAGCACTTATTCTACTGAGCCATCTCCCCAGACCCCAAGGTCCTCGTTTCTTTAACGTGTGGCAAGAAGCCGAAAAGCCTGGGGCAGGCTGAGCTGGGTACTGTATTCAGTGACGTATTCCAGTGCCACCTCAGCCAGGACAAGGAAGTGTCAAGCAAGGATGACTTCTGACGGGGCTGTGTCCATCCCCTGCCCTACCCACTTGGTGCAGGGAGACTCTGCTGAGAGCTTTGTCCCTAAGGCAGGGCCATTCTTGCTCGGCTGCTCCCAGGCACCAGGCTCAGCAAGCACTGAGATTCTACTGATCAAAAGAATGGCTTTTCCTTTACTTTATTTTCTCAGCAGGGAAACCTGGGGCCTAGAACTGGGATGGGCTTGCCTGGGGGTGCACAAGGAGTGGGTGAAAGGCTGGAAACCAAGGGAGCACCTCTTTCCGTACTTGACCCAGGATACAGCAGCCTCAGAGGGGGCACTGTCAGCAGCCATAGCACGGAACCTGGAGTCCTCTGGCCCCTATCTTCACTCAGGACCACCCTGGCTGGGCTGGTCTCTGTCTGTGGGTACAAAAGCAGCCCCATGGACCCAGCAGAATGGAGCACAGACTGAATCTTCCCCAGGGACCCCAGGATCTGTAGCCAGTTTGCATCTGATCTTCTGCCCCTTGCCCTTGGGCATCTCTCTCTGAGCATCTCTGAACCTTGTGTTCTCAGAACATTTTCTAAATGTCATTCCTATCTGGGGACAGCACAAAGAAACAAGAGAAAGCACAAGTGCATGGTGACCTGCAGGTGGCAGGCCTGTGGTGGACGAGGAGAGCATGCTTCCCTCTGGTGTCCTGGAGTCCTGGGGTCCTCACTTGCAGTTGTTCCACATTCTGGGAAGTCTCACAGCCCTGTTCAGAGGAGTGGCCAAAATCTCCCCGCTGAGTTCCTGGGGCCAGCATTCTTGGGCCAAGTAGGACATCTTGGACTTACTATGTAGCCCAGGGTGAGCTCAAACTCCTAATGAGCTGCCTGTGTAAACCTCCTGACTGCTGGGATTACAGGAGTTTAACACCACACCCAGCTTGAACATAGGGTCATTTTACTGAGCTATATTACTGGCCCTTTTAATTATTTTTGGGTACTAGGAAACAAACTCAAGATAATAATAATAATAATTATTTATTACTCAAAATAATTTTTGAGTCAGTGTTTCACTGAGTGACTAAATTGTTCAGGCGAGGCTCAAACTTGTGATTCTTCTGCCTCAGTTTCCCAGAATGCTAGGACTACAGTGTGGCACCACTCCCAGCTCCTTCCTCAAATATTTTTAAATGTTTTTGTGAGATAGGGTCTTGCTTTGTAGTTCAGGCTGGCCTTAAACTCAGGGATCTTTCTGAGCCTCTAT
>NW_004524624.1:6018416-6019515 GCF_000260255.1 Octodon degus | reverse complement strand
TACATATATGTAATTTTGATGCTTAGTAGTTTTACATATTTATGGGATGCACTGAGGCATTTTGATATGTGTATACAATGTGTAATGATCAGACTGGAGTACTGGACATATGCATTGCCTCAGACATTTAGCATTTCTTTGTTTTTTTTTGGCAGCCTCAGGATGCCTTCAGGGCAGGTCTGGTTTGGCATTTAGCATTTCTTTATGTTGGATATACTCAAAGTTCTCTTTACTAGTATTTTGAAATATATAATCAACTGTTGTCAACAATACTTATCCTATTGCACTATAGACTATATGTTAGAAGTTATTCCTCCGATCCAGCCCAAATACTTATCTTAAGAACCAGGAAAGAACAGGAGTGAGAGGGAGCTCAGGGCAAAGAAGCTATAATTTCTAGCACGTCAACAGCCCTCAGCTCTCAGAGAAGTGCGCTAAGAGAACAGCAGCCTGCGGTACAGCTGTGAGCCTCCAGCCTGTACCTCGCTTCAGGCCACCCGTGGCCTGGGGCTGCCCACTAGGAGAAAGGGGAACGCCGGGAAGGGTGTACAAGGCACTGGAAGCCCCGCCCCACCTCTAGCCTCAGGGGCAACTCCTTGTTGGGGTCCTTAGGAACTCAGGGCCGAGAGGAGGGGCCCCTGCCTGCCTGAATGGTTTCTCTCCTGACCTGGGCCTTGAGGGATGGAGAGGATGTACATGGGTGCCGAGCCCCAGGGAGGACTTCGGACAGAGACAGCGCATGCAAATATATGGAGGAGGGAAAATGTTGGACATAGACTGAACAGGAGCATTTAATGACTCCGTATCACCTGAGCATTAGGGAACAGCTTATGGGGAAAGCGAGACAAAGCCCTTCAAGGAAGTTCCCTGAAAGGGAGGGGCAGGCAGGAAGTATGTCCTGCAGCCAGTAGGAGCCATGGGAGGGGTTTGATTTTGGAAGTGGCCCTGCCCAGTGGAGTGGGAAACTTGCTGGTGGGCAGCTTTGTGCCTTCCAGGCTCACGCGGTACGTTTTCCTAAGGGACCAAGTCAGGATCATACCGTAACTTGGGAGCCTTGGCCCCATGGTGATAAAATCAGGCTTTCTTTCTTTCTTTCTTT
>NW_004524624.1:6004516-6018170 GCF_000260255.1 Octodon degus | reverse complement strand
ATACAGGGAATCAAACTCAAGACCCTGTGCTTGCCAGTCAGGCACTGTGCCCCTGAGCAATATCCCCGGGCCCAGTATGTTTCTGTGAAGTCAAATGTGGGTACTTGTGATAGTCAGTCAGTGTGTTGGTGACAAAAGCAAACAAGCCTTCCTGAACCACAGGCAACTGTGGCTGTGCAGGAGGGAGGAGAGGCGAGAGTGTGGCAAGAGTCAGAAGGGGCATTGCAGCTGCCCCCACTGGCTTTGCGGTGTCAGGCAGGAGCCTTTGCTTCCCCGAGACTTGGGTCCCCATGGTACAGGGGTTGGTGAGGAAAGAATGGGAGCCCAACAAGGGGAGATGCTGTGTGTCCTGGGACTGCAGGCTTCCTGAGGCCCTAGGAGCTGGAGAATGGCAGTGGGTGGGTGGAGAAACTCCAGGAGCAAAGAGCAGAGAGCGCAGCAAGGGGACTCTCCTGAGGTCTTGGGCACCGTGAGGAACAAAGGCCCCAGCTCAGGCTGTTGTCCCTCAGCTTCACCCTCCCAGGGGGGCTCTGTGTGGTCCTAGGGGAATCTGATAGATGAGGACGAGAAACCAATAAGGGGGAAAGCACAGAGGACTTGGTTTGGATTTTGGGCCCACGACTGGTGAGCCACATCCCTCCCTTTCATGGGGACAGAATGATAATGGGTCCCATTCCTTCTTCCCCTCAAGGACTGAGTAGAGGATCCTGAGGGGAGAATCTCCTCTCTGGGAAGATGAACTGAGCTGAACTAAGTCACAGGGAGATGATGAATGCACCCAGGCAGGTGGCTGGTGAGTCACTTCAGAAGGAGGAGAAAGGGGATGACGGAAGAAATAAGGGGTTAAGTTCAAGGTTACAGTGTACAGGTATGTTAGGTCTGAAAGGGCCTTACCTGGAGGACATCAGAAGCCACTGCCCTCATAACAGCCCAGGGCCCCATGCACCTCCATTTCTCCACCACCATCTCCATCATCATCTCCACCTCACAACCATCACCCCACTCAACCATCACGGACACCAGGGACCCATGCTTTGTTTATCGCCAGCACTGCTGTCACTTCCATCCCCACTGGCCACCCCTTGTGCACCTGAACTACCAACACTCCGCCCAAAGCTCCAGCAGCACGTATGCCCCTGACTCCATGCCACCCACACTGTGGGCAGCATTGCAGCATTCGTAGCATGTCCACCTCCCTCCGAGGGCTCTGGCTCAGTGTTGTGGGTGGCACTGAGGTCCCGGGTGCACACTCCGTCCTCCTGAACACCTGGGTCCATTGCATTTCCCAACCTGGCTGAATGCAGCCCTGCTCAGCATGTGGGCTGTCCTCAGCTGTCATCTCTGGGGCTCTTGGCAAACCAGAAGCCACTTCCCCAGGGACACTGACTAGAGTCACACTGCAGATCCTTAGCTTCTTCCACAGAGAGCTTGCTCAGCAGACTCTAACCTCTCCACTCAATCTTAGGGCTTGGGTGATGATGTCACAGGGAAGGGATGGAGCAGTTTCCTTGGTGACTGTTACATTGTAGGGACCCCTTTTTGGTCCTTATATGGGTCCAGGAAGTTTATATTTGTACTCCTATGAATAAGTTATTGGAATTCCTTCAAGTTAATTCCAATCTACCACTTCCAGTGCAGCCCATGATAAGAATAAAGACACTAAGGTTTATTTATAGTTATGGGGAGCTAAGGGGTCCTAAGTCCAGCCATGGTGATGGCTGTTTGGAACAAAGGCCTCGACCCAGGGCTGAACCCAGGTTTTATTCAGTCATGAAGGAGGAGTGGCTTGAGGATGAATGATTGAGAATTGCAGGAAGTAGGTGAGTGCTGTGAGCTGGGCTAGGGAGGAGGCCTACATTTACCTCTACAATATGCAGAGAAAAGGATATCCAGGGGCCAGGGACACAGCTCAGTGGAATAAGTGCTTCCCTGGCAAGCACAAAGGGCCTGAGTTCAATCCCCGGTTCCGCAAAAAAAAAAAAAAAAGGATATCCAGAGAGTAATCTGCATTATACTATTGAGATAGTATCTAATGTTTTGGGGTTGGGTGCTTCAACTCTCATATGTAATCTTTCAAGCCCCACCCAGGAAGTCATAGCCTCTATCTTGAGGCTCGATCCCAGCCGACAAATTGGAGCACTGACTCTTCTTCCTGTCTTAACCCGGCTTCTATTAAAGAGCAGCAGGTGTGGGTTAACAGGGAAACATGTATGCTGTCTTCAAAGACTACCACCAGCACCTCAGTTAGACCAATAAGCATTGCTTAAAGCCAATTGAAGGGATAAGGAAAAGTCCTAGCCAGCTCTGTACCTATCAATACCTGAAAAGAGGGTCAGGCACAGCCAAAATGGAGACAACTGTTCTTCTTTTTTTTTTTTTTTTTTTGTGTGTGTGTGGGGGGGGGGCAGCTCAGCCCACCAGGGGGCGGGGCGGGCTGGCATGTGGTGCTGGGGGATTGAACTGCGGTCCCAGTGCTTTGCTGAGCTTGTCTAAGTAGGTGCTTTAGGCAACTGAGCCATCTCACCAGCCCCAACTGTTCTTCTTTTAAAGAGAGTTGTCCAGGCACTCCTCCACAATACAAAGCCTGTGTAAGGTGAAGATGACTTCTCAAGACACAGAAAGAAGGGATTTGCACTTATAGAGCGCCTTCTCTACATTAGTAGCTGAGCTGGTGGCTTCTTACTGTCACTTAGATCATTCCCATCACTCCTGATGGTCACTCACTGGTTTCCATCTTTTTTTTTTTTTTTTTTGGAACCGGGGATTGAACTCAGGCCCTCGCACTTGCCAGGGAAGTGCTTATACTACTGAGCCATCTCCCCGTCCCCTAGTTTCCATCTTGTAGAACAGAACACTGAATTGAAAAAGAGTGGTGGATCACCTCTCAGGGCTCTTGACTCTCCCAGCTGTAGACTTCCCTTCTGTAAAGTAGGCATGATGATATCAACCTGGAAGAGTTTTGTGAGTCTTAACTAACATCCATTTCCGCATGAAGTGCATGCAGGCGTGCCTTAGGTAGCGCCTTCACTGCTTATGGCCATCATGCTTAGCAGCTGCCAGACCTTCTGCCTTGTGCGTGGCCACATCATCCTTAGCCATTTCCTGCAGCCATGCTGGGTTATGTCCAAGTCACCATGGTAATAAATCATCACTGGGGATGAATAACATCTGTGAAAACAGCTTCCTTGTTTTAGGTAGTTGGATGATTAGCTCAAGAAGGGCAAACATTTGGAGGTTTGGGGTCCAGTGAAACTGGGCTTTTTCTCATATTGGAACCATGGGGAAAGGCAAGAGCTGCACTTTAGGGAGCCGAGTGTGAATCCACTCACTTCTGGTGGTGAACTCTTCACCCCTTCCAACCTGCTTCCCATGCTGCATCTACATGGACCATTTTTCAGTTCCTGCAGTACATCTGACTCATACCTGACCTCAGATCCCCTCTCATTTTGTCCTTCCTATCTGAGATTCTCCTATGATAATGCTCACATTACCAGAGCCATGTGGACAGTTAATAAAGAATAAAGCAGGGCTGGCGAGAGAGCTCAGTGGACTAAGTACTTGCTTAGGTAAGCACAGGGGCCAGGGTTCAATCCCTGGCACTGCATGCCACAACAACTCCCGCCCCCAGTGTGCTAAACTGGTGATAGAGTCCTGATGTGGTGGTGCACACCTGTAATCCCAGTACTAGGGAGGCAGAAAACAGGAGGATCGCTGAGTCGGAGCTGCGTAGTGAGACCGTGCACACACACACACACACACACAAAAGAATAAAGCAAGGCTTATAGAAGCAGTAACAACAACAACAACCACAATCTTGCTGTGCCCCACATTCCACAACCTTCATACCCATGCCTTCGGAACCGGAGATTGAACTCAGGCCCTTGCACTTGCCAGGCAAGCGCTTATTCTACTGAGCCATCTCCCCGGCCCCTCATACCCATACTTTGAAGCAATTACTTTTGCATCTTTACCTCTTCCACTTCCCAACATGTTCCTAAATAGCATGTGTATACTTTTATTTCTGAATTTTCATTTTAGATATTATCTGTTGATTTCTTTCTCTTTGTTTTTCTTTTGGTACTGGGAATTGATTCCAGGGACTCCACACTGAGCTACATTCTCAGCTCTTTTTAAATGTTTTTTTAAATCTATAGACAGAGTCTCACAAAGTCACTGTATTGCCCATGCTGAGCTCAATCTTGTGATCCTCATGCCTCAGCCTATCAGAGTGCATAGCATGCAGTACTGGGGATCAAACCTTGGTCCTTGTGCTTGCCAGCCAGGCACTTAGATCACTGAGCTATCTCCCCAACCTCACACCACAGTGCATTTCTCTCTTTGCTCACAATGAGGCTCAGGTCCATCTACTATGGAAATATTTATAGCCAAGGCACGCTGAGCTATGTTCCTGGGCCTTTCTAGAATACAATCACAAGTTGATCTTTTCACTTAGCCACGGTGTAAATCTCTCTCAAAAATGTTGAAAACAGGGCCGGGGAGATGGCTCAGTAGAATAAGCTCTTGCCTGGGAAGCACAAAGGCCTGAGTTCAATCCCTGGTTCTGGAAAAAAAAAAATGTTGAAAACATTTTGAGGTGTAGTAGCATACACCTATGATCCCAGCTACTCAGCAGGCTGAGGTAGGAGGATCACAAAGTGGAGGTGCCCCTGGGTAACTGTGGGTCCCTGTCTTAAATTAACAAATAAAAAGGGCTGGGAATGTAGCTTGGTATACAGTGCCCCTGGGTTACATCTCCAGTAGTGAAAAATTAAAGTTGAAACCCCCAACCTTGTTTCCATTTTCTTAGAAGCAGTCCTCTGAGTTACCAGTGCTAGCGCAGCTTCCTTCCCCCACTGTATTGGGGGTCCTCTATTTCCTGGATTTCGTCTCCCCTTTCATCTTGTCTGGCATCCTTTATCTATATAATGGATTATGCTCTCAACTATTATCCCAAGAAAAGATTTACAAGAGGTAAAGTTCTGTACTTTGTGTGTCTAAGAATGCTTTTATGTTGCTCTCATATACAGTTGATAGTTTTGGTGGGTATACAATTCTAGATGAAATAATTTTCTTCAGTAATGTGCAGGCGTGATGTTTTGGTCATTTGTTGTTGCATAATAGAATACCACAAACAGTGACTTAGATGAAAATTTATTGTTATATTTCATGATTCTCTAGGTTAGGTTTTTTGTGTTGTTGTTTTTTTTTTTTTTCTAAATGTATTTGGTACATGCTACAGGGTCTCACTACGCAGCTTGTGTAATGATTCTCCTGTTTTCAGTCTCCCCAGCACTGAGATTACAGGCCTGTGCCACCACACCCAGTCTGTGGCCAGCTCTGTGCACCAAGGGGTGGGGCTGGGGCCAGCACAGCATGTGGTGCCAGGGATGGAACCCCAGTTCCTGCACTTGCCTAAGCAGGTGCTTAGTCTGCAGAGCTATCTTGCTGGCCCTAGGTCAGGAACTTGGATTGGGTATAACAATAATTTCTGGACTCCAGCTGGAGATATGTGAAAGACTAAGGACTAAAGCAGTGGGGTTTGGTTTGGCTACACATCTTTTTTTTTTTTTTTTTTTTTTTTGGAACTGGGGATTGAACTCAGGCCCTTGTGCTTGCCAGGCAAGTACTTATTCTACTGAGCTAGCTCCCTGCACCCCCTTTTTTTGTATTTTAGGGAAGAGTCTATAGGGTGTTCAAGATCTCACTACTAGATTGGACTCGTAGTGATCCTCCTGTTTATAGCCTCCCAAGAGCTGGGATAACAGGCATGCGCCACCCCCCCAGTCTCAATTGCTGTCTCAGCGCACCTCAGGGGCAGGGCCAGCATGGCAGGCCCATGATTGAACCCCTGGCCCCTGCACTTGCATGCAGATGCTTTAACCCACTGAGCTATTTGACTGGCCAGGTTTTGAGTTTATAGTGGTGTGCACTTTTTAGCGAGGAAGAAAAGCCCCAGTTTATTCCCATCTTGGCTGATTTTGAGGTGTTTGTATGTCAACCACACTGAAAATTTAGCAAATGTCAGGAGCAACTTCAGCATGGTACTATCCCTTCAGTGTCTAATGATTTCTTTCTTTCTTTTTTTTTTTTTTTTTGCGGAAGCGGGGATTGAACTCAGGCCCTTGAGCTTACCAGGCAAGCACTTACTCTACTGAGCCATCCCCCGGCCCCTGTCTGATGATTTCTGCATGCTTAAAATAAAAATAATTCTCTATCATTGGAGTGTAGGTCAGAAGTACAGAACTTGCCTAGCATGTGTCAGGGTCTTGGTTCAGTCTATAGAAAACCCCACCAGTTCTGGGGGCAGAGGGGAGAGGGAGGACAGGAAGGGAGTGGGAGATGGGGCAAGAGGGGAGGAGGAGAAGGAAGAGAAGGAGGAGGAGGAGAAAGAAAGGAGGAAGAAGGGGAGGAGGAGGGAAAGGGGAAAGAGGAAGGGGAAGAGGGAGAAGGAAGGGGAGGGGAAAGAAGGAGAAGGAGAGGGAAGAGAAGGGAGAGGGGGATGTCTCACATATCTGAGATGCATGAAGCAGTGCCTGGCATACCTGGCACCAGGAGCCAATTGGGATTCAGCTATTCTGCCCATCCCAGCTGTCTCTCATTGGCTCCCCAGCACTGAGCATCTGGAATATGGACAGAGGATGATAGAGGCCCTTCAGGGAACTACTGAGCTGAGAAATAGTAGGTGGGTTTGGGGTTAGACTCCAATGAATGGGCTCTGCCAAGAAAAGAGAGACCTGGTCAAGTTACCCTTTTTTTTTTGCGGGACGGGGATTGAACTCAGGCCCTTGTGCTTGCCAGAGAAGCACTTATTCTACTGAGCCATCTCCCTGGCTCCCCAGTTACCCATTTTTATTTATTTATTTATTTATTTATTTATTTATTTATTTTGTGTGTGTGTGGCCAGCTCAGCCCATCAGGGGGCAGGGCTGGCTGGCATGTGGTGCTGGGGGATTGAACCGCGGTCCCTGTGTTTTGCTTAGCTTAGCTTGTTCTAAGTAGGTGTTTTAGACCACAGAGCCATCTCACCAGCCCCAGTTACCCATTCTTGATGCATCTTCCCCTAGGTCCCTTGGAAATGGCCTGGCTGTGGCTGCCCTGTCTTCTGCTTCCTGCCCTTATGGAGTCTGGTGGGTGCCTCCCATCCCAAGAGCAGTGCTAAACTGGGGACCTGCAGCAGGAGCTCCTGGGGTTGGGGGGACTTGCCCCGGGGAGTCCTGGGATGAACACCCCTGATGTTGCCCGCAGTGATGGGTGTGAGTTCCCAAGGGAGTGGGGTGGAGGCAGCTTTGCAGGGGTGTCCAGATGTTCCAGTGCTCTGTCCCTACAGTGGCAGCCAATGTGCCCCCGAAGTTTCTGGCCAACATGACAAGTGTGACCCTGCCTGAGGACCTACCAGTGGGTGAGTAATGGTCCCTGTGCTAGGACAGGGCCAAGCCCTGACTCACAAGGAAGTTCCAAGTCTTTCTCTTTGGTCTCATACCTTTGCTGTCCCTGGAGCCCCAGGGCTCATCAAGGGACAAAGGGCCCCTAAAGGGAATCCCTTCTAGAAGTTAGTCTTTCCTTCTTCAGCTTTTGGGTCATGGGTGTAAGATAGGAGGGTCCCTAGCATAGCACAAAATGATCGAAGCTCATTCTATTTCCATCCCTCTCAGTTTTCTGTTTTCCCCAAGGAGGTGGAATCTGTTTGGAACCATTTTTTGTTTAACTCTCATACCTTTGCTAATATCTCTCTACCTCCTGTTTTTGTTGCTGATTTTATTTATTTATTTATTTGTGGAACCAGGGATTGAACTCAGGCCCTTGTGCTTCCAGGGAAGCACTTATTCCATGGAGCCATCTCCCTGGCCCCATTTGTTGCTGATTTTAACAAAGAGCCTCAGGCTCAGAGTATTTCCCAGACACTTCTTGCAAGAAGTTAATAAATCTGCTTTGCTTTTGTTGTCTTTCTTTGTGGCCTTAGTTTTTCCTTATGGCAAATGAGAAGCATCTTCCATTTATGATAGGGATCTCAAGTTTTAAAAATAAATGTATTACATGAAATAAGTTGATTCAAATAATCAAGTCATACACAGTGGATTTCAAATTCAAAGCCAGGGAGCTTTGGCAAATTTGGGAAATCTGTCTCAAAAAGAAGGAGAAAAAGGAAGAGAAGGAGGAGCAGGAGGGGAAGGAGAGAAGAAGGGCAGAGGAGAGGAGAAGGGAAGGGGGAGGAGAGAAGAAATCGGAAATAATGATATGTGCATATGGAGAAGCTCATGGCAGTGGTACAGAAAGGGATAAAGTCATGGAAACATCATTTTGCACAAAGCCTGAGCTCTGACTTCCAGATGGCAGGGTGTGGATCAGGAGCCTGGATATGTGGCACCCTGCGGTGTACACCAGGCTGCTCTGCTGGGACGTGGGCTAACGAGATCATACAACTCAGCAGCAGTGAAATAATGCAAAGAACCAAGTTTAAAATGAAAGAAGATGACTTATCTTGAAGAAGGATATGGAGGAGAAGATAGATGGCTACTGGGCAGGCTGGGGGCATCTGATAAGTGAACATCCATGCGTCTTTGCCCATAGCTTCTTCTTACTAAAACTGGCATCCTTGCCCCACAACGACCACCTGACTTGTAACAGTCTGATCACTCTGGCTGTCACCTTTGCCTCCACTCCGGTCCTTTGTTCCCCCTGCCCTTTTGTGATTAGGAGAGGGGCGCCTCACAGAAGGGCAGCTTAGCATCAGAAAGAGTGGAGTGTGTATCTGGTGCAGGGATCTATCATCAAGTCTAGGGTGAGACTAGACATATATGTATAAATGTATTGGCATGTGTCTTTTTATTTTTATTTTTTATTGTTTTATTTTGTGTGTGTGTGTGTGTTTTTTTTTTTTTTTTTTGGCAGAACCGGGGATTGAACTCAGGCCCTTGCACTTGCTAGGGAAGCACTTATTCTACTGAGCTATCTCCCTGGCCCCAAAGATTTGCTAATTGCAAAGGATGCTTTTTTTTTTTTTTTTTTCCTCAGAACTGGGGCCCAGCACTGCAGGCCCTGGGATCGAACCCCTGCCCCCTGCACCTGCAGGTGCTTTTATCAGCTGAGCTATTTGGCTGGCCCTAAGGTGTGGTTTCAATTTGCATTTCTACAATGGACAGCAATGTTGAACATTTCTTTATGTATTTATTGGCCATTTGCACTTCTGAGAAGTGTCTGCTCATTTTCTGGGCAGAGAAATATGTTTTTTGTTTTTGTTTTTTTGGCGGAACCGGGGATTGAACTCAGGCCCTTGTGCTCACCAGGGAAACGCTTATTCCATTGAGCCATCTCCCTGGCCCACTTGCCCAGTTTTTTGATGGGGTTTTTTATTTTATTTATTTATTTATTTTGACTTACATTCTTCTTTAGCTTTATTGATGAACTTCCGGGTTTTTTATTTTGGAATGTAAATTTTTTCGAATTCTTTACATATTCTAGCTACTAGCCCTCTGAGGAACAGCTGAGAGCATCTTTCCCGTTCTGCAGGCTGACTCTTTGCTCTGTTGGTTGTTCCCTTTGCTGTGCACACTACACCATTCTGTATAAGATTCTTGAGTGCCTGCGCATTTTGGTGCCTATGGGGCCTGGAAACCAATCTCTAAGGACACCGAATATCTTTTATCTGTTAATCTGTGGTTGGCTGAACCAGTGGCTGTGGAGGGCCAGCTGTACATACAGGTAAAGATTCACACACACTCACAAACGCCCACTTATCTGCCCCATTTTCTTAGGTAGAGAGTCACATGGTTGTGCATATTAACATTTCTTTTTTTGTGGTACCAGGGATCAAAGTCAGGACCTTGTGCTTGCCAGGCAAGTGCTTATGCTGCTGAGCTATTTCTCTGGCTCGGTATCCTAACATTTGTGAATCAGAATATACCTTATAGTTGGGAAAGTCTCTTAGCACAGAGGGTAATTAGCAGTCCCCACCCCAGGAGTGCCCAGCAGCTCTGGCTGGATGTATTGACGGCCACTTTGAGATTCTCAACAAAGCTCAGGTTCTAGGTCCAGGGAGGCTGGGGCCATGATGGCCAAACCCAGGTTTGGCCAAGGAGGGGAGAATCCTCACCACCAAAGCTGACATTACATCCACAGTGCGCCTCACAGCCAAGAGCAACTTCTTAGCTGAACTCTGGCAATTGCCCTCTAGAGGACAGTGGTGGGGCGGGATTGTGCTGAAACCTACCAAGCTAGAGTTGGAGAGGCCGCCACTATTGGCCCAAGGACAGTGGAATCCAGGGTGTATTGCCAAGCTGTTCCTGAGGGGCTGCCATGGGATTGAAGGGCAGAATGGCTCTACATTTTTTTTTTTTTTTAATTGGCAGAACCTGAGATTAAACTCAGGCCCTTGCGCTTGCCAGGGAAGTGCTTATTCTACTGAGCCATCTCCCCAGTCCGAGAGTGGCTCTAAGGAAACTCCAGGCTGGCTGCTGATCCCCATTGGCTGTTCGCAACTATCAACTATGGTGGGCACTTTTGCCTTCATGAGACCCTTCTTGAGAAAAAATATACTCTAATTGTGTGTAATTTTTAGCCTACATATAGTCACTGTAATTATTTATGGAGTACAGTGTCATGTTTGGACACATACTATAATGATCAGATCAGATAATTGGCATATTCTTCACCTCAGACATTTGTCATTTCTTTGTGTTGAAAACATTCAGCATCTTCTCTACTGGACATTTTGAATTACATAATTAATTGTTGCCAACCGCAAGTTTCCAATGTTAGTACATGTGCTGCTGAAGCCAACACAACCGCCAGTTTCCTACTATGTTATAGAGTTTTCAAGGTCCTTCCTCCTGTCCTGTTGCACCCTTGTACCAATCCTCTCTCCCTTCCCTCTCTCTCAAATTATATTTTATGGTTGCACTGGCACAAACATAAAATATCATGTAGACTAGATTTCAAAATTGTATTTCCAAGGGCTGGCAAGATAGCTCAGCAGACTAAGTGTCTGCTTTGACATGTGCAGGGACCAGAGTTCAATCCCAGGTACCACATGCCATGCCAGTCCCACCTCAGGGCATGCTGAGTTAGAGACTGAGTCCAGGTGTGGTAGCACACGTCTATAAACTAAGTGCTGGGGAGGCTGAAAACAGGAGAATCATTAGGAGTCTGAGTTGCATAGTGAGACCCTGTACCAAACACATAAATGAAAAATCATATTTCCTTTTTTTTTTTTTGCGGAACCGGGGATTGAACTCAATCCCTTGCACTTGCCAGGCAAGGGCTTATTCCACTGAGCCATCTCCCCGGTCCTCATATTTCCTTCTGACTTTCAAAGACATTAAACATTTCTGTGGACTCTTTAATGTATGGTGGGTCCTGAGCTCCATGGCTCCTGCGCCAATGGCTGAGGGCCCGGGTTCCAGATAGGAGTTCGCGGGCAGGTGAGCTGATGAGATGGAGAAAGCCCTTGCTAATGAACAGCTGTGCAGACATGGCAGGGTGAGAAGAGTGAGGTCCAGGTACTGGGAGGCGCTGAGCAGGGGCTAGATATGCGATCAGAGGACTCCAGGGGTGGGTCTAACAAATCTGTTAAAAGCCCTTTTCAAGCTGAAGAGTAAAGACCTTGAGACACACAAGCCCTGCTCCTCCCATGATCTCCCAGCCCCTGGTCTGCCCAGAGATTCAGGGAAAGTGTTGGGCACGAATGAGGGGCTGATAGAATATGCTGCTTTGGCTACTGGAGTAGCAGCACTTGTGGAGGGCTCCTGAGGTCTTGGGGTAACTGGAAAGCTTAGAAGAGGCTGGGCCCGGGCTCCTCAAAGGGTAATTAGCAGTCCCCACCCCAGGAGCACCCAGCTGCTGTGGCTGGATGCATTGACAGCCACTTTGAGATTCTCAACAAAGCTCAGGTTCTAGGTCCAGGGAGGCTGGGTCCCTGGGTTTGGCCAAGGAGGGGAGAATCCTAGCTAACAACCTACCCCACTGTGTTCCATGTACTTAGGTTAATTGCTCTAGAGGAAATCAGGATGCTGTTACCCAGAGGCCCCTGGATAGGTGCTCAGTAATGACCACAGCCAACATCCATAACCATGGGACTAGACCCCCAGATGTTGGGGAGGCCCCAGATTCAGGTTGAGCCTGTGTGCAGAAAAGCTGAGTCCCAGCTCAGCCAGGTGGTACCAACAGAGATGCCACAGACCCTGGGCAGGCCCTGTTTCCTCCCCAGGTGATGAGGCCTTCTGGTTGGTAGCTGAAGACCCGGATAAAGACCCTTTGACCTATGGGATTAGTGGCCCTTATGCCTATTTCTTCTCTGTCAACAAAGACACTGGGGAAGTGAAGCTGGCGAGCCCCCTGGACTTTGAGGTAGAGGACGGCAGTGTGGGAGGGACCCCAAAAGGAGGTGCGGACACCCTGGAAGCCAGTGTCCCATGAGGGCACCTGACCTGTGCTCCCACATTGAGCAAGGAATCACCTTGGGCCCCTTTTCTCTGTCCTTCACAGACGCACTACTTTTTTAGCGTCACAATCTCTGTGACTGACAACTACAACGACGTGGTGAGTAGAAAAGTGGGGGAGGGAGGGGTGACCCAAATGTAGACAGGGTGTCTATCCCTCACCATGTTGCTTACCTGGAGTGAGCAGGAGTGCCCTAGTTAATAATGAACTGATCCTTATCAAAATTATACATGTCCATTTTTGTCATAGAATATAACCAAGAGTTTGGTGTTTATTATTAATTAATTTTAATTATATAAAATTTACATTATAAATATGGAATTAATTATAGTATTGATTTATGTTAATATAAATCATGCCTGAGATCCCACCTACTCAGTAGGTTGAGTCAGGAGAATTATAAATTTGACATTGGCCTGGGCAACTTAGTGAAGCCTTGTTTCAAAGTAAAAATAAAAAGGACTGGGAATATAGCTCAGGTCAAGACCTTGGGTTCAACCCTGGTACATCAAAAGAAAATAGAATAGCAGTGGCAAATGCCTCCCTCCCTATGTACCTCTGAGATGATCATCTTCAATGTTTTTGACCAAGTATGTTAGAATCTATGCTCATATTTCTGAATAACATGCTTATGCTGCTGTGCCTTGTGTCTGCAGAAGTTGAGTTTTGTCTCCAACATTTTTCCTAAGCCCCATTATATTAGTTGGTTTTCCATATTGCCTGCAGGTGCAGAAGCAACTGCACGTGGTGGTGGACGACCGAAATGACAACCCACCTGTTTTCAAGGACACTGTGTTCGCTACCAGCATCAGTGAGGTAATGCCTGCCTTTCCAGGGCCAGGCAGTGGAAAGTGTCTCCCGAAGCATGTCTTCAAGAAGGAGGGGCCAGGGCAGCCAGGGGCAGGAAAAGCTTCTTCTAGAAAGGGGATCTACAGGAGCCAAATGTAGGAAGAGGTAACACCATGAGCAATGGCTCAAGCAATACAGTTTGCAAGCAACCGCACTGAATTGTTTTATTTTTTATTTTTTTTCCAAAATTTTATTGATAAACAGATAGCAATGAGACAGTTTCAAATCAAATCGGTAGTACAGTTTCAATAACTAATACACTTCATATATTCTTCTTAGTGGATAATTGCTGTACAAGATGCAGACTTGAGATCCTATTTACAAACACCATTAGAACAAATCATTCTATTCATTAAGAGAATGTAACTAT
>NW_004524624.1:5990578-6003971 GCF_000260255.1 Octodon degus | reverse complement strand
AAATCTATAGGTGCTTCTGACTTCAGGCGTGGTTGATATTCAAGCTGTGTCATCTCCAGTTCACAGTTCTGCTTCTCTTACTGTCTCCGGCCTGGGGATGGGGGTGAGGGTAGGAAGCAGTTCTAAAATTTAAATGGTTATAAAAATGTCTCCTCATAGCTCCAGGCTAACGTCCCACCAATTTTACACCCTGGACAGAGAGACTGTCTCTTCCTTAACGGTTCCAGCCTGAACTCCAAGGCTGCCTTTCATTGGCTCACTTCGGGTCATGTGTCCATCCTTGAACCAATGGGGAGGTCTGGAGTGCTCTGGTTGACTAAGTCTGCATTTCAGCGAGTGGGCAGCCCCAAGTGAAAGACAGGCCTGGGGAGGAGGAGGAAGTTTCCCAGTAGCCACTGGGCAGTGAGCGCAGTATCACTCCTGCATCTTCACTACCACATGCAAAGAGGTAGGAGAGGGGCGCACTAGGCCTTTGAGGAGGCTGGTAGAGGTTGGAATGTCACGTGACACGCTCCGACCTAGTGCCTGTGTGCCTGGCACTGTCCTAGGTGCTTAAGTTGCCCACCCAGCAAGACTTCTCTAGTTGGCACGCTGCGGGGCTCACATTCTAGGGAACAGTACACACAGTAATCAATGAAGCATAGGATGCACAGGATTATTTTAGACGGCACCGAGTTCTATGAAGACCATAAGCGGGGACAAAGTGAGAGAAGGTGGGTGTGAGTGGCTGCTTTTTTCAGCAAGGTCACAAAGACTTCTCAGGGTTGGTGACTTCTGACTAGAGACCTGAATCACAAGGCAGCATCTGGACGTTCCAGGCAGGGGAACAGCAATGGGAGGAGGCCCTGAGGTAGGAATGAGGCTGGCCAGGTAGCTAGAGGATAGAGGGCAGGGCTAGAGGGGTTAGACAGGGGAGGGCAGCCTGAGCTCAGAGGGCTGTGGAAGCTCTCAGGACCATGTTCTAGGTAGTCTGGGGAACCTGGGGAGCTTTGAAGTGCAGAATGGCATGGTCTGATTTATGATCTTCAGAGACATCTTTGGCTGCCTGAGGAAGTGGCAAAAATGCAGAGGAGGGTGCAGAAACTAATCCCTTCTGTTAGAGTCTCCTAGGCCTGGAGGACACAGTTAGAAGTCCAGAATTGGGAGCTCGAGTGAGCCGGTGTGGATGTTGGGGCAGGAAATTGGTAGTCAGGCTGGGTTCTAGAATGTTCCTTCACCTTGGTCCTGAGAGGCTCTACAACTAAGAAGCCAGCTCAAGCCAATAATCTCCAGGACTCTGGAGACAGAGGCAGAAGGACCACAAGTTCAAGGCCAGCCTGGGCAGCTTAGCAAGATCCTGTTTCAAAATAAAGTGGAAAGGGCTGGAGATGCGTGGCGCTCTTGCTTAGCATGTGCCTGGTCCCTGGTTCAATCCCCGACTGCAACATGGAGGAGGAAGAGGAAGAGGAGGAAACCACATCAGGTGGTGAGGCTGTGTAGGGAGAGAAGGACAGCGTGGGTCCTGTTTCCTTTCCCATGGCACCTCTGGCTCCCTCACCTGCTTGGGAGCACATTATCTGTTTGGGATAGTTGAGGAAACAAGTTCAGGAGTGGAGTAGAGGGATTTCGGCCCAAAGGTGACAACGCCCTCCTTTCAGACTCTGCCAGTCGGCTCCGTGGTGTTCTCTGTGGTGGCCACCGATCCAGATACTGGCTCAGGGGGCTTGGTGCAGTACTACATAGACAAGGTGAGTGTGAAAGTCTGCGGGAATAGGTGAGCTCATCGCCTGGCTGCTCCTTCCGGCCACCAGGGGGCAGCATGTCCACAGGCAACCAACCCACAGGGTCCTTGAGAGTCACCCATGCTGAGGCCCAACCTGTCCCTAAACCTCCCTCTGGCTTTCCCACCCCACTTCCACGGGAACCTCACTTTGTGCCGTTGCCAAAAGACTTTGCCTGCTTTGGACCAGATCTTTCCTTGCCCCTCCTGCACCTGTCTGGGCTCTGATGAAAGCTAATGTCTCACCTTGTGGTAGCTAACACACTTCCAGCTTTACAGAGAGGAAACTGATGCTCAGAGAGATCGTAGGTCTTGGCTTTTTAATATTTATTTATTGGCAGAACTGGGGATTGAACTCAGGCCCTGTGCTTGCGAGGCAAGCACTTACTCTGCTGAGCCATCTCCCTAGGCCCCAGGCCTAGGTGTTGTCCAAGGCTACATAGACAGTAAGGGATTCATGAGTCCTTTTATCAGAAAAAATCTTCGTTAGTTATTGCTCCACTTCCCGATTTGGCTTATCTCATGGGGTTTCCAATGTGGAAAATAGCCTCACCAGCTCCACTTCCCAGAGAGGGGAGCTGAGGCTGCAGAGGTGAAGTTTGCATGAATGATCAATGGTTGAGCCAGAATTCAAACCTATGTCCTCTAGGGCAGGGTCAGGTGGGCAGCACTATCCTGGGGGATCCTGACCTGAATATGTCCTCTGCTAAGGTCATCCCTAGTACCCCAGACAGCGAGCATCTCTTCAAGATCTTGGAAAATGGCTCCATTGTGCTCAACAACAGCCTCAACTACAATAGCAAGAGTCCCTTCTACCAGCTGGAGCTGAAGGCCTGCGTGAGTAGGGGTGATGCCAGGCCAGGCCTGTGGACCCATGGCCCTGGCTCATAAAAGGCCCTTCTCCTTTCAGGACTCAGGCGGCAAGTACAACAACACCCTCGTCACACACTGCTCCCAGCCTGTCTTTCTGTCCATCTCCGTGATTGACCAGCCAGACCTGGACCCCCAGTTTCTTAGGGAGTTTTACTCAGGCTCTGTGTATGAGGATGCAACTGTGGTATGTACTGGGTACCTGCAGGGCTCAGGGTGGGCATGAGAGGCAGTGGAGAGGAGGGTCAGAGGCACTGACTCGGTGTCCTTCCAGAACACCCCGGTGCTGACGGTGCAGGCTGTGGATGGAGACAGAGGCATCAATGATGTGATAATCTACAGCATCTCCAGTGAGAATGCAGGGTCCCTAGGCTGAGTCTGGAGCAAGCGGGAGGCTGGGGCTCTGTCAGAGCCTCTGGAAGCAACTGCCTTCCTTGCCTCCCTGCAGATTCCACGAGGCCTGGATGGTTTGCTATTGGGGACAATGGCATCATCAGGGTCAATGGCTCCCTGGACCGTGAGCAACTCCTAGATGAGAATGAGGAAGTGCAGGTGGAGGTTATGGTGAGTGAGGGTTCCTCCATGCTGTAACCTCAGACCTTTGATCTTGTTCTTTCTGAGCACTGGTTCTCTGCACTTTGGTCTCTGCTCTGTGCTTTAGGCCATGGAGAAGAATCTCAATATCTATGGACAAGAGGCCAAGGTGAGCACATGGGTCACAGTAACAGTGTTGGATGTCAATGACCACAAACCGGAGTTTTATAGCTGCGTCCTCCAAGACTGCTCCTTTACCCCCCAAGAAGCCCAAGACAATTTCACTGCCTATGTGGATGAGCATGCCTCCACCCGCATCCCTGTTGACAATCTCACCATGGTCGTCTATGACCCAGACAAGGCAGGTGCAGGGGAAGGGGGCATGGAAGGAGATAATGATGGGCAGTGGTTGGGAGGGAAGTGAGGAGGCAGTGGTAGAAGAGATGATGGTAATGGGTCAGTGAGCTGTGGGAGGTGGGAATTGTTGGGTGATATTTGGAGAAGCTGGGTGATGTTGAATTGTGGGTAATGTACTCAGGGTGATGCTAGGTAGTATTGGCTAGGGAGCAGTGTTGAGTGGGGTCGGTATTGGATGTTGGTCACACTGAGTTGAATATGGATTCTGGTGGTGCTGGTATTGGGTGGGCAGTAATTTTGGGTGATACTGGGTGTCGGGAGATGCAAGGCAGGGTTATGTGTTGTGTCCAGAGTGAACTGAATGTTAGGCTGGAAGGAAGACTGAAATAAAAATTGAGACTAGATTGTAGGTAGCTTGGGTGAAGCTGAATGATAACCATGGGTGGTACTTGGTAGTTTTAGGTGATGAGCATTTGACATAGAATTTTGAGTGGAGGATAATACTTGGTGGCACTAGGTTGTGTGGAGCTGGTGACTGAAGGGTGGGGTTGGGTGAGGAGTGATTGTTGGGTGAGGGTAGGTGGTGGGTGCTGAGTGGTAGCTAGTAAGGAAGGCTGCCAGGAATAGCTTATGGAAATGAGGAGAGTGTGTCTCTGTAGTCCTGCCTGGGACCTGCAGTGTTATGGGAAATCCCCCTTTGATGATGCCATATTTGCAGAGACAAGTGACAAGCCCAGCCTATAGGACCCTGTCATCTTTGTTTAAAGAGCTCTTTTTTGCACCCTCATTGGCTAGGGTTTTCTGAAGCAAGAGCCTGCAGCTGGAGATTGGGGAAAAGATATGAGTGGGCAAGTTCCAGGGGACTGGGACTCCTACTCAACAGCCCACCTTTACAGGGCAACCATGGCACCTTTCTGCTGACCCTGAAGGGCCCCAACGCTGAAGCCTTCAGTGTCTCCCCTGGGAGGGCAGTGGGCTCAGCTGAAGTGCAGGTGCTGGTGAGAAATTCAGAGATGGTGGACTACGAGAACCAGAGTGTGATGCTGGTGCAGGTAAGGAGCGCTCATTGTGGGGTCCTGAGGGGAGGGGCCCATGGGGCAGCCAGGCCCCAACATTGCTGCTTCTTCTGTGTTCAGGTTGTGGCCACTGACTCGGTCAGCAGGAACTTCTCTGTTGCCATGGTGACCATCCATCTTAGAGACATTAATGACCATAGGCCCACATTCCCCCAGAGATTGTATGTCCTCAGTGTGCTGGAGAACAGTGCCACAGGCTCTGAGGTCACCAACAGCATACATGTGAGTGACACGGGATGCATCTGGCTAGGTTGGGAGGCTAATGTGGAGAAGGGCAGATCTGGGAACAGTGGGCTGCTTCAGTCTTTGTATCATTCAACGTGATTGAGCCACAGCAAAGTGTGTGTGTGTGTGTGTGTGTGTGTGTGAGAGAGAGAGAGAGAGAGAGAGAGAGAGAGAGAGAGAGAGAGAGAGCACACTGTGCAGGGCACTTGTGTGTGAATCCAGATGTGGGCTGTCTTTCCTTTGGGCCCGGAAGTAGGACAGCCCTGCCTCCATGAATTGCATGGTAGGCAGCAGTTGCCTTTGTATCTAAACAGTATCCTGTCATCTCCTGTTTCACAGGCCGAAGACCCAGACACAGGTGCATGGGGCAACATCACCTACAGCCTGCTCCCAGGGAACGGGTAAGGTTTTAGTGTGACAGTAGGGGATAGACAAAGCAGGCACAGACTCACATCTCTGCCTCATGAAAGGGTTGGCATATCTTGAGAAAATATAGGTAGCTCAGTTACATTTAAATTTCAGAAATATTGGGGCAGGGGAGATAGTTCAGCGGCATAAGCCTGGCAAGTGTAAGTTCTTGAGTTTAATCTACAGTACCAAAAATCAATCAATCAATATTTCAGAAAAGCAATGAATTATTTTTTAAAAAATATATGTGTTTTCTGGGGCTGGTGAGATGGCTCAGTGGTCTAAAGCACCTACTTAGAACAAGCTTAGCAAAGCCCAGGGACAGCAGTTTAATCCCCAGCACCACATGCCAGCCAGCCCCGCCCCCTGGTGGGTTGAGCTGGCCACACACACACACACACACACACACAAATAAATAAATAAAAATTAAAATATATATGTGTGTGTGTGTGTGTGTTTTCTGTTCCTATAATAATACTTGTGTATTGATTTTTTTTTTTTTTTTTTTTTTTTTTGCGGTACCAGGGATCAAACTTGGGCCCATGTGTTTGCCAAGCAAGTGCTTATGCCACTGAGCTATCTCCCAGCTCTCTCTCTCTCTTTTTCTTTTTTTTAAACAGGGCTTGGGGGCTGGGCAGATGGCTCAGTGGAATAAGCGCATCCCTGGCAAGCACAAGGGCCCGAGTTCAATCCCCGGTTCTGCAAAAAAAAAAAAAAAAAAAAGAAAAGAAAAAAAAGAAACAGGATCTTGCTATATAGTCCAGGCTGGCCTTGAACTTACTATGTAGCTGAGGGTAGCCTCGAACTTGTGGCAGTCCTCTTGCCTCAATCTCTCAAGTGCCTGGATTACAGGCCTATGCTACCATAGCTGGCTCCTATAACAATACTTGATTCTGTATACTTTATAAAGAGAGGTTTCATTAGCTCACAGTTCTCAAAGTTCAAGAGCAGGGTAAGATCCATCAACTGAGCTGCAGTGAAGCCTTCAGAGTGGACAGCATCACCAGAGGCAAAGATTTCACAAGCACACAGGAGGCTTGAGTGAAGGGGGTGCACCGTAACAAGCTCCCAACAGGCCCTGCCTCCTCATACCACTGTTGCACTATATACCGTGCTTCCTATATGAGGGGTGGGGCACATTCATGTCTTGTCCAAACCATAGCAAGAGTGTGTTGGAAATACTGCATGGGACATCCCAAAATATTTGCCATGGTTTATCTGAAATCCAAATTTGAGTGTAATTGTATTTGCTAAATCTGGCTACGCCGAGCAGGGTAGAGCTCTTTGAGGTGGATCCGGACTCAGGGATGGTGACAGTGAGGAATGGCACGCTACTGGACCGGGAGAGGCAGGCCGTGTACTACCTCACACTGCAGGCCACAGATGGGGGCGGCCTATCTGACACCACCATGCTGCAGATCCACCTGCTGGATGTGAACGACAACCCCCCTGAGGTCACTGGCTCCTACAACATCTTCATCCCGGAGGAAGAGGGCGATGTCCATGTGACCATCCAGGTGTGAACTGGCCTAGACCTGCCTGGAGGGAGGGAGGGAGGGAAGAAGGGAGGGAGGGAGAGAGAAAGAGAGAGAGAGAGAGAGAGAGAGAGAGAGAGAGAGAGAGAGAGAGGTATCAAGTTTGAGGTCATGCTGGCCCTGAGTGGAGTGGAGTCAGAGCTTTGCTGTGTGACTCTGAGGAAGTCATTTACTTTCTCTGAGCCTCTGTTTTCTCTTTAGAAAATGAAGACGATCATAGGATTTATTCACAGGCATTGAGGAATGATGAGAAAATAAAGGGCTCAGTAATAGGCTTGGCATGGAAAAAGCCTTACTGCTCAGCCAGGCCTTGTGGTATACACCTGTAATCCCACCACTGAGAAAGGCTTCACAGGAGGACTGAAAGCACAAGTGCTGCCTAGGCAACCTAGCAAGACCTTGCCTCAAAATAAATAATGAGAAGGGCTGAGGATGTTGCTCAATATGAGAGTACCCCTAGAATCAATCCCCAAAACCATAAAAATAAATAAGCAAAGGTTTTTTTTTTTTTTTTTTATATAAACTGCTTGTGTATGTGTGTGTGTATGGTACTAGGGTTAAACTGAGACCCTTGAACAATGTAGGCCAGCGCTCTGCACTGACTAACTCCACAACACTTTTTATTTTTTATTTTGAGACACGGTCTTGCTAAGTTTCTAAGGTTTTCAGGCTGGCCTTGAACTTTTTTTTTTTTTTGCGGAACCGGGGATTGAACTCAGGCCCTTGAGCTTGCCAGGGAAGCGCTTATTCCACTGAGCCATCTCCCCGGCCCCATGGCCTTGAACTTATGATCCTCCTGCCTCAGCCTCCTGAGCAGCTGGGACTGCAGGTGTGCACACTGTTAGCTTTTTAAAAAATTTGAATGTCTGTACTACACTTCCCCATACCCCTTCCCAGTAGCATATCAGCTCCCTAAAGAACTCCTCTTGCTTACAGCTTCCTTCCCAGGACTTAGATTAGGACCACACACATAGTAGGTGCACAATAGACAATTGTGCAATGAATGGAGGACTCAATGATAAAGATCTCAGAACTCTCACATGGTGTGATCACAGTCTCTTGGATAGAAGACCCAGACCATAGGGAGGCCGGGAGATGGCTCTGGCTCTAGGCCAGTCATTGTCCCCATGGGCCAGTGCTGGGGATGGTGGGGAGGCTGCTGGGTGAGGCAGGGACAGGGCTGATGCCAGTGCCTGCTTCTCTGTCCAGGCCTATGACAACGATGAACCAAACACCAACAACAGCCGCCTGTTCTTCAGCCTGCTCCCTGGGCCCTACAGTCAGAACTTCTCAGTGGATCCCGACACTGGGCTCCTGAGGAACGTGGGG
The DNA here is from genome assembly GCF_000260255.1 of Octodon degus. Lineage (NCBI taxonomy): Eukaryota > Metazoa > Chordata > Mammalia > Rodentia > Octodontidae > Octodon > Octodon degus. The sequence goes on along the minus strand of NW_004524624.1, from coordinate 5,995,878 downwards.
CCCTTGGACCGTGAGGCCATTGACCCAGCCCTAGGGGGCCGCATCGTGCTGACTGTGCGTGTGGCTGACTACGGTGTGCCTCAACTCAGCACTGAAGTCAATGTCACTGTCACTGTGGAGGTATGACCAACCCTGGGCTGTGCAGGTGGCTGGCCTCTGCTTCCAGTATAACTGGGTTTCACTCCTCTTGCGGTGCTGTGGCGGGTTGGGGAACCCTGGACTGGGCTGTCTGGCTGTGGGGCTTAGGTAGTCACTCAACTCCCCTGGCCCTTCAGTCCCTCGAGTGTATGATCAGGGTGGGGACAGTCAGAGGAGGTGTTACTGAATGGAAAGTATTCTGACCACAGAAAGTACTTGGAGAAGATTAGCTTAATTGTCATTCAGTTCCTGCCTGAAACCCTCTTAGCTCCCCACCACTTAAAGGCAAAGAGCAGGGGTGAAAATCAGCACTGATAGGGTCCACTGCACACTGGGGCCTGAGAGGGAGGGGTTGGTTATTGTCATTTTATTGATCATGAAAATTAGCCATGGAGCAATTCGGTGGCTTTCCTGGAGTTGTGCAGTGAGGACTTGAACGTAGCTCTGAAGCTGCCACCGGCTTACAAGGCAGCCTGCTGTGGAAAAGGACTAACAGAGGTGCACCTCTACGATGGCCGTGGTGTGGGCTGTGCAGCGCAGTCTGCACGCTGCACATAGCAGACCTGGGCTCCACTGGGTTGGGTTTTACCGCTCTCCTATAAAGATCAGAGAGTGCAGCCTCAAGAATAGTGCAGAAGCAGAAGCCAATTGAGGGCCTGCTGGCTGCCCTGGAAAGAGGGTAGCCTACAAAGAGGAAAAATGGAAGCGCTGCGCTTGTGAGGGTCTTCATTCTGTCCTGCAAGTGGGGACTGCTACCGCATTTTCCAGGTGCAGACACAGAGATCAAAATCACACAGAGGCAGAGGGAGGGATCTGAGTCAGAGCTGCCCTCCTGGCCACCCCCGTGAGTTAGGGTGCTGTGAGAATGTACCTGGTCAGGAGCTGGCGGGGGCAGTCCGGAAAACTGCTACCTGGATGAGCATCTCAACCAGGTGCCGTGGTGCGTGCTTCTCACCCCAGCACGCTGGGAGGCTGAGGCAGGATAACTGCAAGTTCAGGTTCAGCCTGGGTAACTTAGCAGTTTAGCAAGATGCTGTGTTAAAAACAAAACAAAAAACTGGTGATGTAGCTCAGGGTGAGGCTCTGGGTTCAATTTCTAGTACCTCAAAAAGAAAACAAACAAAAACCTAAAATGCCAAAGTGCACAAGTCTCAGCTGGGCATTCTTCTGTATCTTTAGTCCCAGCTGTGCAGAGAGAAGGCTCAGTGGTGGTTTGAGACAGCCTGGGCCACAGAGTGAGATGAAAGAAAGAGGGGAGAAAGAGACAGAGAAGAAACTACACCTCACTGAAGGAAGGGAGCTTAGGTTTGTAAGTGTCCAGTCTATAGTTGGATAGAAAAAGGCAAACCTCCAGCATGAGTTGGAAGGGCCAGAACACTCAGTACCCTCCATGCTCATGCCAGAGTTAGGGGACGATGTGGCATTGTTCCATGCCATGAGAACAGTAGTGAGGGCTCCAGCCAGGTCTGGAGAGGGAGCCGTGAGCACGGAGCAGCAGGCGTCAGAGGGCAGGACCAGGGTAAGCCCTGGCTGTGCCTGGGCACAGGGCTGGTGCTGTGGGGTCAGACAAAGAAGAAGAGGTGAGGAGGAAATGGAGGTCACCAAGCCACAGAGCTGATGTCAACACTTCAATCTGAGAGACAGGAAGTCCAGCTGATGGGGACAGGCCTGTGGTGGGACACCTGGAAGTGTGTTTCTGAAAAGCAGGGCTTAAGACAGTTTCAAGGTCAAAGAGACAAAAGGAGGCAGAGCTTCCTGACTGTGTATAGGCAACTTCGGGAGCCCACCACGTGCCTGTGAGCCCCAGCCAGGTGACCAGGGCAGGGTCCTCCCTCTCAAAGGCTGTTTCCACCTCTTGGAAGCAGGCAATGCTATCCAAGGAGACCCGAGAGTCCCTGTTTCTGCTGTGGCTGAGGAATCACTGGCTTCTCAGATCAGCTTTGGGCAGGGCAAACCCTCAGGGCTATTGGGTCCCTGGGGCTCAGATCTGCCTCTACCTGCAGGACATCAATGACAACCTGCCTATCTTCAACCAGTCCAGCTACCAATTCTTTGTGAAGGAGAGGGATCCAGGTAAGCCCTCTCTGGGCATCAAGTGCCAGAACTGGGCACTGGGTGACTGTCTGGATTAGAAGAGGGCATGCGTGCGAAGTGTTCCATGAAGTGCTGGGTATATAGTAAACACCTGATTAATGCTGTTAATTTGTGAGGAAGTGTAAGGGAAAATGCTTGCTTACTTTGGAGAGAGAGAGAGAGAGAGAGAGAGAGAGAGAGAGAGAGAGAGAGAGTTTATAGGGCTGAAGGCCTCCACACTGAGCTACATACCCAGGACCCTGTAAAAATTTTCTTTTATTTGAGACACAGTCTTGTTAAGTTGCTAAGTTGCCCATACTGAACTTGAACTTGAACTTGCCATTCTCTTGCCTCAGCCTCCTGGAGTGCTGCGGTTAGAATGTGCACCATTATGTCCCACTTCAGATGTGTTATTTTAAATCTCACCTCTGTCCTCAAGTAGCAATAATAATATCAACAGCTATACTCAGAGGGCAGATCCAGAAGCCCTGGACTTTAAGACAGAGGAGGCTTTCAATGCCTGGCCAGAGTCTCTTCAAGCTCTGTCCCTTGTCCCCAGGAGCGCTGGTGGGTAACGTGGAAGCCTGGGATACAGACCAGACAGAAGCCAACAACCGCATCAGCTTCAGCCTGTCAGGGGCGGGTGCCAACAACTTCATACTCCGAGGTGTGGTGCTAGGATTTGGGAGGGCCAAGGGCGAACTCTCGCTGCCCTCAGACATAAGTCTGGACTATGAGGTCCAGGACTTCTTCCAGCTGGTGGTGAGTGCCGAGAACCCAGCCACCCAGGAGTATAAGGCCACTGCAGAAGTCAGAGTGACTGTGGTGGATGTGAATGACGAGCCGCCCACTCTGGTCGAAGCCTCACTGCAGGGCATCTCCGTGGCTGAGAATGGCTCACAGCATGGTGAAGTGGCTGTGGTGGTTGCCCAGGATGTGGACACTGGGGCCCAGCTGGAGATACAGCTGATGAACGTCATCTGCACCAAGGCCGGGGTTGACATGGGCAGCAAGTGTCAAGGCTGGTTCTTGGTAGTAGCCAACGGGTCTGTGTACATCAATCAGAGCGAGGCCATCGACTACGAGGCCTGTGACCAGGTAACACTGGTAGTGCGGGCCTACGACCTCAATACGGATCCCGGCTTCCAGGCCTACAGCATAAATGGTGAGGGGGCCTGGCTGATAGGGCTGCAGCATGGGGACCTTGGGGTGGGCGAAGCCCTGGCCTGGGACTCATAGGTGTGGCTCTGACTCCTGGCTTCAGCCCTTCCAAGCTGTGTCACTGGCAAAGTCCACCTTCTGTCCAGTGTGAAAGTTAAACAAAAACATGTATGCAGAGCATTTAGTTCAGTGCCTGGCATACAGTAGGTGGCTAATTAAAGTTACTAATGAGGCAACATAAAGCAAAGAACATACTTGTAGACCAAATGTATATTCATGCCCCACTTCTGACACCCAGTATCAATAATTCCATATTAATAACTGGCATATATTGAGTCTTTATGAGAACCAAGAACTATGCCTGATACATAGCTTCTCCCACTCCCTGTGCTAGAGCCAGAGATCAATTCTAGGGCCTTGCTCATGCTAGGCAAGTGCTCTACCACTGAGCTACCACCACTGAGCTACACACACACACACATAGTGGTCAGGTGGGATGATACACCTAGGCTGGCTGGGCCCCTTCTGGCTCACCACTCTTGCTGTGTGACTTTGGCAAGCTGCATAACCCTCTCTGAAGTGTAAGAATGATGCTCCCACCCACTCAGAGCAGAGAAGACCTTGCGGGGGTCCTGCATCAGGAGCTGGGAAAGGGACTGATGGGGCGATGTAGAGTGCGGCTAGGGCCCAGGCTCTTTGGGTCGGGCCTTCACCAGGCACCTTGAGCCAGCCAAGCTTGTCTCCTTAGGAAGCCTCACCATCACCATTGAGGACGTGAATGACAATGTGCCCTATTTTCTGCCGGAAAGTGAGACTTTTGGTAAGTGGCCACCCTGTCTTTACACCACCACACACACCTCCCTGTGCCACATAGACACCCTCGGGCACCTGATCCTCCTTAGGCCCAGGGAGCCCTTAGAAAAAGATAAATGGCTCTAATTCTACCTCCTCCAAGAGTTGCAAGTGGAGGGACACCTGAATTTTCCATTCCTGTTCTGCCTCATCAGATGATGAGGTCTGAGCCAGGCCTGCCCCTACTGGGCCTCAGTTTCTCCATCTGTACAATGGAGATGAATATCTAATTCAAGTATACCTGTCATGGGAGTCTCTTTTGGAAAAGACAGTGAGTGCAGGTTTGAGGGCTGAAGTCTGAGCTGGGCTTGTGGGTGGAGTGGGCCCGGTGGGCACTGCCCAACTGCACTAACCTTTCCTGCTCAACTTGTAGTGATCATCCTGGAACTCGTGAGACCCAACCAGCAGGTGGCTTCTGTTCGAGTGAGTCCTTGGCACCAGCCTTTGTTGGCCACATTAGCCTCAGAGGACACAGAGCTAAGGCCCTTGGCCTTTATGCTGCCCCCCCAAATGTCTGAACATGAGAAAGGGTGCACGCTTACGTAGGAAAACACAAACCTCAAGACAGAAACAAACACCTGCCTAATTGATCTGATCAAATTTCACTAATTGTTCAATTTAGTATTCATAAAAATTTCATGACCATGAACACCACTTTGCAGGCTTGATTTTTCTGACTACACCAGAATTCTTGAGTATGACAGAAATCAGAGCCTACTTTATATTAAGTGCATTCTTTCTAGTTAAATAATTTCCTCAGCAATGGTGTAAAAAGGCTTCCAGTTTGTTATGGTGTTGGATAGTGTGTTCAGCAGCTGGGAGTGCCAGTGCCGTGCTGGGGAGGCTTCCCCCAGGGACCTGGGGCTGAGCCTGGAAGGACCTCTCTGGGACTCAGTTTCTCTGTCTGAGAAGTAGCTAGTGGTTCTGGAAGATGCTCTCTGCAATGCCCTGGAAAGGACATTGGTGTACATAGCAGGCAGACAGGCGTAGATAGGAGATAGCCAGGCTAAGAGCCCATAAGACAAAGTGTTTTTCTTCTTTTCTCTTTCTGTTCTCTCTCTCTCTCTCTCTCTCTC
>NW_004524624.1:5944725-5990478 GCF_000260255.1 Octodon degus | reverse complement strand
AGGCGTAGATAGGAGATAGCCAGGCTAAGAGCCCATAAGACAAAGTGTTTTTCTTCTTTTCTCTTTCTGTTCTCTCTCTCTCTCTCTCTCTCTCTCTCTCTCTCTTTCTCTCTCTCTCTCTGTCCCCCAACAGAGTCTTGCTGTGTAGTTCAGGCTGGCTTTGAGTTTACTGTGGAGCCCAGGCTGGCCTCAAACTCACAGTGATCCTGCTGTGTCAGCCTCCCTAATGCTAGGATTAGGCACATGGTGGCACCACCATGCCAAGCAAGACAAGATGTTCTTGTGGGGCCTGTTTTCTCTCATACAATGGGGAGAGAAATTTTCACTCTTTGAGACCTTTCAAGCCTTAAAAAGTCAGTTGCCTAATCTTGGATCAGTTGTACTCCAGTGTCATGATTGTGGCCATGGTTCTGAACACTTTTTATTAACTGGAGACTTGAACAGCACCTGCTCATCTTTTTTTTTTGGTACTGAGGTTTGAACTCAGGACCTTGTGCTTGCTGGGCAGGCACTGAAGCTGCTGAGCTATATCCCTGGCCCAGCACTTTTTTTTTTTCTTTTTTCAGAACCAGGGATTGAACTCAGGCCCTTGAGCTTGCCAGGCAAGCACTTATTCTATTGAACCATCTCCCTGGCCCCCATCTGTTAATTTTAAACAATGATGTCGGTGGACTCGGGACTGTGTGTTGCTGTATTTTTCCCTGAAAGCCACTAGAACAAATAAGAACATTTTGCCCCTCCTTCATTCAGCTCATAGCCTACTAGGGGATTTCATACTCACATTAGTAAGCCCTGAAATGAGGGATCTAAAAGCAAAGTGCACAGTACATGCTTAGCAAATCTGAGTGTTCCTGTGCTTGTGAATACATGTGTGTGCTTGTGTGTGTGTGTGTGTGTGTGTGTGTGTGTGTGACTGGGGAAGATAACAAGGAAGGACTGCACATGGGAAGGACTTCGGATGATGATCGCTAAACTGGGGTTCAGGGCCAGAGGCTTGTCCAAGCTTAGATCTGCAGAGCAAGCTCACTGTGTTACAAATGCATTGGTGCTGTGGTAACACTGGAGAAAGCTGAGGAGGTTCTATGGACCAGCCTCCTGGGGTGTGGCCATAGCTTCTCCCTGTTGGGGATGGGAGGTGCTGTCTGGCCTGGCCTGGCATGGCCTGACTTGACCAACCCCCCTGTCATCCACTCCTGTTCCCAGGCCAGAGATGCTGACTCAGGGAACAATGGGGCCATCCAGTTCTCCATCCTCCAAGTGAACTTCATCTCTAAGGATGGTACCACGAAGCCTATCCAGGGCTTCTTCCAGATCTCCACATCCTCAGAGGCTGGCGTGTTTATTGGCAACATTGTGTAACTGTGGGCAGTCCCTGGTTGGGGAGGGATAGGGCTGGCACCCAAAGAGGGTGCGAGGCAACTCACCCATCCTGGGAGGAGTAAAAGCTGATTTCCAAGGACCCAGTCTTGCATTCCAAGATTAGTATGTGTTCCCACCCTCCATAGGTTAGTGACCAACCTCGATCCCACTCTCCAAGGCACTTACCAGGTGACAGTCATGGCCCAGGACAGACCTTCAGTGGGTCCTGCGCTGGAAGCCACAGTCCCTCTAAATGTGAGTACCAGTCCCCACCCTGGCCCCAGTGGGTGACCTCTGCTGCCTCCCAGATCTCCAGGGCCTCATCACCCCACACTCTTCTCCCTAGCTCTTCACGGTGAACCAGAATTATCGTGTGAGGCTGCAGTTCTCCACGTTGAAGGAGGAGGTGGGCACCAACGTGGAGCAGATTAAGGCGTAGGTCTCGGGAGGGAACAAAGGGTTGTGGGGAGGACAGGAGGGAGGTCTCTGATAAGAACTGGATGGAATATGTCTCAACCCTGATCCACCATTGACCTTGTACTTTTTTTTTTTGACCTTGTACTTTTTGACCCTATACCTACCATATTAGTCTGCATGTCCCTCAAAGCCTGGGTCCAGCCCAGGCAGAATAAGGCCTAAACACAGTGGTCACAGACAGTTCATAAGGCTGTGTACTGCACAAGCACACTGCTTGCTAAGCTGCAAACCCAGCCCAGAGGAAGGGGTTTCCTTTTCTAATCTGCACAAAGGTGCTGCCTGCTTAGACACAGAGTTGCTCAGTTCCTTTCTCATTCACCAACTCCTGATTCCACTGGCAGAGCCCAGGCCCCAGACCTGGGGGAAGGCTGCATCCTAAGCATCTGTGACACCTGTTTCTTTGTAGGGCCCTGACTCAGGCAACCAAGACTTCAGTCTACATTGTGAACATTCAGGACATAGACTCCTTGGCCAGGTACATGCCCCCTGCTACAGCAGATGGTGGTGGACAGACACCACAGCAGGGAGACTGACAGGTGGCTCTGAGCTGCTGACCTCCCATTCCCTGTTCCAGGGCCCAAGCCCACTCCTACATTGATGCCTACTTTGTCTTCTCCAATGGGACAGCCCTGACCCTGAATGAGCTGAGTCTGTGAGTGCAGCTGTCCTCGCGGCTGGGGGGCTGGGTGGAGGGTGGGCAGGAGGCCGGAGGATGCAGCAAGCCTAGGTTCTGAGTGAGATTCTGTGGCCAGGATGATCCGGCAAGACCAGGGAGCACTCACACAGCTGCTGCAGATGGGGCTGGTGGTGCTGGTGAGTGGAAGATGTGGCTATGGGGCTGGGGGGAGGGAGGTGGACCCCACAGCCAGCCGCCCTTATGCTCTTTTTTCCCCAGGGCTCCCAGGGGGATCAGGAGTCTGACCAGCCTAAACTGCTCACCAGTGCTGTCATAGGATTGACAGTGGCTTTGGTGCTGGTCCTTGTGGTCATGATTGTGGCCCTTGTGTGTGTTCAGAAAAGGTACTGCTCCCATCACCCTGGGTCTCCAGCTTTCCTCCTCCTGAGATATACAGACGTGGGGGTAGAAAAGGTTTGGGTTTAGGCATGAGGTATATGTGTGTCCCATTACCAGTCACCTGTTAGGAGATCTTCGATGAGTCTTCTCCCTTCCCCAAGCCTGTTTCCTCATCTGCAGAGTGGGCACCACACTAGATTCCTCCAAGTATTCAAGGCGGTCATGTGCATCTCACACCCAGCATAATGCCTGCCACAGGCTGCTGCTTTCCCTTTTAGCATGCACTGAGGGAGCAGTTGCACCTAGGTCTGCTTTTTATTTATTTTCTTCCGGTACCAGGGATTGAACTCAGGACTCTGCCCTTGCCAGGCAGGCACTTATTCTACTGAGCTATCTCCTGGCTCTTGCACCCAGGTCTGAGTCCAGGCTTTGCCACTGGCTGCCTGCATGGCCTTTGGCAAATTGCTTCTCTTTCTTGACTGTTCCTTCTGTAAAGCGGAGCTTACACGCTCACCTGTCAGGATGTCTGGGAAGCCACCCTGTCAAGGCCTCCACCAGGCAATCAGTGGGTGTTCAATGAAAGTGAGATTCTCCTCTTGGTTCCCCTCAGCAACAACCGGAAGCTTCGGGCTATGAAGGCTAGCAAGGAGGCTCAGAAGACCGCGGCGGGGGTGGTGCCTTCGGCCCCTGCCATGCCTGGGACCAATATGTACAACACTGAGCGGTGAGCAGGGGTCAAAGTGGCCAAGAGACAGGGTGAGGGGACTGTGGGCTGTGGCCTCTTGACCAAGCCTTCTCTCCAGGGCCAACCCCATGCTGAACCTCCCCATTGAGGGCTTGGAGTACCTTGCTTCCTCCAGCGAATTGGACCACGTCAGGTGAGGTGCCTGCCCCTCCCATTAATGACAGTGATGATGGCTGTGGTGACAGTGGTAGCAAGTCACGGAAGCAGGGGCAGTGGTGATGGTACAGTAGGCATGGAGGCAGCAGGGCTCCCAGTTGGGAAGACTGGGCCCCCCAACAACCCTGGCTGCATCACTGCCCCAACAGCCTCAACTCCCTGGACGACAATTCTGTGGACCTGGACAGGAACAGTCAGGAAACCAAGGTAAGACGGGGGATGAACTTCTGGCTTTACTTCCTTCTCTGAAGTGGGATAAAGGACAAAGCAAGGAGGGACCTGCTGCTGATGGGGGCAGCCTCACTTTGTGCACAGGCCTCAGGAAGCCCCATGCCTTGGGAGTATAGTCCAATCCCTGTATCTCCCCTCATTCATCATGTGACCTAGTAGGTGACTTCTTGCACCCTGCTCAGTTTTCTCATCTGTAAATGGGAATCAGAGCATTAACCTTGCAGGGCAGTGGTGAAGACTAAAGAGCAGGGGTAAAGGCGTCTGGCACAAAGCAAGTGCTCAAAAACCTTGCTCTGTCCCTTTTTGGCCTTTATATAAAAGCTGGTGGAGCAGGAGGAGAGATCTGGAGATGAATACACATAGTCTAGCAAAGCAGAGAAGGTAGCTCAATAAACACTACCAGGTATGTCTCTGTTCCCTGCTTGGACCAGTGGCAAAGGCTGTGTGGAACATAGGCAGAATATTTAGCCCCTCTGGGGCTCTTCAGATGTTCCACTGTTTACCAGGGACCGGAACACCAAAGACTGGAAAAAGCCCTTGAAGTACCTTGGGGAAGGTGGTGGTGTCCAGGGACCTGCCCCGTGGGTATCTGCAGCAGAGTAACGTGGCCTGGGAGCCTTGCCCTTCCCTAGGAAGGTGTATGACTGCTGTACATGTGTGGCAAGTCACCTGGAGACAGGGAAGAGCAAAGCACGAGAAATGTGGGAGTGTGTACCATGATGAACTGATGGGGCACTGGAGTAACCTGTCCCAGGAGATGCCAGATTCAACCAGGGGCAGCCCTGTGGTCAGGCCTTAGATCTGCAAGATGAGTGGTCACAACCTGCTCTGCCTCTTCCTGGCCAACCCAGTTCTTGGAGCATGCTTCTGCATCCCCTCCCTCCCTCAACATGGTGGCTACCGGTGCAGCCAGACTGAGATAGACTGGCTCCTTGGCACAAGACGCAGGGCTGGGTGGGACTCAAGACTGGACAGAGCACCAGGATGTGGCTCTGTCTGTGGGATGGGTAGACAAAGGCCAGAGATGACCCCAGGCTTACCCCTTCACCTGAGTCTATCAGCACTACCCCTGGCTGTGGCCCACCTCTGGGATACAGCTGCAGAAGACTGAGGTCCCAGGAGGAACAAGAGGGGATCCCAGCTGCGGAGCCATCTGGTCATGGGCTTGAAGGTCCCCCTGCACCCTAGGGCCTGGGACAATTACTCCATCTTCAGCCTTCCCTCCTCCCCTCAGAAGGAGTCTCTGAACAGTGTGCCAGCACCACATCCCGAGCCTGAGCCCCTGAAGGCCGTGCTGTCAGGAAGAAAGGCAGACCCAAGGGGACAGCAGCGGGAGGGCTTGTCCTTCATCAACACTAGTCTGGACACCACAGACCTGTGATGGAGGCCCCACTTTCCAGCATCCCGGAAAACACACCCACTCTTCTCTACACCCACTCCTCTCTTGATGTGATAATATATGGTATTGCTTTGCCTCCTGCTGTCAGTCAATCACCCGCACACAAGGATTGGGGAAAGATTTTATTACCAATGTATACTGTGACAGTTGTAGCCAAAAATTCAAGGCTGGAGGAGTGGGGACAAGGGCACTGGGTGGTCACAAGGGACTTGTGGGGGCTCACTGCATGGAGGGGGGGACAAGGGGCTGTAGAGGGTGGTGTTTAAAGGACAACTGTGGTTGTAGAATGAGTGCTCTATCCTGTCTCCAATTGCCAAGACTAGCTGTCACCCAAGCTTCGGTGGCCAGAGGTCATCTGTGAGCTTCAGTGTAACCTCTATTCCTGTTTTAGATTCTCTGTCCTTCCTGTGCTGTCCCTCTCAACTGAGGCCCCAGTTGGCCTTTGCCCCCTCTGGGAATTGTGAAACAGTGAGGGGTGTGTGTGTGTGTGTGTGTGTGTGTGTGTGTGCGTGTAAGGTGGTGGGAAGGGAGGAGTTAGAGAGGACATAGGGCCAGGGTTGAGGGTGGGAGAGGGGATAGGGGAAGGACCACCAACAGCATGCAAGAGACGCCCGCCCACGGGGCTGTAGCACTGTGTGGAGATGCACTCATGCTCACAATCCAGGAACTCAGGGGCCACCAGGGCCTCACGTTCCAAGCTTAGCATACTCGGGGCCTCACACACCAGTCCTTGCACTCATGGAGGGTCACTTACAGATTTGCATGCAGTCTTTCCCAGCTCTTGGGATTGGGGCTCCCTGGAGACTTCTGTCCCAGGCTGACCATCTCAGGAACCTGCCTCAGCTCTACAGGGTGGGGGTAGGAAGTAGGGGTGCCCAGCAGGTCCCCGCCTTGCCCAGTGTGACCAGGACAGAGTAGCTTAGGGCTGAGAGGGCACAAGGGGGTGGCAGGGTCGGGTTTATGAGCTCATGGTCACCAAGGGGTTGGGTAGAGGGTACTCATTTGTGTGGGAAAGGTGAAGCCCCTCGAGGCTGCCACGGCCCTGGAGTCCTGTCCCACACCGAGGACACCCCTTCTAGGGGCCTGAGATCCAGAAGGGAGCCTAAGACGGTTGGTGACCTGGGTGTACAAAACGGGGGCAGCTCATTCGGCTGTGGGTCCTGCCCGCGAGCAGCACCGCGGCCGGCGCACACTCTGCAGCAGCGCACGGAAGAGGCCGGGTGGGCGTTTGGCAGCGCCATCTGGGGGTGCAGTGCGCACAGAGCCCGCACGACCGGGGCCTGCGCGAGGGGCGGGCAGAGGCGCAGGTGCCCCTTGGCGGCCATGCTCCTCAATCTGTCGCTCCAAATGCTTCTGGATGGCCATCCCCAACACTTCCACTTCCATGGAGGCGCCGTACACCTCCCACGTCATGCCCTTCTCGTCCCAGCTCACGTCGCGCACTGGCTCAGCCGCCTCTTGGGGCGCCAAGGCGGCGGCCAGCGCTGAGCCTGGCCGCACCCGCACTTCGGGGAAAGCAGGGGGCGCGGTGGGTGGTGCAGCGGACTGTGGTGTCATGGGCCCGGTGGCCACCGAGCGCGTCTCGGCAGCGCCCATCGACACCTGGAGGCCTGCGTCCCGGCGCGAGGGTGGCTTGGGCATGGGGCTGGGTGCACGAGATGCTGCTTGGAAACTGAAGGCCGGGCCTCCTGCACCATCCTGCGGAGACATGGGGCTCACGGCCACCGACACGCAAGCCTGTGAACCCGCCTGTGTTCCCGCGTCTTCGCGCGGCGGCGGAGGGGCGCTCGCGTCCCACGATGGCGCCTTGGTGAAGTTGTCACGAGTCCGTGGGCCCTGTGGAGGAGCTGCAGCCTCCACTCTAGGGCTTCTGTCGGCCACAGCTGCCCCCAGCTCTTTCTGGCCCAGCATGGAGGCCTCTGTGTTGGGCATGGGCTGTGGCTCCACACGGCTGCTTCCACCAGCCCCGGGAAACTGGGCTGAAGTGTAGGGTTTGCCGTCTGGTTGCCTGGAAGAGGAAGGCATGGCCTTTTCTGGGGACGGAAGGACCACCTTTCCCGAGGACGGAGACTCTGCTTTTCTCGGAGATGCAGAATCAGCCTTTCTCTGGGATGCAGACTCCACCTGTGCAGCCCCAAGGAGCTCTGCTCTTCCTGATGTCGCATTATTCACCTCAGAGGCCTGTGGCTGCTCCTTCTGCAGAGACCATACCTCTGCTTTTTCCAATGAGGAGGCACCCTCATGCCCAGAGATTTTTGTTTCTGCTTTGCCCTCAGCCTTCTGCTCCACTCTCCCCAAGGCCCTGGTTTCCATCTTTGTGGGATTCACAAAATTCTCCTCTAGAAAGAGAGGATCCACCTTTTCCTCTGGGACAGCTTCTACCTTTCCTGAGTTCATGGGATCCATCTTTTCCAGGGCTGCTTTTCCGGGAGCTGTGGGGACCACCTTTCCTAAAGACACAGCGTCCGTGTCTCCAGTGGAGACAGTGGCTACCTTTTCCCCAGCCACGGGATCTACTGCGCTGGAGACTGGAGGATCTGCCTTTCCTAAGGCTGTAGGACCTTCTTTCTCCAAGGACTGTGGATCTCCTTTCCTCTCAGCTTTTACTGCTGGTGTGGGACCCCAGGACCCCAGGGACCTAGGATCCTCTGGTCCTGAGGACACAGGGTCTATCTTTCCTAAAGACTCAGGGCACTGTTCTCTGGAAGGTGATGGTTTTATGCTTTCCATGATTGAGGGATCCACCCTTCTGGAGGACACCAGGTCCTCTCTTGCTGAGCATATAGTTTCTGTCTTCCCCAAGGACATACGTTGTTCCTGTCCAGGAGACAAGGGCTCTTGCTTTCCTGAGGACATGGGATCTGCCTTTCCCAAGGAGAGTGGACCCATCTTGCTTGAATACACAGGATCTACACTTTTCACAGATGTGGGATCCATCTTTCCTGAAAACACAGGATCCATCCGTCCAGCAGACACAGTTTTTGTCATTCCCATAGTCACTGGACCTCCCTCTCCTGAGGAGCCAAGGTCTATTTTTCCCAGGAACTGAGGGTCCTCTTTTATAGAGGACACAATTTCTGTATTGCCCATGTGTGCAAGGTCGGTTGTCCCCACATGTGTAGGATCCACCTTTCCCAACGACCTAGGAGCCACTGTTCCAGAGGACATAGGCTCTGTCTTGCCAGATGACCCTAGAGCTGGCTTTCCCAAGAGTGCAGGATCTGTCTTTTCTGTGGACACAGAATCTATGCTCTCCAAAGAAACAGGATTCACCTTCTCTGAAGGCCCAGAATGTCTCTTTTCCAAAGACAAAAGATCTACTTTTCCAGAAGGTATATTGCTCACCTTTTCTGAGGACACAGGGTGCTCCTTTCTAGAACACTCGGGCTCCTCCTTTCTGGGGGATGTGTGATCCATGTTGCCTGAAGATACAGGGTCTATCTTTCTCAAAGACCCAGGATCCTCCTTCTTTGGTGACATAGTTTCTACTTTGCTGGAGCAGATTGGATCTACTTTTCCTAGATCCCCAGGATCCCCCTCCCTTGGAGTCATGAGATCTATCCTTCTAGGAGCCATAGGAGCCCCTTTTCCGGAGATCACAGGCTCTGTCTTTCCTGTCAGCATGGGCTCTGTTTTCTTTGAGGACCCAGAATCTTCCTTGCCTGCAGAAGTGGAATCGGCTTGCTGTGAGGACTTGGAATACATCTCTGAGAACATGGGATTTCTGTCTTCTGAGGACATGGGATCAATTTTCACTGAGGATACAGGCTCTAGTTTCCTAGACAAGGTGGTTTCTGGTATCCCTGAGGTTGAGATTCCATGTACCCCTAGTGTCTCCTTGCTAGCTGCCTCTTGAGGGGAGACACAGATGGAAGAGGGGCAGGCCGAGCTCCCAGAAGGCCCCTCAGAGCAAGAGGCCCCTTCCCCAGCCCCACTGGGGTTGCTGTGTCTAGAGTCCATGCCTGGGCTTCGGTCAGGTGTTTGACTGAGGAGTGCAGGGCTGGCCTTTTGTTGGGAGGGGCAGTCATCCCTCATGGCCGGGCGAGCACCCAGGTTCCCATCCTGTGGGCAGTACAAGGGTTCTGAGAGGCTGGAGTCCTTCTGAAGCAGCAGGAGCCAGGCTGGGTCTTCAGCACTGCTCATTTGTCCTTATGGCCATACTTGAGTCCAAGGCTGCTGTCTAGTGCTGAAACACAATAAACGCAGACTCAGACTTGGGAGATTCGGTGGAGAGCAGCCTGCATAAAGGCCTTTTCCTGCTCATCCTTGCCTAGCAACCCAGCCTCCTCACTGGGTTCTCTGCCTCTGTCTAGTCCCCTCCTGTCCACAGAGCTTGGTCTAAGAACATGAATACAACCATATCACTCCCCTGCTTCACTGTGCCCCATAGCCCTCTAGATAGGAGGGTATGCAAAGCACTTCACGACTGCCCACAGCCTGACCTTTCACATTTATCTACTGTCTCCCCATCTTTGGCAGCCTACCCCATGCAATATGCTACCCTGAAGTTACTCATATGCCTCTAGGCCAAGGCTGCAAGCTCTGATGCTATAGGGGCCAGATCAGTCATTTCAGTGAGGGAGGCAGGTTGGGTATAAAGCATGAGGGAATCCTGTGCACTCTGGCAAATTGCAGCTCGTATGCCCTGTCTCTTTGGGGCTGGGCTCCATGAGCCAAGTGCTGCTCTGGAGAAATGAAACCTAATAGTCCTAGCTCTTCTAGTACCTTAAGTGCAAAATCTAGACTCTAATATAAAATATGCTAATTAATTCAAGATTTAAATAAAAAACCCAAAACACTATGTGGGCCAAGGAAAATATGTCTGTAGGCCACCAGTTTATGTCTGGGTAGGCCCTGGGGAGCTGTGAATGGTTTATAGCCAAGAAAAGGACATAGTCAGATAATTGTATTTGCAAAGATTCCTGTAGGATATGTGGAGGCTGGGCAGGAGGATTGGGCTGGCCAAGACCTAGGAGGAGGCATATGAACAGTTCAATCTTCCATTCAAGCAATCCCTCATTCATTCATATAGTCCCCTCCCTGCAGCAGGCCCTGAGCAGTTGCAATAGTCTAGGTGAGGATGGTGCAGAAAAGGCCCTGAAGATGAAAGGCAGAGGAAGAGAGCCAAGAATTCCAGAGAAAATCAATAAGAATCAATGGCTGTAGTTGATGATGGTGAGGGTGGCCTTCAGGATATTGGCTATGGTGGGGGTTGCTAGTAGATGGTGCTGGGTGGGAGTGTGGGACTTGGCCCATTCCAGATGAGCTCAGTTTGTGGTGAATCTACAAGTGACTCCATTCTATTGCACACTCAGCAGCCCACAGTGAGCAGGTGAGTAGAGTTCCCAATTCCCCCCAAACCTGCTCCAAAGTCATCTTCCTAGTGCTCAGGCAACAATCCTAGGGTCACTCTTGACTTTTTCTCATATCCCATGTCCTGTCCATCAGCAAAACACAATGGATCTACCTTTGATTCTGGCCACTGTCCTGGGCTAACCCCCACTTCATATTTTCTGGGTTACCCTTGCTTTCCCCATCCAGGTTATTCTCAAACAGCTACCAAAGGGGTCTTAGTAAAACCCAAGGTAGATCATGTCCTGTCCAGAACCACACAGTCTTCCTACCTTGCACAGAATACAAGTGAATTCACAGCAACTCAAGACCCTGCATGCCATTCACCTTTTATAGCCTTTTCTCTGACTGCCTTCTTTTCCATTGTGCTGTTTCAGCTCCCTACTTGTGGCTGCCACACTGATCTTAGATATGCCCTGCCTTGGGGACTTCATACTCTATGTTTCTTTTGCCTAGAATGCTGGGAGATATGCTGGATAGGAGCTGTGGAGTGCAGTATCTAGGTAGTCCTTTCTTTTTTTTTTTTTTTTAAATTTTATTTATTTATTTGTGTGTGTGTGTGTGTGTGTGTGTGTGTGTGTGTGTGTACAGCTCAGCCTGCCTGGGGGCGGGGCTGGCTGGCATGTGGTTCTGGGGGATTGAACCGCGGTCCCTGTGCTTTGCTAAGCTTGTTCTAAGTAGGTGCTTTAGACCACTGAGCCATCTCACCAGCCCCCTAGGTAGTCCTTTCCCTGAGTCCTTTGCTGTCCTTTTGCATATAAAACAGCCTCCTCCTCAATCCTGGGTAGTATTCTCTGTCTGTTTGTGCCACTGAATTTTTCTCTATATTAACCGTTACCATCTGACATTACATATATATTTCACTGTTTCTCTTATTATAATTCCAGCTCTAGGAGGGTGAAGACATGGTTGTGCAAACTGATATGCTCCCCAGAGTCAAGAATAATGACACACACACACACAGAAAAAAGAATAATGACACAGTAAATAGGCTCTGAATAAATATTCATTACACCAATGACTGAATAATCTTTCTAAGATGTGGGTCCAACCATACTTCTCTTGGTTCAAAACTCTGTTCATTCTTATTAGAAAATTAAGTTAGTTGTAATGTTTTTTGAAGAACACTTATGATTTTATGTCAATGTTTATAATGCCCATAGCATTACAGCCAGCAAGCTCACTTCTAGGCATAGTCCTGGCAGTAGAGTCATAATGCATCCAGCACAAATGTGGGGCTGGTAATGTGCAGAAAACCAGGGAGCAGGGCTTGGAACATGTGGGCCAATTATCCAGAACAGCACCTAGCTGCTAAAATGTGTGGATTAGTAAGGGAAGATGTTCCACATAAACAGAATGAAAAAAGACATGAAGGGTTCGGCATAGCTTCTAGGGTCCCAGGCAAGCAGCCAAGCAGAAGATCAGACACATATTGATGGGTTTATTTACAAGGAGAAAATTTCCACATGGAATCACACAAAACTTTTAGTGGTGATTGTGTCATTTCAGTAAGTCTGGGGATTTGAGAGTGGAAGAGACTTTTTTTTTTTAAATTTTATTTATTTATTTGTGTGTGTGTGTGTGTGTGTGTGTGTGTGTGTGTGTGTGGCCAGCTCAGCCCACCAGGGGGCGGGGTTGGCTGGCATGTGGTGCTGGGGGATTGAACCGCGGTCCCTGTGCTTTGCTTAGCTTGTTCTAAGTAGGTGCTTTAGACCACTGAGCCATCTCACCAGCCCAGAGACTTTCTTTTTGCACCTCACTTTGTGATGTTTGAATTTGGGTTATACGTGCACAAAGCAGAGTCATGCCTTGCTTAATGATTGAGATGTGCCCCAAAGGATGTCTTCTTGATGTTATTGTAGGAATAGAATGGACTTAGAAACAAACACAGGTTGGTCCGGATCAATAACTCAGGGTAGGTGTGATGGCACATGCCTGTAATCCTAGTACTTGGGAAGCTGAGGCAGGAGGATTGCTGCAAATTTGAAGTCATCCTGGGCTACAAAGTGAGCTCAACTGCATAGGGAAATAGTCTCTAAAACACACACACACACACACACACACACACACACACACACACACACACGTAGGCTTTTGATACAATCAAGAGATGTGTTAAACAAAAGATGGATGAGCCTGCTGCTTGGGTAACACAGCAGACTGTCTTGTAGTAAATTTGATTTGTTTATTTTTTGTGGTGCTTGGGATTGGACCCTGAGCATGTGCACTGAGCTACATCCCCATCCCTTTTTTGGTTTCACTGCTGGGGATTAAACCTACAACCTAGCACATGCTCAGGGACTAAGCCATATTCCAGCCTGACCCCCATTCCTTTTTAATTTTAAAAAATTTTATGACAGGGGGTCAGCCAGATAGCTCAGCAGACTAAAGTGCATACTAGGGGACCAGGATTTGATCCTCATGCAGTGCCAGCCTTGCCCCCTGGCACACTGAGCTGGTGATTGAGACTGGGCATGGTGGTGCCTGCCTGTAATCTCAGCACTTAGGAGCCTGAAAACAAGAGGCCGACCTGTGCAGTGAGACCCTGTAGACCCTGTACTAAATACATTAAAAAAAAAAATTGAGACAGGGACTTGCTAAGTCAATAAATTGTCTAGGCTGACCTTGAACTTGCAGTCCTCCTGCCCTAGCCTCCCAGGCTGATGCACTCACAGGCATGTGCCACCATGCCTAACTTTATTATTATTATTATTATTATTATTATATTATTATTATTATTACTATTTTTTTTTTGAAGTAATGGGGAGTGAACTCAGGACCCTGCACTTGTCAGGCAGGCACTTATTTATGGGCCAGGCTATCTCCCCGGCCCATAAATTTATTATTTTTAACTTTATTTTTTAATAGGTAAGAATATGCTTCAAAATAATAATAAAAAGTACAGTACACTAAATACATAAACCAGTAACACTGTTACAATATTATCATAATCCATTATTATATACTGTGCAAATTGTGATACACTCTTTTTTTGTCTATTTGAGACAGGGTTTTGTTACACAATTTAGGTTGGCCTTGAACTCATTTTGTTGCCCAGGCTGGCTTTGAACTCACAGTGATCCTCTTGCCTCAGTCTGCAGGATTACAAGGGTGTGTCACCATATCCTGCCCTGTGATATACTTTTCTCTCTTTTTTTTCTTCTTTTTTGCAGTACTGGGATCAAACTCAGGACCTTGTGCTTGCCAAGAAGTAGCTTACCCTGCTGAGCTATATCTCCATCCCTACCCTGTGATACACTTTTATGCAACTGGCAACACAGTACATTTATTTATACAAGCATCACCACAAACATGTAATGTGTTGTACTAAGATATGACACAGGTTTTGTTATATTCATATGGGACCCGGTCTTTCAGTGACCAAAATGTTATGTGCTTCATACTGTATTTAAAAAAAAAAAATCACAGGAAAAAATGGAAACTTTTAATGAGTCTCTATCACCTTTAATCCATCTCTTTAATGTAATTCTAAAACCCTATCTCTGTTTACCTGCTGGGATTTATCTTTCATACTTACTATTCCTACCCTCAAAGAATGCACACATGCACACACACACACACCCACACACACACACACACACACCCACCATGGAGACACCTCTTTGGCCTTGTCTATAAACTTGATGGCCATCTCAGTTTCTGCTGGGGTCTTTGCCCCTCTCCTCACCTGGCTACTGCTTGTTAAACCTTCAGGTCTCAGTGTAAACGCCTCCTCCTCCTCTAGTGAGTCTTCTTTGCCTACCAGCTACCTCTGTGTTCCCACAGTCTCTTGTTCTTTGCCTAATGAGAAGCATGACATGCTGCATGACCCATTTACACTTCTGGGTCCCTGGCTACCCTTGAGTTCCTGTATGGGGGCTCCACTGTTACTGTTTACTGCTGGGTCCTCTGGCTTTGAGCTTGAGACCTGGGGGGTGGGACAGGAATCATCACTAAGATGGAGACACAGGGGAGACAGTTTTGAGAGGATGGGTGGGGTATTGGGGTTTTTTTTGGAGATCGACTGCAGTGTCTGTGGGCTTTATTGGGGGCATGCAGGAATCAGCAGAGAGACAGGTCTGAAGCACAGGACAGATTTTGGCTGGAATTCTTTGGATCTGATTTTCATCAGCATAAAAAAGAGGAGTTGGAAGGTCATCAGTCTGCAGGAGTCAGAAAGGCATCAGATTTTAGTGCTACAGATGATCTTTTGCTTTGTGATAGCAACTTGAGAAGGGTTGAATTTTTTTTCTCCCATGAGACAAACAATAGAGCAAGGGAGGTGACTGAAGACTCCTAACATCCTCAGAATGAAGGAGACAAGAGGGAGTGGTGGGCACTGTAGGAAGCCAGAGAACATTCATCCCTTCAAAAGGGGTAACTACACACATTTCCTGCCAGTGGTGGCCAAATAGGAATTCACCAATTCACTCAACATTTATTAAGCACATATACAGTGTTCTAGGCACTGTTTTTGGTGTCAGGGATATAATAGCAGGGAATATATGGTCTCTGACCTCGATATGCAGAAAGATAGGAAAGAGTGTAAAAACAGGAGCAAATGAATGATAGAATTTCAAATACTGGGTGATGTGTTTGAAGCAGTTGGCAGCTGGTTTGGAGATGTGGCCAAGAGAAAGACCACTCTGAGGAGGTTAGCATCTGAACCCACCATGAAAAGGCCAGGGTGGCTGGAACAGAAGTGGAAGTGGGAGACAGAGGCAGGGAGGAAGACAGGCGTGCAGGCCTAGGGGAAGGGGAGCTCCTCCTAAGGGAGCCTGGGAAGTCCCTGGAATGTTTTGGGCAGGGGAATCAATAGCTTATTCTTGGATAGGTATTCTGATTAATTGAGCAAAGTTTAAATCTCGATTAAAAAAATATTTTAAATATGAATGTGTGTGTGTGTGTGTGTGTGTGTGTGTCTGTCTGTCTGTCTGTCTGTGGTATTAGAATAAGGATTTTTTTTTTTTTTTTGCTCCGAATGCCCTCAGGGCTGGTTTGGCTGGCTGGAGTGTTGTGGGGATGGAACTACAGCAACCTGAGGCTGACAGCTTTGTGGAAGCAGCCACTTAAAGAACTGAGCTAGGGCCAGGCCCCCTGTGGTATTAGAGATTGAACCCAGGACCTTTACAACAAGCTACATAATCATCCTCCCTGCTTTTTAAAAATGTATTTTGAGACAGAGTCACACTAAGTTGCTTGGCTGTCCATTGTGAGTTTGAACCTGCAATCTTCGTGTTCCAACCTCCCAGAGTGCTGGGATAAGAGTTGGCCCATTTTTAAAATAACATGCAGGCCAACCAAAACACTCCTGTAGGCCAACTTTGACCTGAGACCACTGGCTTGTGACCTCTGATCTATGGAAGAGCCTTTACAAGACAGAGTGACTGGGCAGATGGGCAAGAGAAGGGGCCCATTTCTGGTGAGGGATAAGATTTACTTGCCATGCTTGCCTTGGTTTCCTTCTCTGGAAAGCAGGAATCTGACAGCATAGGGAGTTTAAGCCACAGCTGAGAGGAGTTGGGAAAGGTTGTAGGAGAGGTGCTCCTGGTGCTCACTACCTCTCATTCGAGCTCTGGTGATCCAGCTCTGAGGTCCCCACACACCAGCCCAACCAACAAGCTCTTCCCTTCAGAGAGAGGCTCAAACATAAAGTCCAGACAATTTACCACTTATCAGCTCTGTGGCCTCAAGCAAGGCCCTGCCCTTCACTGGCAACCCTGAAGAGCCTCCCCCATGCTTCCCCAGGGCTGCTGTGAGAATTAAAGGGGTGCACACGGCTCTGCTCACTGTAGGGCTGGGCTGTGTACATGGAAGGCCTGTGTTTATCTCCTCAGCCTGTCAGAGCCCAGCTGTGCTCCCAGGAGGGGGCAGAGGGAGAGGGCCTGCACAGACACTCAAACTAGCACAATCTGGCCTTCCGAGTGCCTGTTTGACCCAGAGTGCTAAAATAATTTTTTTTAAGTCAATTTAAAGTAAAGGCATGCACTAATCAATACATAAAATTTAAAAGATTTGTGAGAGAATCAGGTTCTGCACAAATCTGGGAAACTAAAATTTGGCAATGTGAGTATGCTTTCTGCATAGCAACAGTCAGCTGGAGCCTCCAAGGGGCTCCTCAGGTGAGCGTGGCCTCTCCAGTCAGCCAGTCTTCACTCCTTTCTATGGGTGGTCCTGAGGCTGACTGTTGCCATCAGTCATTGCATTTGCAGCCAGGTGTGGTAGCATATGCTAGTGACGCCATCATTCAGGGCGTAGAGGCAGGAGACCTGCTGTGAGTTCAAAGATAGCCCATACTATATAGCAAGTTCAAAGCCAGCCTAAACTACAAAGTGGGAGCCTTCTCAAAGAACATCAAATCACTGCATTTGCATAATCCAGCCCCTCATGTATGTTACTCTTCTGGTCTACTGCCACCTAAGGTTTTTTTTTTTTTTTTTTTTTTTTTTGAGACAGTCTTGTTATGCAGTTTGGGCTGCCTTTGCGCTCACTTTCATAACCCTCATGCTGCTCTCAAGCCCTAAGTGATCCTCTTGTCTCAACCTCTTGAGTGTTGGAATTATAGGCGTGCGTCACTAGGCCCTGTTGCCACCTAAGTTTTGATCCTTGACCTAGATGCCAAGAAAGGCAGGAAGTGTCCTTGCAAAGACACTGTATGTGTTATATTCTGTTTTCCAGAGGAGAAAACTGAGGTTCTGAGAGGCAGGCATGGCCCAGTTGGACATGTTTCCCCTTTGCAAACCTCCCTGGAAGAGGCTGGTTTCCAAGTTCCCAGCTAGAAGTTCTTAGCTACTAAGAGGGGATCAGGTGCAGAGTAGGGTGAGAGAGGCTGATGCAGGAGGTAGAAAGATGTGGGGTTAAGTCCCAGTTTAGTTACTCACTTGGCTTGTGACTTCCTTCCTTCCTGTCTGTCTGTCTGTCTTTTTTTGTGGTATTGGGGACTGAATTGGTTTGTGACTTTCAGTGATTTTTTTCCTACCTCCCTAGACCAATCTGTGAAATAAGAGCTATCTGCCTGAGAACAGTACCAGAGATGCTGTTCCTAAACAGTTCTACCGGGTCCTTTCTGGCTCTAAATGAAACCTCAGCACCCTCATCCATCTCCTCTCTTCCCATCTTCCTTCCAGAACCTGATTACATCACTTTTTGTCTGTGTGCTCAGCTCTGGGCCCACCACCCTCAGGTTCATTTTGTCATCTGAACTCCACAATAATGGCATGATGGAGGTGTTATCATCCCATTCTGCAGATAAGGACACTGACATAAGAAGAAGAAAAGAATTGACTAAGGACATGCAGCTGAGGAGAGGAAGGGTTGTAGTTCGAAGTTGTGTCTGAACCCAAAGTTTTATTTCTTCCCAGTGATGTCAGCCAAGATCTTAGACACTAACATTTGGCTCTTATAACCTCTTTCTGTTCCTTGAAGTAAGGCCAATGCTCCCCTGAATCTCATGGACTTCAGAGGCATCAGTGCCAGGGAATATGCAGGAGAGGAAGCAACTGTCCCTACATACACATACACCTACCTGCAGGAACATACACATCCTATGAACAGATGAGCCTGCATAAAGTTAGGTGCACATGACCTAACTGAAGATTGAAATAACCCAAAGCATATGCAGTAATTCACTTGGTGTACAAGGAAGTGAACAGACTACTTGTGGAAGTCTGCCCTACCTTAGGCCAGTATGGGGCCAGGATCTGGTTTCTGAGTTTTCTGCTTAAGAAAGCTTGATATATGTCACTTCTATGTGCAGAATGGCCCACATATGTGTTTTCAACTCGTGGGAGTCACTTACACTCTGTGAGTGTGTGCATGTGTGACCACATGGCTTTGTAGTCAGGCTCATGGGACAGGTGGCCCGGGTGTGTGTGTGTGTAGGCATGTGGGTCCCACTTGCATGCAGAGCAGCCCCTGTAAATGCACAGAGACCTGGCTAACCTGTTCATTTCTCTCTAGGATTTCTTCCCAGTCTGGAGCCATCCCTACTCTCTCAATCCAGGGCCAGAGCTGCCAAGCACCTGCAAGCATCTCTTCCCATGGTAACACGATAAAGGCTTGTGAGATTTTGGCAGGCATGTGTGTCTGTGAGTGTGTGTGAAAATCTCAGTCTGCTGCCTCTTGTCCGCTCCTCTCCAAGGACCTTCAAAGGAGAAAAGTCTTCTGTGTGGGGCTGTAAGAGAACTGGTGTAGCAAAGGGTGACAGACCTTCCACAGAAGCAACCCCTAGACCAGTGATGGGGAACCTTTTAGCAATTTCAATGATACAAACAGCTTGCTGTGGCAAGCATGCCATAGGTTTGCCACCACTGCTCTAGACCACTGCCCATCTGTTCATCTGTCCTTCCATCCAGAGGACAAGAATGGAGTGAAAACTCGAGCTAGTGTGGGTGGCAGTGAGCGACAAACTGAGAGACTGTGTGTGTGCTAGAGAATGTGTTCACAAGTGTGATAGCCTACTCCAGGGTTTAGGGGCACATAAGGGACACCATAAGCAGTGTGAACAGGTACAAATAGATCAGAGTAGGCTGCAAGAGTGGCTTCAAGAGTATTTAATCAGGAGCCATTGTCAGTATGCTGTGATCCATAATGGCTGGTGTGAGTGTGTGGCTGTGCCTGGGTGTGTATGTGAGTTTCCCACCTGGAGTACTGGCTGGGTACACAGGTGGCCACACTGCTGACTCTGATGGAATGACCCAGGGCCATACCGTGTGTGTGTGCGTGTGTGTGTGTGTGTGTATGTGTTATGTGTGAGTGTGTGTAAGACCTGTTGGCCTAGCCCGGGGACGAAGCGCTGTGTATGAATGTGGTGAGTGTGTAACCTTGTCCCAGAGTGTGTGCCACACTGGGTGTGCAACAGCGAGTGTGCTCAGTGGTGCGAATAGAGCCACTCAAGCACCGAGCTCCTTCAAGGAAGGAGATGAATCAACGAGGGTGGACCCCCTCCCCCCCGGTGGCGGGAAGCGCCCCCTCCGCACCGCCTTGCGAAACAAAGCATCCAACCACTGCGAGGCTGGACGTGGGCCCCCAGTCCTACAAGCAGGGCGGCTTGGCCCGCAAGGCCCCTGGGGGGTTCAGCCCAGCTGCGGGACCCGCCCCCGCCCCGCCCCGCCCAGCTCCAGTGAGGAGCCTGGAAACGGACGCTCACAGCCTCCAGCCGAGGGCCACGCACACCTGGACACCTGCCGCGCTGCGCGAGTGGCTCAGGGGGCTTTCGGACCCTGGACAGCGGCTGCGGGGCGGGCTCCAGCGCACAGAGGGGGCCGAAGCTGTGGCTGGCTAGGGGCCGCAGGTGAGGGCGGGGGCTTACCTGGCGGTGCAGCTGCTCTGCTTGTCGTCGTCGCTGCCCTCTGGTTCTCGTTGTCGCCACCCAAGCGGCCTCGGCTGGTAGGGCCGGGCTGGCCGGCAGACCCGAGGACTCGGAGCCTCTGTCCCCCGAGCCTGCTCCGCGCTCCCGCCCCGCGCCCCGCCCCGGGCATGCGCGCTGGCAGCCTCGGAACTGGGAGGGGGCGGTGCCGGCAGGACCCGGGAGCCGAGGGAGGGAGGGGCGCCCCTCAGCTGCCGCCCCTCACCCTGCCTGTGCCTGCGGCCACTGGGCTCCTGGATCCCCTGCCCTTCTCAAACTGGTTCCCATTTCACAGAGCGGGAGACTGAGGGGCGAGAGGCTGCCCGTTTGCTGTGCGCCTGCCAGGCACGCTGTGTCTGATCTCAGCCCGGAGAGCCCCGCAAACACTGTCTCGTTTCCCCGAGGAGGGGGTTTCTGCTCAGTTAGATGTGACCATTTGTCCGAGAACGTGCGGCGCCTGCAAGAGACCTCAGGTCGTTGGGATCTCCAAGCTCCCTCAGCGAGGAAATTTCCCGCCTCCCCCTCGGCTGCACTTCCGGCCTTCTCTGCCCCCCCCGCCCCGCCCCCGGCCCTTTGTCTCGCCGCTGCCCACGCTCCGGAGAGTGGCGGGGACGCAAGCGGTGGTGCTGTGGGAGAGGCACCCTCCATTCTGCCTCTGCCCGCCTCCACAAGCAGGGTGCCTGCCTATCCTCCAGTCTGTGCAAGCCTTCTCCCAGTAGATTCCCTCGAGCAAGTCATGTCGCCTCTTTGAGCCTCAGTTTCCTTATCTGTAAAATAAGACTAACACGAATCACCTGAACATCTGAAGTAGGTGTTCAGGGGCTTCCTGTTGAATCTGAATTGTGGAAGATATGAGAACTCGCTGCCCTCTCCGTCCAGATTTTATAGTGGAGAAGTGTTCCCTTTTTTGTTAGATTTCCCAGAGAAAATAACTGTAATTGTCCTGAAGGTGATAAAATCCATTCGCACTTGCACTACCTACTAAAAACGGTAACAACTAATGTTAATAAAATTTTTATTAGGCTCAGACACTGTGCTAAGATTTTGTTTGCAGGTTTCATCTAATTTCAATTTCCAATCACACAGGAGCAAGTTAATATTAACACTAGTATCTCACCCACGTTTTTTTCAGATAAGGAAACATATAGATCAGTAACTTGTTCGTAGTCACACAGCTAGTTGATTGTGCAGCTGGGATTACAAATTTATAAAATTTAAACCCTGTAGGTCTCACTCTTAATTATTATTTTTAGTCTTCTTTTCTCTTACCAGGGAACTGTAAGTCACTGTGACCTTACAATCTTTTAAAAATCTAGATGGCAAGTGAAGAGAATCAGTGAATACACCCTTTTCCCCATATCTCAGAGAGGAAAAAAAGTGAGGGACCAATTTTCAGGACCACGGACAGCAACAGCCAGACTGCTTTCTAATTCTCTCTAATCCTGAAATATTTCATTCACTGCCCACAAAGGCACTTAGTTTCAGAGTTTACTAGTTATATTCCCCATTCATCATTCCTCATTTCATCCTCATCCACCCCCCAAAGTAACACTTTGGGCTCCATGAAACAGGTGAAGAAACTGAGGGTTTGAGAGGATCACAAGACAATGAAAATGGCAAGAACCACTGGGGCGAAGGAAACTGTTTCAGGTAAAGCCAGCACATTTTATGGGGAGGCTCTGGCAATTGTTTATGTAAAGGATGATAACAACTGAGTCACAAAAGCATCTGTTGGACTAAGAGGAAGGGCAAGACTCAGTGCCTATTTAGGGGTAAAACAAAGAGAGGACTCTGCTGCCCCTTCTGAGGTTCTACCATGAGAAGCCAGGTGAATGGAAGATGTATGACATAAGAGCCCTGGGAATAGAAAGGGCTTGTAGGATGGCCACACTGAGACATAAAAGTGCAGAGTTGAGCTCTGTCTTTACAGGTAAAGACAGAGTAGGAATTCCACTAAAGAGCAGTGGACAAAATTTGAGGAGGATAAATTCTACCTTGAGCTATATCTCAAAGAGGTTATTTGAGAAAGGAAAGAAAGAGAAGAATGGGCAAAGAAATAATCACATAGTTGAAGTCTTTGGATGCAACTATCTTCAAAATATTTTGAGAGCTGGTGAAAGAGATTGTGTGAAGGATATTGGCATGTGAAGGGAGAACATAAATAAAATAGGAAGACAGAAGGGCCCAAGATCAACCCAATGAGCACCAGCACAAAGGGACTGGCAGGAAAAGAAAGCTACATCAAAGAAAGAGAAGCAGAGCTCTAAGAAGCCAGTAAAGCCCAAAAGAGAGATGATACAGAAGCAAGGGGAGAGAATGTCCCAGAAGGAGGGCAGTATCAGCCATGCCAGGAAGGCAAAACATAGCCCAAAAGGTGTTCCCTGGGTTTGAAGAGAAGGTAACTAGAAACTTTATATCTTGGTTGCTATCTTGTTGCTGAGACAAAATACCTGACACCCAAAGTTAAAAGAAGAAAGGATTTTTGTAGCTCACAGTTTGTAGGGGTTTCAGTCCATAATGAGCTGGCTCCAAGGCAGGGTGTCATAGGAGAGGGACATCAAAGAGGAGAAAAACTTCATAGTGGGCAGAAGACAGCAAAGCAGTGAAGTATAGTGAAGAAGCAGCAAGCAACGACAACATCCCTTTTTCTGTCTTTATATTCTATCCAGGCCACATGTCCTTAGAGCAAGTACACTCACACCCAGGGTAAGCCTCCCCATTATTCATACACAGAGCTATGCCAAACCAATCAGTGGACTAATTTAATAAGCACACACCCTTGGCTCGCTTCACTCTTGGGTCAAAATGGCAGGCTGCTCGACTGTTGCAGCATCAAGCTGGCAGCTGGAAGGTATTTGGGAATGGTATTACAATGTTTCAGAGTTCAATAAGCTGGGCTTAATGTGAGATGATACAATATATGAAGATGATGAAGATGTAAAAGAAGCCATAAGAGGGCTTCCAGAAAACCTTTAGAATGACAGGATGTTTTGCATTAAGAGAGCCCTGGACCTGAGCATGAAGCATCAGATCTTGCCTAAAGAGCAATGGACAAAATATGAGGAGGGGGGCTGGAGAGATGGCTCAGTGGTCTAAAGCACCTACTTGGAACAAGCTTGGCAAAGCACAGGGACCGCGGGACCGCGGTTCGATCCTCCAGCACCACATGCCAGCCAGCCGCGCACCCTGGTGGGCTGAGTTGGCCACACACACACACACACACACACACACACACACACACACACTAAATAAATGTTAAAAAAAAATATGAGGAGGATAAATTCTACCCTGAGCCATATCTCAAAGAGGTTATTCGGGAAAGAAAAGAAAGAGAAGAATGGGCAAACAAGTCATCACATAGTTGAAGTCTGTGGATGCAACTGTCTTTAAAATATTTTTATGAACTTGGTTCATCCTGAAACCTACAGTTCAAAAATTATCTGGCCTGCAGGCACCATACCTTAAATAAATTCTTGCTGTATTTTAAAAAAAATAGTCACACACCATTGACCCCAGCATCACACAGTTAATCTCAGCATCACACACTCTAGATCCAGCCACCTCTGAAAAGCCCCACGTATAACCACATAAGGCTTTGGGGAACATTTAGATAAGAGCCATTACACCTGATAAGCACACTTTCAGTGGAGTGGTGGGAGTGAAAGGCCAACTTAGTGGAGGGCAGTCTGGGGAGCAAATGAAAAGAAGAAGTGGAGCAGGCAAGTAGATTCCTTTCTTGAGAAGTTTGTGCTCTGAAGGGAAAAGAGGCAGGGCTGTCTGACAAGGGAGGTGGAAGGTTAAATCCAGAGAGACTTGAAGGCATTAAATTCCTGATAGGAGGGACCAGAACTAAGGAAAAGGGAAGATACCAGTGAGGACAAGTGCAAGGGTCTGGCCCAGATGCTTGTGATGGAAGAAAAGGTGGGATCCAGATCCCTGGGGTAGCTCACAGGGTTTAGATAAAATTAAAGTGTGTGATTTATATGTGAGATGGAAGGATACCAGCAGGGGAGTGGAAAGATGGCCCAGGGAGGGAAGGCAGCCAATGAGAGGGTGTTAGTAAGCCAGTTACCATAGAGAGTGAGTGAAGCTTAATCCTGCAGGGAAGTTTTAGAAAATGAGGTAAATGTATACCTTAGAATTCTAGCCAAGGACAAGTGTCCTTGGGTATGCAGATCCCAACATCTGGAAGATGTTGCTTCATAGCTATCCCTGGGGTGTGTTGCAGGGGTTGTGTGACACTTCTGGCCCACAGTGTATGGGGCAGGGTTCCAGCAGCTGGATAGTATATCTTTGACAATGATCCAGGCTGTTTGAAATCCTGCTAATGGGCCCAGAAATGATCAAGGCATCCAAAGAAATGTTGACGGAGCTCTGGCTGTGTCTGATCTGTGGGTACAGTTAGGTCATCTTCCCATCTGTGTCCTCTTCTACACTCTCTGAGCACTCTTGTTCCAAAGGAATATGTTGGTAATACAAATTTTTAAAATGAAAACTTTCAAGTAACAAAATAAAACACTTGCTAAGGCAAAGGAAGAGCTCAAAATGGCCAGAGATGCAGCCTGTGTGGGACTAGTCTTGGCTGTCAGTTACTAGCTGTGTGGCCTTGGTCAAGGCCTCTCTGAACCTCACTTCACCATATACAACACTAGGCTCTCAGAGATTTAAAAAAAAAAATCCTTTACATAATAAATTCTTTATAGGAAATGCCACTGTTATTACACGTTCAACCTATGGACCCCTTTCTAATCATAGATCTCCACTTTCCATGGGGGACAACTTCCTCAGCCTAGTGCATGTGTTGGGGTGGGGAAGACCCCCATTGACAGCTCTAGGGGCAGATAGTGATCCAGGCCTGGTCAAATACTGACCAACGACTCATTCTGGTAGTGGGGTGGAACAGGGGACCAACCAAGGGAAAATGACTCTCCTAGTCTCCTGGAGGAACTTTGGGGTTTGTTGAATTAAGGATATGTCCATAGTTGCTGGAGGATCCTCTTTGCTCCTATGTGGAGAGAGCAAGCCTAGGCTTGGGCCTTGACTCACCTTGTGACAACTAAGAGGGTCACCTATACCCATGTGAGCATGTACATGTGCCTGTCTCGGGTTGGTCTGCTGCTGGGGAACCATACACACTCGTACGTACCAGAAGATAAACAAGTGCCTGCTGCTCCTTGGCTGGCGCCCAGGCCGGGGGTGGAATAAACAATCCCAGTGACTTTCTGAAAAGCAAGCGTGTGTGGCAACAGGCACCATGGAGACAAGCAGACTGTACCAGAGCAGAGATGGCAACCAGCTCCCAATACCACCCTGTGCATACTTATGATCACACACACAATGTATTTTACACTAGCCCACCCTCTCCTGACTATATTATGTTCATATTCATTCCATTAAACACAATTTGGCCCATCCTCACGGTCTAGCCAGCTATTCTCCTTCCAGGTTTGCCTGAAGTTGAAGGCTTTGGGGAAGGTCAAGATCGCAATACAACCGTATCCACAGATCTGGACCCTTTCACCTGTATACTGGTCCTGGTGTAGGTTGAATTTCAGCAAGTCACAGAGTCCCTAGAGAAGGTGTGTGCTCTTTGTGTATGTGTGTGTGGGAATTGGCAATATCAGATAAACCCAACTTCCTATAAAATTCTTGCACTAACTTCTTGTGCTTTGAGGGGATACACACAACACACATACATACAATCTTTCAAGAAACACTCAGGCTCAGGGTGTAGTGGTGTATGCCTGTAATCCCAGCACTCAGGAGGCTAAGGCAAGAGGATCATGTGAATTCGAGACCAGCTTGGGCTACAAAGTGAGCTCAAGACCAGCCTGAACTGCAGAGAGAGACCCTGTCTCAAAAAGATAAGGTAAGAAAAAAGAAAGAAAGAATCAGACTCTGCACCCCTTAAGACTTGTACAGACACTCAGCTATGCACCTGCCTTCATGCAGGCAGAGCATAACCCAAGGTACCTAAGATGATGATGGCAATGTGCCTTTTACTGGCTCCTACATGTTCTATAGCCATCACTGCATTCTATTTTATCCTTAAGGAAAACCATCAGTGACGATACAGTTATTACTCCCAGTGCATATGTGAAGAAACTGACTGACCTTCAGGAAGTAGTAACTTTCCAAGGCCAAAGAAATAGAAAGAGGCAAAGCTGGGAGTCAGTCCAGCTATACCATCCCCCGTCCCAGATATACATGTGACACCACACACACACCTGCCACCTCAGTCAGTGCAGGTAACCAACTGACGCTGTGCATTAACCTTTCCCTCCCTAACCTTCTTGCGTGGCCTCTGAACATCACTATGCTGACCTGAGACCATGCAACTCCCTGGCCTAGGCATGTATGAGGACACCCTGGTACCCAAAGGTGCCCTCCCTCTTTGTGGCTCCCTAACTCGTAGAAGCTGCAGGCCCTGGCCCGACTGGGGGCGGCCCCAGAATTTGGATGGGTGACTCAGGCTGAATCATGGCCCAGCTGCTTCTTAGCAGCCCCTCCCCCATTCTGCCCAGAAAGCCTATTTGGAAGGCAGAGGTGGGCCTTTGGGGGGCCGGGGGAGGACAGAAGGAGATAAGCACTTGAGAAGGAAAAATAGGCACAGTAGGGCTTCTCAGGCAGCCTCACCCCGTGATCTTTGTTCTGCCAGGAAAAGGGGTCCTTCTGTCCAGACACAGGCTAGGAGCTTTCTCTCTAATTCACAGCCTCTTTGGGCTCTTTCCCTACCTCTTGGCCCTGATAATATCGAAATAATATGAACTATTCCAGTCAATCACTCACATTTTATAGCACTCTACAGTTATTCAATTCTCTATTGGCCCTAAGGAGTGGAAATTAGCCTCCTGACTTTGGAGCTGGGCAAATTCAGGCTCAGAGTTTGCATGATTGGACCAATATCACACAGCTGGTGAAATGACAGAACTAGGAGGAAAGCTCCAGCCTCCAGCTCCTATCTGTGGACTTGCATTTGGTCAGTGTGAGGGCCTGATGGGGGGTCTTGCGGGGTTATGTGGTGGTGGCCATGAGGACGACATTGTGGGGCACTGCAGGAGAATGGTTGAGTTCCGGCAGAGGCACTACAGGTGCACGTAAGAAGGAATGGCTGAGGCACAGTTGGTGGCTTGCTAAGTGACAGAATTGTAGATACATTTTCCTTTACCATCCTGCAATTAATAGGTTATAGAAATACTTATGCTTTCAAATCTTTTGGTGTTTCAGGCCAAGGCTAACAAATCCAGAGCATGGAGTTTCGGATGAGAAAGTTTTGGTTGGGCTCCCTGTGTTTCTGGAAGGCTCAGTTTCCCTATCTTAAAAAGCCTCAGGCAGAGGAGACTATTAAGAGGCATGAGTGAAATCACCCGTATCATGCCCTTTAGAAACCTGGAAGAGCTCCACAAAGGACTGTTTTTCACATTTTGTCTTATTCTTAAAAAAAAAAAAAAAAAAAAAAAAAAAAATCCATGGGTGATAGGCAGAGGGCAGAGTGGGCTTTGGGAAGCCTGGGAGTGGTGCTGAGAGGGGAGTGGGTGACATCTCTTCCTTTCCCCCTGCCTGGGCTCCTTCTGGCCTTCCCCCACCCTCAGCCCAGAGCTTGTTTCTAGGCAACGGGATAGATGCAGGGATGGTTTGGAGGGGAGAGAGCTATAAATAGGGAAGGGAGAAAACAAAAATAAAGTTCCAGAGAAAGCCAGGAAGCTGCATTACTGGGCAGTGGGGGCAGGTAGACAGATGAATGGGGGGGACATGAGGACAGCCCCCAGTCCTCACCAAGGGGAGGGCTACTTTCCACTTAGCAACCCAGCAGGGGTTCGGAGTGCTGATGGGTGGAATGGGGGTTTTGTGTGCATCTGAACAGCAGAAGGGTGGTGAGAAAAAATTGCTCTGGTCCAATGAGTAGTGGCAAGAAGAAGGAAAGATTTAAACAGGCAGAACTGAGGGTAGCTTGTCCTGAGGGAGGAAAGAACACAAACAAAGGAAGAGAAAGTAGGGGCCAACAGGAGTAGACCTGGGTGATGGACCTCCGAAGGCCCCCTGACCGGTGGCCTTGCTGCCACACGCTTGTGCACACCAACCAAGAGGCGGGCACTTCCTCTCCCTACTTTGCTCTTCTGGAAATGTCCCCAATCTATCCTCTTTCCATTCAGGTTCCAGTTCCATATCCTCTCCTCAGATACCTGGCATGGCCACCTTGTGTTATCATCTCTTTTCCCTGCCTCCCTCTCTATGACTCTTCAACACTGGTCTTTTTTATGTTCTCCATGAAACTTGCAATTATCTTATTGATCACTTTATGACTAATGGGAGGTGAGGAGACAGAGCATCAGCCTGCAGGACCGCAAAGTCACTCACTTCTGAGAACAGAGCAGATGTGTAACACACATTGTTGGGTGACTAAGTGAATGCATGCAACACACATGGGTAGTATCTGTGTACACAGGGGAACACAGATAGACATAGCACATATGTACACCCATACCACAGATATGTGTGCACCCCCCCCCCACATCACTCCCAGTCTTTGTGACACTGCACAAGTGTCTATAATCTTTACGTTGCTGCTTTTCCACATTTTCCTTTCATGGGTGTGCTTCATTTGTTTGTCTTTCTTCAAAGCAAGAGAGTGCCCATTTTGGAAATTCCAAGGGCATTGGACTTTGGAGTCAGCCACGGGGCTCACTGTGGCCTTTGCTACTTTCCAGCAGTGTGACTAGGGCAGGTGGCCTTCCCTCTCTGACTCCCAATCCCTCATCTATAAAGTGGGCTTTACAATGAGCAAGTCTTTAAGTTTGTTTCAAGTGAAATGAATGGCGATAAATGCCACATGCCTGGGATATACTGGTCACTTTGGAAATGGCTCTGTGCCTGTCCTGTGGGAGGAGCCCATGAGCTGTCTGGGCTCACACACACACTGCTGTCTGACACAGGGCTGACATCTTCTGCTGACGCTTCTGGGCCTGTGCCTGGAATGCATTTAAAGTGACCCTGACAAATAACATTACTTTCTGAGCAGAACCATGCTCAGTAGGGCCAGGTGTAGGGCTTGGCACCAGGGAAGGAGGAATAAATCTCAGGCCAGATGGTAAACCTGGTTTTGTCATCTAAAAATGGGGATCAGATGCAGTTGCTGGATTGGAAGTCACAAATTCTTCTTTTTGTGTTTTAGGGAAGGGTCTACAGGGTGTTTAGGGTCTCACTACTAGATCGGACTTGTAGTGCTCCATCTGTTTACAGCCTTCCAAGAGCTGGGATTACAGGCGTGTGCCACCACGCCCAGTCTCAACAAATTCTTCTTTATTTTATTGTGGAACCAGGGATTGAATTCAGACCCTTGCACTTGCCAGGGAAGTGCTTATCCTACTGCACCATCTCCCCTGTCCCCAAACTCTTCTTTAGAAGACAGGCAGTTCATGAAAATGAAATAAGTAGATAGGTGTAATACAGAAAGGAGGGAAAGGGACTAAGGGACCATGGTCAAATGGAAAATGTGTGCACAGCCCAAAGGGATCCAATTTTTAAACATTTAAAACCCAATATAGCAAATGAAACATATCTAGAGGCCCTATTCAGCCCAAGGGTCATGAGTTTGCAATCCCCAAGGATTGTGAGTTGCGGAACCCTCACTCGAGTCAGAGAATCCAAGCTCACCAGTTCTAAATACAGACACGCTGACACGCACATGCACACGTGCGGACACACACGCTCTCGCTACTCATCTGCCACTTGCTTCCTGCTTCTGGAAATAAAAGACAGACATACAGAGAGACAGACAGAGAGACAAACACAGACAGACAGACACATACACACACTGCAGGCCAAGATGACCCGAGCAGAATGGTCTCCCGTCAGGCTTGGAATTGCCTCGCCTCAGATGATCCTGGGGAGGAGGCACCAAATCTCAGGGGTTGAGTAAACAGAGGAAGCATCTTCCAGCTTTGGGGCTGGAAGGCTGAGGCTTGGGCTTTGGCTGTCAACACAGTCCTGGCTGAGTCATGGAAGAGGGCGGGTCTTTTCAGCAAAGCTGGGGGATCTCTGCGGCAAAGCCCGGCACTACACCTGCGAGGCAGGGGCGGGGCCTCTGCAGTGGAAGAGGGCGGGGGCCTTGCACAAATAGGGGCGGGGCCCGGAGCGGGAGCTTCTGAGCCAATAAGGGCAGCATTTTGTCTCTGCCGGGGACTGAGTCTCTGTGCAGAACCCACAGGCTCGGACCCCCTTTCCTCCTCATTCTGAGGCAGTGTTGGGGGCCCTCTAGTGCTGATCCGATTCTGCTCAAAGCTCCTGGACAACTTCCCAGAGGTCTGCAGACCCATTTCGGCTGAGAACTCAAACTTTCAGATGCCTTTCTAGGAGGAGTAGAACACTGCATGCCAGACCTCTGTCCTCTTTTGGAGCACTGGCCCATTTCCCCTCCCCTTGGCTGAGTTTTTCTGCTTCAGGCAGATGTGGGTAGTGCTTGTATGTGTACGCGTCCTGCAGCGGGAAGAGGTCTGTCTGCTTGTAACGGCGTCTGTCGGTGCCAGCGCGGCTGATTTCTGAAGGCTTCTCCCAGGCGCAGGTGGCACTGAGCGCGCGCGTCTGCATGTGTGCACTGGCCAGGGTACGTGCACGCGCGTCCCCGCGGCCTCTGCGGCACGGGGCTTCCCTTGGCCCTGTACCCCGTAGGCGCGGTGCAGCCCAGCAGGTGGCGTCCCCGAGCCATTTTTCCGCCTCCCAGTCAACGCCTCTACCCATCCAGGTTTTGCCCAGAAGAAAGAGAAGTCGAGGTCTGGGTAATCAGTCCTGTGTTTGGATCGAGTGTGGCAGACCCCAAAGCGCAGAGGGCCACTCCAGGACCCGGAAGCCCACCTGCCTCCGCCACCAGGCACTCAGCCCTGCCCATGCGGCGCTGGCTACAGACAGATTGGCTTTATTCATGGACACACACGGGTGGGGCGGTCGGGCCCACCCGCCTAGGACACGCTCACACGGGGGTGGGGTGGGGCTCTCCATGCCACAATCACAACACACGAAGCCCGCGCTCAGACAGGGCCGGCAGAGGGAGGGGGATGTGGCACAGCCTGGCTCCTGGTTTTGGTTAAAAAAATGTTATTGGGGTCGATGTGGGAGTTGGGTGGGGTGCTCTAGGGCTGCCCGGGCCCCTCAGAGACCCTCTGTCTGGGGTGTTGGAGGAGCCGTGGCTTTTCTATCTTCGTTTAAAAATACATAGAACATGCTACATCCGCGCAGACACTGAACAGGATGGGACCAGAAGGGGCCACAATGGTGGGGCGAACTCCTAGCCACGGCGGAAGCCCCAGCCCAGTCCATGCCCCGGGGCTGGACGCTGGCAGGTAGGACAGACGGATGGACAGACACTGACAACAGGCTCCAAGGGGGCGCCTCGGAGAAGGAAGATCTTGTTTTTTTAGTTAAAGGGTAGAAGGTCAGCCCTCGCTCTGGGGGGTGGGGCAGGGACAGGGAAGGAATTGTGCTGCTGGTGGGGGGCCGTCCTGGTCCCTTACGCCTCTGGCTCATATTCCTGATACTCCTCCTGCATCAGAGGGATAAGATGGGGGTAGAGAAGAGCAAAAGGGAATGGGGTTGCAGACCAACAGCCAGCCCTGGCAGCCAGATCCCTCTGGAGGATATTGCAGGCCCTCCCCTTAGGCCTGGAGGGACCTAGAGTTGAAGACAGCAGGGTTCCTTGGGCTCTTTTAGGCTCCATCTGTTCT
Organism: Octodon degus; assembly: GCF_000260255.1. NCBI lineage: Eukaryota > Metazoa > Chordata > Mammalia > Rodentia > Octodontidae > Octodon > Octodon degus. The sequence goes on along the minus strand of NW_004524624.1, from coordinate 5,958,681 downwards.
CCCCTCCATCCTTCCACTCCCTGTCCCCTGGTTCTAAAGAGGCAGGACCCAAAGAGCAATTCCCAACCTTATCAGGGAAGGGACCACCCACCAGGGCTAGAATTGGCAGCAGTCTTCGTGGCTGCCCAGAGACCCACCCAGCCCTACCACCTTCTCACCTGGGGTGGTTCCTCATAACTTTCCCCTTCTGGCTCCATCAGGGGCTCAATTAGTGGCTCCTCAGCGGCTTCCTGGGCCACTTCCTCTGGCTGTGGGCAGAGAAGGGCAAGGCTGATGAGGATAGCAGGGATAGCCAAAAAAATCTATGCTGTTAAGCTTCGGACTGATTGGAAGTGTGGGGAAAGGCAAGAAGTGGGCAGTGCAAGAGTTTTTAATTAAACCTTTTATTTGGAGCACCTTGGAAATGGAGCGGTGTGAGGGTGAAATCCTTCCAGATCATCACCCAAAGCTGGGAATGTGGAGGGCCAGGGTACTAAGGCTCTCTGTGCCTCTCGTCCAGCACCTGGCAGCCTCTGTAGGTCCATCATTTGTGACTGGATGGCCAAGGGGGAGACAGCACACCCAGTCACCCATTTGTTCCTCTCTGTGTGTCTAGCTCCACTGGATGGCAGGACCCCAGAGAGAACACTGGAAACTCCCCTCCAGGGCTGGAGGGAGATGGAGGCTTAGGGACAGGGATGGGCAGGGGCTCTGAGCCATTCCCCTGCTACCTTCTACTCATCCCTCCCCCAGGGCCCAGCATGGCCTGGTTTCTTCGCTGTTGCTATTTTAAGATAAGCTGGAAGCAACAGCTCATGGTGTTGCTTGGATGTGTGAGCTAAGGCTCTCCCCTCCCCCTTGCATCTGCTGCCCAGATAGGCACAGATCAGCAGGCATGCATCTGGGGGGGCTGCCAAATCCATGGTTGGCCACCTGCAGGTGAGCACATGTATGTGCACTAAACACAGGATTGAGCTGGTTGCAAATATGAACACATGAAACAGTCCCTGTCTAGGTGGAGACATGAGTTTACAGCTCCTGACCTGGTTTATTCCTCCTATTGCAGAGATGGGTGTACCAAGGCGCAGGAGGTAGGGAAATACAGTGTGCCCCAAGTCACCCAGCCATGACTAGAATTCAGGGAAGAAACACGGTGTTATAAATCCTAGTCTAGGGCTGGGGAGATGGCTCAGTAGAATAAGCACTTCCCTGGCAAGTGCAAGGGTCTGAGTTCAATTCCTGGCTCTGCCCCCCCCCAAAAAAAAATCCCATTTTTTGCTCAGGAGAATAAATCCTAGTCTGAGTGTGTAATTCGGATGGAAGCTATATGTGCAAACAGAATGGATGTGTTCATTGCACTCATCATACAATGAAAGAGCACACAAGAATGAAGAACAACAGCAGCACAAGTGCCTGCCTGGCAAGTGCAAGGTCCTGAGTTCAATCCTGGGTACACACACACAAAAGAAAGAATAACAACAGTGGCAAAATGGGTGTGATGGCATATACTTGTAATCCCAGCACTCGGGAGGCTGTGGCAGGAAGATCATTGTGAGTTCGAGACCAGCCTGGGCTACCAAGTGAGCTCAAGGCCTGTCTGAACTGCATAGCAAGACCCCATCTCAAATAGACAAAATTAAAAAAAAAACACCAAAACCCACAATAACATTGTTGTACTTTATAAAGTATTTTATGAAGATATTTACACAAAGTTTTAAAAACACCTAATTTGTGGTGGTAGAAGCGCAGAGGCAGGTACTTTTGAAGGGGGGATGTAGGACCCAAGACTGAGGTGAGGTAAGTGAGGTGCATAGGGTTTAAGTTCTAGAGAAACATTTGCTTCCAGGGCCCCCAAAGGGTAGTCCTGAGAGTGGGGAACCCTAACATTCACTTGTCTCTGCCTAGACCTGGCTTTAGGGCTAGGGACTTGGGAGAATGAAGGAGGTTGTTGAGGGGGCTGATGTTCTGTCTTGAGCTGACTGCTGGCTATATACGGGCATTCCCTTCAGAACATTTCACGGAGCAGCAAGCCCTTTGCATGTATGTTGTATAGCAATAAAAAGTTACTTAGGTAACTTTTAGTTCAGTGGTAGAGCACATGCTCGATAAACAAGAGGCCCTGAGATCCATCCCCAACATCAAAACAAACAAAAAATTCACTTAAAAAATCCCAGCCTGGCCACTTGCTAGTTATCTGGCATCAGACAAGTCACTTCACCTCAAATCGCAGAAGCCTGGGCTGGAGAATGAGGTGATGCTGTGTGCTTTGAGGAACTACAGGGAGGATTCCATGTAAATGTGCTATTGAAAGCAAGCTGGAAGGTGGAAGTCATCAGAAATGCTGGCTATGAGCCTGCCTGGGTTCCCACACCCCTGGGAGCCTTCTGGAAGGGTTGCTGTTTGGTTTGTAACTCTATCTTGAGTCCCTTGACAGAGCAACCCTGAGGTGTTTCCAAGCACTGATAGGAGGAAAAGGGCCAGAGAGCATTGACTCTGTGCAAAGGCTTGTCCCAAAGACCCTGAGGATGGCATATGAGGCTCAGACCTGCCTCTCTGTGTACTCCGGCACCTAGTATAGGGCCTGGGCCTGTGTTGGCATAAAGTGACTCCTGTGATGAGAACCTAAGCTTATGATCCCAACAAGCTTACAAGGGAAGGAGGCAGGGAGGGTTTTTGGCAAGTCGCTTCACACCTGAGCCTCAATTTCTCTATCTGTAAACTGGGCCAGGGATGGTACCTTTCTCAAAGCAACACTATGAAGATTCAATGAGTCACTCCATGTAAAATGTGTAGGGACCAGTGAATGGGAATGATTGCTAGTAACATGTTTGCAGGACATGGAAATTATACACATGTGAAAATGTGGAGACAACACTGAAAACAACTACTGAGTGAAGAACTAGCCTTTGAACCATGGAAGAAACCAGCTGTGCACAATGTCTGGAGAGGATGGTGGTAATGGGGTCCCCCAGCCAGAGGATACGCTCAGCTAGACTGCACCCTGATTACCCAAAACCAAATGTTGAAGAGCCTCCACTTCCATGTATGGGGACAGACACAGGGACTCACAGGAGGAACATCTAGACACGTGTATACAGTTGCACAGGGCGCACTGTCCTTGTGGTACACCTCCATGACTACCTGTTGTCACACGATCCCTTGGGGGCACACATAGACTACTTGCATGACCGTGTAGCCAATAGGCCACTCACTGTATGCAAGCCAGGCTCTGCCTGGGTCTCGGTGATTCACAAGTGTCACCCCTGGTATCGCTGCATTGGCATCACCTGCATACTTGTTAGAAACAAAAATTCTTGGGCCCCAGCTCAGACCTACTGAACCAAAAGTTCTAGGAATGGGGCTGACGCGTATTTTCACATGGCCTCCTGGTGAGGCTGATACATGTTTACATTTTGAGAATTTCTCATCTCTCTTGCCTAAGGGCTTGTATGTTCATCTTCCATGTCGCTGGCAGACAATTAGGCTAAGAGACACAGTGGGAGCTGTCCAGGGCCACACAGCCAGGGAGTAGCACAGTTGTTCCATGGGGCTCAGGAGCTCACAGCTCCTTCCCTACAGGAAGTTCTGATGTCCTCATGCTTACATGTGTAGCCACTATCACTCTATTGGAGAAACAAATGTGCACAAATGTGTGACACACGGACCCCTCCCGCCACACATATCTGTTCACGCCAGCCTCAGGGCCTTTGTATTTGCCATTCATAACTGTCTGAAATATATTCCTTGAATATCTATTCCATTCCTTTGGTATTGGCTCAGACATCACTTTCTCAGGGAAAACCTTCTGGCTCAAGTGACTTTTAACCTATTCCCTTTGTTGCTTTTCCTTCCCAGCACCTATTGCTGTTGGAAATCACCTGGTTTATTGGCTCACTTATTATTATTATTATTATTATTATTATTATTATTATTTTGTGGTACCAGGGATTGAACTCAGGACCCTGCGTTTGCCAGGCAAGCGCTTAGTCTACTGAGCTATCTCCCTGGCCCACTGGCTCACTTTTTACCATCTCTTCCCACTATAACATCAGCTGCTGGAATAGAAAATCCCATTTACTGCACGAACTTCTAGAACAATTCCTTGCTAACACGGACATTCATTTAATGAAATGAATGACACATGCCGATGTGGCCAAAAGTGGGCTGGATCACAATGGAAAGTGGGATCCTGCACACAGCCAGTTCTGGGTCCCTGTCACAGGAAGCACTGCATTTACGCACACATTCCAAGTGTGTAGATTGCCTCATTCCAAGTCCTGTAGAATGGAAAACAAGTATGCTTGCGCCCCAGGCTGGCCACGGGTACAGGAGAAGAAGCTGTTTATTTTGTGTGCCTGGTGTGTGTTGGAGGGAACACACGTGTGGCAGGTAATCACTCACCTTCAGGTCTGTGGGGAACTCCTCCTTCTTCACCAGGCCTGTGGCTGCCGCTATGTTCCCAGCCCCAGAGAACACAGCTCCTCCCAGGTGTGATGCCTGCTCCTTAGTTTTCTCAGCCACTGGAGCACCAACGGATGTGGGGAAGGGTTGAAGGGCTGAGATTAAGGAGGCGCAGCTTCCCCCACATAACATCCCATGACCTGCCCTGCCCACGAGCATCTCCCACAGAAACCTCGGGAGTCCTCCCACCCTTTCAGCCTGACAATAGAAAAGGGGACAGTGCCAGGGCTGGTGTACCTGAGGCCACACCTTGTACCACCCCCTCTCGGGTCTTGCTTCCTGCAGGGAGAAAAAGAGCACATGTAAAGAGTCTGAGCTAAGGAACAGAGATGCCAGCATGGCACAGGGGTTAGAGCCTGGACAGAATGACACTTACATAGCAGTGGGTGCCCTGGCCCCATTCCTGCCTTGCTGGTACCTATGTCTTGCAAGTCTTGCCTCAGTATTAATCACATGGAGCCCCACACCTCTTTCCTTAGGCTTTCCAAATCTCCCTGTTGGCTCGACACCTGTACCTCCCCACAGTGGCTGCACAGCAGTGACTCACGCTATTTCATACACTCCTCTCCCCAGCCTTTGAGGTGGGTACTGTCAGTATTCCTGTCCCCCAGGTGGGAAGCAGAAGCTTGGGAACTCCTGAAACCAGTAAGTGTCTGAATGGGCATTCAAGCTCAGGTGTTTCTGCCCCCCAAAATCCTGCTACCAAGTACTGTAGGAGTGCGTGGTCTTTCAAAAGCTATGTATTTTGAAAGGTGTCCCCAGTGTCCCTAATGTGTGATTGTCCATGTGCCACTACTCAATTTATTCTACATTCTCTCCTCCTAACAAGGGTCAGATCCTTCATTCTGTGGAGTGTTAGGTTCAGGTGGGTCTACTGAAGGGATATTTGCTGGCCTTGGAGAAGTGGGGAGCAGGCAAACATTCTGGAAGGAGTTTGGTGAAGGTGATTCAGGTTCAGGGAATCATGCAACAACGCACAGAGAAGTGTGACTGGGCCCACATACCAGGAACAGTGGGCATGTGAGAAATGAAATTGAAATGTAGACTGAGGCAGGGTCACGAAGGGCACTAATGCTAGGGTACAGGGAGCTGAGGCTTTAATGTTCAGGGACTGGGAGACTCTCTGGGGGGATCCTGGGCAGGGGAGGAACAGGATGTGCCAATCTGAAGAAGGCAGTGTAGCTTGCAGGGGTACAGTCTGTTAGAAGAGATGGTGACAGGGATGCCGGGGGTCAAAAAAAGTGAAGCAATAGGGCCAACAACAAGGCAGGAGGGAGGCCAGGGCTAGGATCAGGCAGATGTGGGCTCAAAGCTTCTTGTCTCCATCGCCACTGTCCTCACCCAGGCCACCCTTTCTGGTGGCTACATTATTTCCCAAAGGGACTCCCTGATATCGGCTCTGTTCCCAAAGGCCTGAGAGACCTTTCTAAACCGAAGTCATATCATGTCAGTCTGTTGCTTACAATCTCTCACTGCAATTGTAGGATTGTTTTGCCCCCGCCATATAAGGACCACCTTGTGACCTGTCTCTTGCCGCCAACTTGAGCTCAGCTCCTAATATTGCTCTCTGCCCTCTGCTTTCTGTGCATTTGAAGGCTTTCATGCCTACTTTTTCTGTCCACCCATCCCTCAGCTGACCCCTATTATTCAGGCCTAATTGCCACCTCTTTCTATGCTATCCCACCCTTGCCTGCTGTTCACTGGTACATTCCCAGGACTCGCACAATGCTTGGTGCGTAGTGGTCACGAAGTGTTCAAATTTGTGCAGTTCAAATGTACTGTTATCTTGGGGCAACTTACTTGTGCATTAAGCTGTGTAAAGAACCCTTACACCTGCTGCACACAAGCAGGTCCCTAGCCATGGTAAGCACTCCAAAAAACAGTAAGTGTAAACTCCAGCCCATCCTCTCTTTATGTAAATGACTCTATAAGCTCCTTTCACACTTAGGGAGAGAGATTTTAACCACCTGGCCTTTCTCCTGACACCAGCTGACAGCGCAAGGAGGCTGGACAAGAGACTGTGACAGAGGAGCCACAGATGCTGGGAGGCAGGGGGACCTGGTGAGCAACCCAGCTCTGGTGATGGCTGGAGGAGCCCAGACTTATAGGGGAAGGAGGGGCCACACAGGGTGGGGCTTCAGAGTCTGGAAAGCAGGGGTTCAGACCCTAGTTTTTGGTTTAATCAGCTGTGTGACCTTGGGCAAGACAGGTAAGTCCCTGGGAGCCCCAGTGACCCTGATCTGTGGACTAGGCTGGGAGCATTAAATGATGTAATGGATGGAATCATAATTTACACAGCCCTTGCTCCTAGAGCATGGGTTCAAAACCAGGTAACTATTAATAATAGCAATAGAATTTTTTTTTTTTTTTCAGAGCCGGGGATTGAACTCAGGCCCTTGTGCTTGCCAGGGAAGCACTTATTCCACTGAGCCATCTCCCCAGCCCCTAAAGAGTCGGGACGGGGCACGAACCGGCGACCTCGCTCTATAGAGCCCGGCGCGGAAAACGCTGCGCTAGGTTGTCGCCTAGAAATTTTTAAAAAGAGGGCTCAGGTTCTCTGCTTTGATCACTACAGAATCCCACCTTCAACCCTTCCCCAACTCAGGCTGCCATGGGCTGTGTCCTCAGTGACCCCTGTTGACCCCGCCCCGTCTGCTGACTCATATTCTCTCTCCCCATCACTCACTCTCTCTGAGGACCCCATCCCCACACCCTCAGAGGATCCCCAACCCTGCAGCCCCACAAGCCCCGCCCCTCGCCCACCGACGTAGAGGACGCCCTCCTTGGTCTTCTCCGCGGCCTCGGTGACCCCCTGCTTGGTTTTCTCAGCGGCAGCCACAACGCCCTCCTTGGCCATGGACAGGCCCTTCATGAACACGTCCATCCTGGCGGCCTGGGGAGGGCGAAGACACGGGCACCGGCGCTCTGGCTCCGCAACCCCCGAGCCCCTCCCAAGGGATGCGGCGCCCCCACCCCCGCGCCTTGGCGCCCCTTCTGGGCCCCGAGTCCCTTCCTCCTCCTCGGACTCCCTAGCGCGAGGCCTCAGGGCCGCGGCAAGTCCCAGCGTCCTTGAAACCCAGGACACGGGAGGGGCCACGGCCTCTGTTATCCGGAGCTCTGCAACCTGCAGCCCCGCTGAACCGGGTGCTGGGCTCGGCGCAAGGACCGGTGGCCGGCCAGTACACACACGAGAGTCACACGGTCATGCACACAAACATACACCACCGACAGGCTCACGTGCACATTCAGGACATGCAGACGCTCAAACGCGCACGGACCCCCGACACACACGAGCTCAGACGCACGTCCACACGGCCACTCAGACAGTTGCAAACACAGAGAAACAGACCCACATACCCGGGGATGCACGCTGACGCGCACCCACCCCCTCACTGCAGCCCCGCTGCATTTTCCATCCCCTTCCCCACGGATAACCCCAATGCCTTCTCCAGCCCATGCCTCACCCTGTCCTAGTCCCTCCGGGTCCCCAGCCTATTCTCCATCCCCGGCGCGCGGCCGCCTCACCTGGATGCGGGGCCCGGCTGGGAATGGAGAGGCGGCTGCAGCGGCTGCAACGAGCAGACCAGTTAGCTCCACTAGGTCCGGCTGGGGCGAGCTCCGGGCCAGCGGGGGATCCGGCCGCAGCCAGGCGCTCGGGTCACCGGTCCTGAGCAGGGCGCAGCAGTGCCTGGCCTTGGTTGCGTTGCCACGAGAGTACTCCTCGCGCTCAGCTAGCTCGCGCGCTCGGGCTCCGGCTCCAGCTCCGGCGCTGCGGCAGCTCTGAGCTCAGCGCCCCCACTGGCGGCGCACCGCCCCCTCCGCCTGACTGACAGGGGGCGGGGAGGGTGACATCTCCGCGGAGAAGACGAGCCTCCAGGGGCGGGCCTCTGACGTGCAGCTGGGGACCCAGGGACTGGAGGCTCGTAGTCTTTTGAGGGGTAGGGGAGAGCGATGATGCGGCTTGCTGAGTTGGGAAAGAAATAATGCGGCTGACTTTGGAGTTCAGGCTGGCTGAAATCCTAGCTGCGGTTGTCGCTGACTATGAAACCTAAGGCTGCCCTGCTCTCGTTTTCCAAAGCGTTTTCCCTTCTCTAAAACAGATGGCTGGCTGGATGCGTGATTATTGAGCACTTCTAGGTAGTTCGGGTTTAAGGGACGGAGACAGTGGAAAAGGAAAACAAAGTCCCTGCTTTGGAGATACCACTGTGCGTGCTTAGGGGAAGGGTCTTAGAGGAAAGGAGCCCTGAGTGCTCAGGAATTGCGGTATGCAGTGAAGAAGTGCTGTCAGAGCCAGGACTTCACAGACCGGATGAGTTTTTATCTGGCAAACAAGCAGGAGGAGATTTTAGCATGGGTAACGGCGCTGTGCTCAGAAATGCAGGCTGTGCAAGTGATGAGCGAAGATGCAAGGGGAGCCAGAGGCCAGACTGCGCAGGGCCTGGGGGGAGATGCTTCCAGGCCGCTGTTAGGACTGCGCTGAAAATTGGCGTAGAATTTTTGGAAGGCTGTTTGGCGCTGTTTACAGAAAGCACAAGTACATACTCCTTTGGAGCCAAACATCCCCTTTCAGGAATTTATTTCATGGATTTCTCTTAGGATAAGTGCTCACAGGCGTTTGTGCAGGGATGTTCCTGGCGTTTGTGCAGGGATGTTTACTGTTGCACAAAAGCTGCAAAGAATCTCAAGGAGGACTGGTTGCTCGCTAGGTGTGGCACATCCACCCAGTGACAGGCTACGCTGTAGTCAGAGAGGATGAACTGCATGTGTGTGCCTTCGCATGTGAATAGGTCAAGATATGGTGGTGAAGGAGGAGCAGCGTGGTAGAGGGCTATGTGTTGAATTGATAGGCCAATTATGATACAGAGAAATATGTACTTATAGATACTATATTAAGTGAATATAAATCTATACATTTTGGTATCAAAATATATTTGTATAAGTATATACTAGTATATAAACATACTTATCACATATTACACATTTACACAAGCACATTATATCCAAATATATACATATAGTTCACCCTCCGTATTCAACTAACCATGGATTAAAACTACTTGGAAAAAATTGGATCTGTCCTAAACATGTAGAAGCTTTCTTCTTGTTATTATTTTCTAAACAATACAGTAGAACTACTATTGACATAGCATTTATTTTTTTTTTTTTTCGGAACCGGGGATTGAACTCAGATCCTTGCATTTGCCAGTCAAGCACTTATCCTACTGAGCCATCTCCCCGGCCCCTGACATAGCATTTATATTGTATTTTGAGTACTCTGAGATGGTTTAAAGTACCCAGGAGGATTTGAGTGATTTTGGTGCAAATACTATTTGATTGAGGGACTTGAGGACCCGCTGACTGTGGTATTTGCTGAGGACTCTGGAGCCCATCCCCTGTGGATACTAAGGGATGGCTGAGCTTATTTATAGGCAGATATATAGAGAACGCCTGAGCACACTGTCAAAATGTGGCTTGTTGTTAGTCTCCTGCAGGTGGGCCTGAGAAGGTCTCAGGAAGGGAGGCTTTTAAGTCCATCACTTCCTCCTTGTTGTTGTTTATTTTACCTTTTTATGGATATAGTAAAGGGTCTACAGGGTACAAGGTCTATAGGGTCTCACCACACAGATTGGACTTGTAGTGAGTGATTCACCTGTTTTCAGCCTCCCAAATGCTGGGATTACGGGCATGCACCACCATGCACAGTCTCAATCGCCATCTCAGCCGGCGCTGATTATTTTACTTTAGATAGAGTGATATTAGAAACAGGTATATGGGAGACATTATTTTTGATTTCATGGCAATTAACTTGCTCTCTTCTTATGTTTGGGGCTTCTCTTAGGAGGCAGAGCCCACCTCCCTTCCAAAAGGCTGACAGTGCCAAATGCTTGCTTTGCTCACCTTCCTTGCAGCCTGCTGGATATGTGCCCAATGTGTGCAGCCTCAGACTCACCAGCGCTCACTGAGAACTTGAGGCTGGTGAGAGCAAGGAGCAGGAGAAGGAGGGGAGTGTGCTCTGAGGAGGGGCGCTGATATTGGCAGAGGCGGCTCTTACCAGGACCAGAGGCAGCACTCATTCCAGAAACATCCAGCACGGACAGGGCAACTGCATCGTCATGCCACCCATAGCATCAGAAGAGACTTCATGGGCCAGCTGGGTGGTTGGTCTGAGGCATCACTTTGAGCTGTTCAGAATTTGTTAATAAACTCCTACATGCTTATATTAGCTACAAGTGATTTGAGTGGCTCCATCTCTTGATCTCATTCCTTTTGCAGAAAATCTATCTCCCTGCTTCCTATTGTTCATATTTTATTTACATTTTGGATTTCTCATATAAGAAAAAGAAACATGTGATATTTAAGCTGATGCGTCTGATTTATTTCACTTAACATTATTGTGTCAAGGCACATCCATTCCTACAAATGACTCAAGCTTATCCTTCTTTATGACAGAGTAGTACTTCATTATGTATAAATATCACCTACTCCTCATCCATTTATTTGTTGATGAACACATAAGTCATACCCACAATTTAGCTGCTATGAATTCTGCTGCTACAAATATGGGTATGTGTGTGTTACTGTAACATGGTACCTTTGGCTTTTTTAGAAAGATACTTACAATTTAAAAAAAAATGGGGTATAACTATGAATGTCCATTTTGTATCTGTGTATTCAAAGTGGTTAGGATAGATATATAGTTGCATTCTCTTAATGAATAGAATGATTTTTTCTAATGGTGTTTGTAAATAGGATGACAAGTCTGCATCTTGTACAGCAATTTACCACTAAGAAGAATATATGCAGTGTATTATTTGTTGAAACTGTACTTTCCATTTGATTTGAAACTGTCTCATTGCTATATGTTTATCAATAAAACTTTGGAAAAAAAAAAGAAAGATACTTACAAGGAAAATACCTATTTAAATTTTTTTTCCTATTTTAAATTTTTAAAGGTAGGGACCGGGGAAATGGCTCAGTGGAATAAGTGCCTCCTTGGCAAGCACAAGGACCTCAATTCAATCCCTGGTTCTGAAAAAAAAATTTTAAAGGTATATCATACTGGTTGGTTTCCACAGTGGTTATACTAGTTTACATTTCCACCAACAAAATAGAAGCCTCAACAGCATTAGTTATTATTTAATTTCTTGCTGCTTGCCACTTTCTCTGTAGTGCAATGAAATCTCAGTGTTATTTTAACTTGCATTTTGTCTAATGGCCATGATGTTGAACATTTTTTCATGTATTAGCCATGTGTACTTCTTTTGAGAAATGTTTATTCCTTTCAATTGTCCATTTCTTAATTGAGTCTTTTATTCTGGGGGTCTAATTTTTCAAGTTCTTTGTAAAGCCTAGATAGTAATCCTTTGTCCAGTGTGTAGCTGTTAACATTCTTTCCAGTCTATAGCTTGCCTCTTCACTCTGTCAATGAGTTTCTTTGTTGTGCAGAAGCTTTTAAATTTGACATACAGGGCTGGGGATATAGTTCAGTGGCATAAGCACTGCCTGGCAAGCACAAAGTCCTGAGTTCGGTCCCCAGTTTTTTTATTTTTATTTTTATTTATTTATTTATTTTTAAAATTTATTTGTTTGTTTATTTATTTGTGTGTGTGTGGCCAGCTCAGCCCACCAGGGGGCGGAGATGGCTGGCATGTGGTGCTGGGGATTGAACCGCGGTCCCTGTGCTTTGCTTAGCTTAGCTTGTTCTAAGTAGGTGCTTTAGACCACTGAGCCATCTCACCAGCCCCTCCCCAGTTTTTTTAAAAAAAGTATTAATTTTTACATAGTCACATTTGTTGATTCTTTATGTTATTTCTTACGCAACTGGGATTCTGTTCAGAAAGTCCTCAACTATATCCATGACTCCGAGAGTTTTAGTTTTACTTACCTTATCTTCCAGCAGGTTTTTTCAGTTTCATTACTTAGATCTTTGAACCATTCTGCCTTATTACATAGTGAGAGATATGGGTCTAACTTCAATCTTCTGCATGCAGATAGAGAACTTTCCCAGCACCATTTGTTAAAGTATCTGTTTTTTCTCCAGAGTGTGCTTTTGGCTACTTTGTCAAAGATCAGGTGACTGAATGTGCCAAGCATTGTTTCTGCATCCTCTATTGTATTTCCTTGGTCCATACGTCTGGTTTTGTGCCAATATTATGCTGTTTTTATCACTATATCTTTGTAATATAACTTGAAATCTATGATTGTAATGTTGTCTGCTTTGTTCTCGATCCCAGTACTCTTCACGCTATTCTGGGTCCCTTCTGGTTCTATATGAAGTTTAAATTTTTTTTTTTTTTTTTTTTTGCGGAACCGGGGATTGAACTCAGGCCCTTGTGCTTGCCAGGGAAACGCTTATTCCACTGAGCTATCTCCCCGGCCCCTAAATGGAATAAGGATTTTTTTTTTTTTTGTTCCTCGAATGCCTTCAGGGCACTTTTGGCCAGCGGGAGAGTTGTGAGGTTCGAACTCCAGCAACCTGAGGCTGACAGCTTTGTGGAAGCAGCCACTTAAAGGCCTGAGCTAGGGCCAGGCCCCCTAAATTTTTTTTTTTATATTTCTGTGAATAATGCTGGTATTTTGATTAGGATTGCATCAAATCTGTGTGTCAGTTTCAGGAAAATGACTGTTTTGACAATATTGGTTCTGCCTATCCAGGAACTGGAGGTGTCTTTCTGTTGTCTAATGTCCCCTTCTACCTCCTTTTACAGAGTACTGTAGTTGTCATTGTAGAATTCAGTCACATCTTTGGTTAGGTTAATTCTTTTTTTTTTTTTTTTTTTTTTGGCAGAACTGGGGATTGAACTCAGGCCCTTGTGCTTGCCAGGTAAGTGCTTATTTTACTGAGCTATCTCCCTGGCCCCTGGTTAATTCTTAAGTATTTAATTTTTCTTGATATTATTGTGAATGGTATTGTTTTCTAATTTCTTAGTGGGTTCATTATTTTTGGAGGGGTTCATTATATTTTTAATTAATTAATTAATTTTTGTATTTTAGGGAAGGGTCTACAAGGTGTTCAAGGTCTCACTATTAGATTGAACTCTTAGTGATCCACGTGTTTACAGCTTCCCAAGAGCTGGGATTGCAGGTGTGTGCCACCATGCCCAGTCTCAATTGCTGTCTCAGCACTCCCTGGAGGCAGGGCCAGCACAGCAGGCCCAGGGATTGAACCCCGGCCCACTTTAATCTGCTGAGCTACTTGGCCAGTCCTGGGGTTCATTATTGGTACAGAGAAGTACCATTGATTTTCATATGGCACTTCTTGTATCCTGCTACATTACTGAACTTGCTTATTCTAAGAGTCTTTGATGGAATCTTTGGGTCTTCAGTATAAAGGGTCATTGTCAGGCTAGACCCCGAGGAACAACCAAGACCACTAGGACAGGCACGATTGAAGCAAGCAGTGATATCTTCATTTCAGGCTGGGTGCAACCTGATCAAGGGTGAGAAGGCCATTGACCATGATCAAAGGAAGACAGCCAATCTTATACACTAGCCTAGATGGAAGGGGTCATTTCA